>NC_080456.1:3003461-3372837 GCF_028018845.1 Melospiza georgiana | reverse complement strand
TTGAGATGTAAATGAGCGGCAGGGAAGGTTCTGTCCTCACGGCGCTGTGACACACAGGGGTGACAAACGTGGGTGTCTGGGATTCGTGGCTCCGTGATTACCCAGGAAATGATGAAGCTGCTTAAATCACTCCCAGTTTGGTGCTGAAGCTGCGGAGCTGCTGTGTGCGGTGAGCTTGGTCCTGTGGCACCGCAAATGATCCCAAATGAAATTGGATTTCCAAATCAATTCTTCCTCAATTTCTGGAGAAGCTTCACGAAATAGTTCTGTGAAAGTTACATAATTGTGCTGCTGTGCCCATTGTGCTGTTTGACCTTCACTTTACAGGTCCAAATGTTGCGTTTTCAGTCTTTCCTGTCTTCATCGATTCTTCTGCTCCTACATCACCCTTTGTGCCTTTTATTCAGGGGGAAGAAATAGATGCTGATAATCCCTCAGTAAAAACCACCAGAGCTGACCCACATACATATAAATATGGTTTTTTGGGAAAAGGAGAGGCCTTAGCTCCTTATGAATTCTGCAAATGGATCTGAGGAATCGGGATGTTCCCCTTGGCTGCGGCAGGAAGAGCAAACCTCATTAACAGGGCGCTCATCTTCCCCTGCATCCAGAACATTCTGGCCTGGCCACACGTCCTGAACCTTCTGGCTGGCCATAAATTAAGGTTTTTTATCCTTTTCCAGCAAGATGTCATGCCAGGTGCCTGGAAGGACAGCTTGGAGCAGCCTTGGCAGGTTTATTCTGTAGATGGCTCTGTGGCATGCGGTAACTGAGGGGTAATTAACAGGCTTTGTGTTAATTTATCCAGATTTGGTGTTATTTTTTCTGCCCTTTTCCATGGTGGGAAGCCCTAGGAAGCAGTGAGGAGCCTAATCCGAGTGCAGTAAAGCCAAGGAAAAACTTTGCACACAATTCCCTTGGCCAGGCTGTGCTCGTGGGGCAGAAATAGAAGCAGGATCAGCCCAGCACCAGTTTTTGTCCACGCTGGATTAATACCTGCAGTGGCAACAGGCTGTGAAACACAACTTTTATTTTAGCAAAAGTCTGAAATTACCGTGGAAGAAAACCATTTGAAATACAACCAAGGCATTTTCAAACCCCTGATCTCAGGCTGGGTTTGCTGTGTGATGATACACTGGCAAAAGCATCCCTTTAATATTTTTGTTTCTTATGTGGTCGGTTCTTGGCATCAAGTTCTGATTTAAATTTGGATAAACATGGGTAATTTTGTCTTTTAATATATATGTGCAGATTGGGACCTCTCTGAGGACAGGCAGACAGAGCGGTTCTGACTGGGGCCATGAGGAAGCTGCACTTTGCAGAGTTTGCTGCAGCACCCAGAATCTCTCCCCCACATCTCTCCTTGGGCTGCAGATTATTTTGGCTAATTGAATCCCAATCGTTTGTTTTGCTGGGAAATTGCCTTCCCCTCTTATCAGATGGCAGGATCACCTTGCTCTGTGTCTCCAGCCCTCAGAAATGTCAAGTGAAGGGCAAACTGGAGTGGCTCTGCAGTTCTGAGCCTTTGCTCACTCAGGGCCTGCAGCTGAAGGAGTGAGGCAGCAGTGTGGCTGTTCCAGGGGCTCTTTTCCTCACTGAAAAGCCTGAAAATGTGTAAAATTCAGTCAGGAAGAGATAAAACATGGAGCTGGGGCTGCTGGGTGCTGTGTGTGAGCTCAGTCCCTTCCAAAGGGAAGGAAGGTGCTGCCTGTGGGAGCTGGGGGTCACAAGATTGTGCCTGGATCTGTCATTGACCATTTTCATCCTCATGGTGCCTCTACCCCACTTTCCCTGCTTGCAAAATGAGGGAAATCAGCCTCTCCTTCCTTCTCCCTGTGCCTGGAACAGAGATTATCATGGGACAAGTGCTAGGAGAAGATGTTGGACAGGAATCAGTCTCCCTTTCCTTCTCCCTGTGCCTGGAACAGAGATTATCATGGGACAAGTGCTAGGAGAAGATGTTGGACAGGAATCAGTCTCCCTTTCCTTCTCCCTGTGCCTGGAACAGAGATAATCATGGGATAAGTTCTGGAAAGAGCTGTTGGGGAGAAATCAGTCTCCTCTTCCTTTTCCTTTTGCCTGGAGCAGAGATTTTCATGGGACAAGTGCTGGAAGAAGATGTTGGACAGATACCAGTTCTCCTCTTCCTTCTCCCTTTGCCTGAGCAGAGATTTTCATTCCCACATTTTGGGAAGAAGCTGGTGAACAGAAATCAGTGTCCTCTTCCTTCTCCCCCTTCCTGGAGCAGAGATTTTCATGGGATAAGTTCTGGAAGGAGCTGTTGGACAGAAATCAACCTCCCCTTGCTTCTCCCTTTGCCTGAGCAGAGATTTTCATGGGACAAGTGCTGGAAGAAGATACTGGACAGAAATCAGTCTCCCTTTCCTTCTCCCCCTTCCTGGAGCAGAGATTTTTTTTATTCCCACATTTTGAGAAGGAGCTGTTGGACAAAAATCAATCTCCTCTTCCTTTTCCCTTTGCCTGAGCAGAGATTTTCAAGGGACAAGTGGTAGAAGAAGCTATTGAACAGAAATCAGAATCCTCTTCCTCTTCTTTTGCCTGGAGCAGAGATTTTCATGGGACAAGAGCTGGAAGGAGCTGCTGGACAGTGTCCCACGTTTTTAAGTGTCTGATTCACCCCCTGTGTGTTGATAGTTGTGCTGGACTGATGAGAAGCACTCGCATTGCTGGAATTTCTGCTGCATTTCTGCTCAGCAAGTGGGCAGGGGCAAGGCCTGGAAGAGGCAAAAATTGCCATCAAAACCCTTGTGGCGCTTCCCTGACAAATCAGTGTGTCCTGGTTAAGGCCTCTTCTGCTTTTTCCAGCTGAAATTCCAGATTTCTCTCTATTTTAAACAGTTTAAACTTTGGCTGTTTGAGGAGCTGCTGTGTTTTTGCTTGAACCTTGCCCAGAACTCCTCTGTGTTTAGGCCCTGGTTAGAAAATGCATCTTAATGCCATTATTATTATTTTAATTGATTCTTATTATGACTGGTAACTGCTAATTTCAGGATTTTGAGCCTGTTTGAAGTAAATTGTAGAAGTTGATATAATATACCCGAGGATGGAATATCCAATCTCAGGAAATGGAGACACCAAACCCAAAATGCTGCACAGAATTCCTTTCCCTTCTGGGTGCCCTTGCAGAGCCATGTGCTGAATACAAGATGCTGGAATGTTCTCTGAGCTTCTCCTTTCCTAAAGTTTCCCTTTTGGCCAGATTTAGGCCTGTGCTCTTGATTATATTTTACATTTTGCCGTGGTTTATTCCCCTGTAACCATTTTTCCAGGATGGAATGATCTCTGTGGTCACAGCCAAGTGATCTGAGGGCAGATGCTCTGCTTTTTTCCCAACTAAAAAAAGATGCAAAATGCTGTCACTGTCCTTTGACAATGTCACAGCCACTCCATGCGTGTGGGAGAGCAGCAGAGAAAAAGGAATTTGGGGATATTTTTTTTTTTGGAGATTCATATATTTGGGGATATATATATTTTGAATAATTTTCAAACCACTCAGAATACCCGGTTTGGCAGAAAGTGGTTTTGGACCACAGCTAATTTCAGCCCTTGGAATTGCAAGGAGAAAAACGGAGGAGAAAATGAGTGGAATGAAAAGGACTTTGGGGGGAAATTAGGTGTATTTTGAGGAGCAGCAAGGATTTGGTAACAGAAGAAATGTCCAGCTATGCACATAAAATTAGAACAAATTAGCTGGAGGGGGAACACACAACTTGCTTCGTTGAAGAACAGCTCCCTCTAATTAGAGTCATTCCCTTAATGAGATGCTGAGCAAATCAGGCTGTGTTTGAAGGGCAGAGGGAGGTGGCCAGGCCTGAGCACTGCAGAGATCATTGGCAAAGCCTCAGCCCCAATGCAGTGAGGACACGGGAGGTGCTGTGAGTTGAAGGTTTGCATGGAACAGAGGAGTTTCAGAGAGAGGCAGAGCTGTAATTTTGGTGCGTTTCTGACCCCACAGCACCAGAAATAAATCAGCTGTGGGGATGTGGAAGGAGCGCCCTGTGCTTGTGAGGCCGTGCAGCCCTCAGAGCTGGAATTTGGGTTTTTTCAGAGCTGTCAGCTGCTGGAGGAATGTGATGCACAACCTGATGCACATTTTGGGAATGAGGTTTGGGAGGCAAAGCCAAGCTTAGCTGTAGGCCATGAAAGAAGGATGTGTCTGGAGGCCAGGGCTCGCAGAACTGAGCAATATTCAGTGCCTGCTCCAGGGCACTAAAGCTGCAGCACTGCTTCAAATGCCTGCTGTATTATTTTTCCAGCAGGAAGAACAAGTTCCCCGCGGATTCTTTTCTGTTTTAAAGGCAGCTGATAGCACAACTGGTCTGGGAAATAGAGCTGTTTCTAAAATTGTGTTGTTTTACAGCAAAAGAGGCTCTTGAAAACAGAGATTTACTGTGCTGGGAGATTTTCATGCTCCACCTCCAGTTTGGAGGAAGAGATTCCATCCTAAATAATCAAGATGGACAAAGGGTAGAAGAAAGGAAGTGGAATTAGTCCTGGTTTGCAGATCAGGCATACAGAGATGAAAGGTGTTTTTTCTTTTAATTGTTTATTAATAGCTGTGTATTAATTCCCTACAGGAAGCTTAGCTTAGGAGAGCAAAAAAATATTATAGCTCAAACAATTGTCTAAAGAGAGCAAACTCTGCTGAAGGAAGAGCAGGATGAGGAATGCAAACATCCATCCCTGTACCCTGCACCTCTCACAGGGGACTTGCCAGAGCCACAAACTGAACCCTTATAATTGTCCCAAAACAATCTGACTCCTTATAATTGTCCCAAAACCACCTGAATCCTTGTAATTGTTCCAAACCAACCTGAATCCTTGTAATTGTTCCAAACTAACCTGAATCCTTTTAATTGTCCCAAACCAATCTGAATCCTTGTAATTGTCCCAAACCAACCTGAATCTTTATCATTGTCCCAAAACAACCTGTGCATTGCTCATATTTGAAGATACCACAGTTATCCTGAGGGCATCTGTTCTTTCAAGGACAGATTAGGAAGTCAGGGTGATTTGGATGTCACTTTGTAAGATTTCCCACATGGAACTCCAAATCCCAAGGAGATCTGTGTGTGTCTTGGAAGTTTTGGGCACAAAAATGCAGCAAGTTAAAGCAATCCTTGAAATGATAACACTTATAATTGTCCCAAAACAACCTGGATCCTTGCAATTGTCCCAAAACAACCTGAACCCTTATAATTGTCCCAAAACAACCTGAACCCTTATAATTGTCCCAAAACAACCTGGATCCTTGCAATTGTCCCAAAACAACCTGAATCCTTATCATTGTCCCAAAACAACCTGAACCCTTATAATTGTCCCAAAACAACCTGAATCCTTATAATTGTTCCAAAACAAGCTGAATCCATGTAATTGTCCAAAAACATTCTGAATCCTTATAGTTGTTCCAAACCAACCTGAATCTTTATCATTGTCCCAAACCAACCTGTGCCTTGCTCATATTTGGAGATACCACAGTTATCCTGAGGGCATCTGTTCTTTCAAGTATCACAGCCCAGATTAGGATTATTTAGATTTTACTTTGCAAGGTTTCCTACATGGTACTCCAAATCCCAAGGATGTTTGAGTGTGTCTTGGAAGTTTTGGGCAGAAAAATGCAGCAAGATAAAGCAATCCTTGAAACTGTAACACTGAACCAGTCCTAATTTTGCAATTTGGAGTCCTGCATTGCTGCAAACTGGGCTGCTGCCTCTTTAAAAAAATGGAAATAATGGAAAGCAGAGCTAGAGACTGAAAGAAGTGTGATATTATTGAGGTATTGATCCATGCTCCTGCCAATCTTCAATAATCCTTGTGGGTTCCTTCCAGCTCAGGATATTCTGTGTATCTGTGGGCCTGGTTTGTGTTTATTAACTGTTACCTATTGCTGTTTATAACTGTGACAAGTGAACGGGTTTATTCCACTCCTCTCCTGCTCCCGGCTGTGAGGATTTGACTTCAGCCTTGATTCTTTCCCACAGTTTCATGTCATTCCTTTGCTCATTGTTCAAAAGAAAAAAAAAACAACCCCAAACCTTTTAATACAGCTTCTCTTTCTCTCCAATATTTACATTCTTCAAATATTTGTTGACCACTCCACTTTGTTTACCCTTCAAGTTTGTTTTCACAAGCGAGCCTCATGAGTGCCGGGATGTTTTTGTTGCTTTCCTTTGAACTCTTTGCTCTGTAAGAAAATCTCTCTGGTTCTATGCCGCCCTTCCAAACGTGTTCCTGCTTGGGATTAACTGATCACACAGAGCAAATATTTCATCATTCCATGAGGGCTGATTGATCAGCTCCCAGTCACATCCGTCCTCCCTGCTCCTCCATCATGTTGCAGCAACATTTTTCATTTGCTTTCTGCTCTTTCCCTGTCCATCTGTGCTGCTTTCTTGCTTTCTAAATTCTTTAAATTGCTGGCTGTGGTTTTGTTTCCTCTGCTGCACCTGCCTGGAGTAGGTACAAAGCCAAGGACAGCAGCAGGGCTGCTTTCCTGCTTTTCCCAGCCGGGAATCAGGCACAGCCTCTGTTTATTTTTCCCCAGACAGGTTTTTTAAGTGTGTTTATACACACTTTCAAGATGAGTCACATTGTTACCTTCTGCATTGTAGAACCTCCGTGCAGAAATGGCCTTTCCCAGAGCTTGTATTTGGAAATGCCCGGTGTTGAAGGCAAATATTTCTATTTATTCTAAACATTTCCTGTTGCTGCCTGCTGCTCTAGCAGGGAAATCGATGCTTTGTGTTGCCTGATGAGCTTTAGGAGGGTGTGCAGCCCCTGGGGGTGAAAAGCCAGAGCTTTGTGGGAGTGGGGAAGTGGAATTTCGAGGTAATTGGGATGTTATGTCCACGCTGACTGCTGTGCTCCTTTGTTGTCACAGAAATGCTCCCTGGTGGTTTGCAGGGCGTTACATATTTAATATTATATATATTTTTTAAAAAAAAATATATATAAATTAAATTATATATATTTAGTATATAATAATAAATTTTATATAGAATATAAATAATATATATTATATGTTATATATTATATGTTATATATGTTATATATTATATGTTATATATTATATACTATATATTATATACTATATATCATATATATTATATAATATATAATATATAATATATTAATTATATTATATAATGTTATATTATATGTTATATTATATTATATTATATTATATTATATATAATATATATAAATATATATTAATGTAAAATATATTAATATTTAATATATATTAATCTAAATATATATATATAGATAGATTTTTATATATATATATATATATATATAAAATCTATATATATTTAGAGCATTTAATAAAGCTCTGCTTGGGGTGCCAGGGCTGGACAGCAGCACATATAATAATTAATATATACGAATTAAATATTAATATCTATTAATGAATATACTATTATATATTAATATATTGATTAATATATTAATTATATATATTAAAATTACATATATATTTTAAATATATATATATATAAAATAGAGCATTTAATAAAGCTCTGCTCGGGGTGCCAGGGCTGGACAGCAGCACATATAATAATTAATTTATATTAATTAAATATTTTAATATATTAATATATATTAATATATTAATTTTATATATATATATATACATATATATATATACATACATATATATATATATATATATATATATATATATATATATATATAGATATAGATATAGATATATATATATATATATATATATATATATATATATATATAGTAGAGCATTTACTAAAGCTCTGCTCGGGGTGCCAGGGCTGCGGTACCAGGGCGGCAGCACCGATGGGGAAGGGCACGAGAAGAGCAGAAATCTGAGCAGAAATTTGCATTTTCTCCGCGGTGAAGGCAGCGAGGCGCAGCCAGGGTTAACCGGCTGATGCGGGACATCCTTAAAGCCGCAGCGGGAGCTTTTCCCCCCAGCGGGCAGCGCCAGGCTGGGATGCCAGAGCCGGGCAGCGCCCTGCAAAGGCGGCTTTGTTCCAGCCATGCCGAGCCCTTATCAGAGCGGGGAATCTTTTTGTCGACTCCTTTGGCGGCCCTGAGATGCCCCGGAGCAGCAGCAGCAGCAGCAGCAGCAGCAGCAGCGAGGTGCCCGGGCGGTTCCGTGCGGCTGCCCCCGGGGAGCTCGCAGGGCAGCGGGGAAGAACCGAGGGTGCCTCCCGGCAAGGGCCATGCGCTGACAGGTGGCCCTGGAATCCCTGAAATCCTCGGGTTTCACCTCCAGGCAGGCGGGGAATCCTTCCTTTATGTGTGTGTGTGTGTGCAGGGAGGGCAGGCAGCTCTTTGGGGAAAAGGATGCGGGGCTGGGATGGAGATGGGCTGATGGATGAATGTCAGTCTGGGAGGAAGGGATTTGGGGGAAAAAGCTGGGGAAGAACTTAAGGTGGAGAATATTCCCAGTAGCATCTCAAGAACATGTTTGTGTTTGAGGTGAAATTTGAGGTGAAATTTGAAGGTTTGGTGCTGCTGGTCCCTCCTGGCTGCCCCTGCGGTGACACTGGAAGTCCAGTGGCAAAATATTTAAGTCTGTGCTGAGGGAAGAAAAGATAAATAATGGAGGCAGTACTGTGATGATTTCACAGGATCTGTAATTAGGCTGAGCTCCGGTTTCTGGCCTTTTTCTCTGTGGGTCGGGCAGCCTTATTCTCCACATTATTTATTCTGGGGGCAGGGCCTGCACTGAGCAGCTCTGCAGGGTTTTTGGTCAGTTTTGGGGTGAGCCCAGCAGATTTCAGGAATCTGGAAGAAAGGGCCAAGAGAAGTTAAGGCAGTCAGTAGGAGCAGGGGTGAATCCAGTTGGATTGGGGTTGGAAATCAGAGGCGGCACAGGGCAGGTCTGAAGGCAGAGACTGAGGCAGGAGGCTGCAGGAGGCTGGGATCTGTCTGGATAACCAGACTGGAACAGCTGGGAGGGATGGAGAAGCTGGAATATCCGCAACAGAACATCACAATGCAGGAGCACTCACTGCACCAGCCAGCGCTGGAGAAAGAGATTGGCCCATGGACCATTTCAGGACAACTGGGACAATTTCCCTTCTCTTTCTGAACGAGCTGTGAGCTCTTCCAGCTGAGTCCAACAGGGAAGAGGGAGCAGAGGGGTGCTGGGTGCTGGATGGGGCCTGCCTGTACCAGGAGGCTGCTGCAGGCCAGCCCCTGGCACAGCTCTGTGGATGCTCATTCTGCTCTCCCCAACGGCAGCTATTGAAGCTTTAGCAGATGTCAGGGAAAGCTGAGCCTGCACAGGAGCAGCACGACTGGGGCTGCTGCTCAGTTCCTGGGAGCACACAGGGGGTGGCTGTCTCACATTCCCTGTGGCATCCCAAGAACTCTTTTGTTTGTGTTGGGTTTGAGGTGAAATTTTGGTGCTGCTGCTCCATTCTCGCTGCAGTGACACCGGGAGCACAGTGGCAAAAGATTTAACTCTGTGGTAATGGAAGGAAAGGAGGATAAGTAATGGAGGGAGTACTGTGATTATTTTTGTTTTTCACCTCCCAGGCAGGGGGGGAATCCTTCCTTTGTGTGTGTGTATGTGCTGGGAGGGCAGGCAGCTCCTCGGTAAAAGGGAAAAAGGAAGCAGGGATGGAATGGAGATGGGCTGATGAGAGAATGTCAGGGTGGAAGGGATTTGGAGGAAAAAGCTGGGGAAGAACTTAAGGTGGAGAATATTCCCAGTGGCATCCCAAGAAATCGTTTGCTTGGGTTGGGTTTGAGGTGAAATTTTGGTGCTGCTGGTCCCTCCTGGCTGCAGTGACATTGGAAGCAGAGTGGCAGAACATTTAACTCTTTACTAATGAAACAAAAGAAAGATAAATAATGGAGGCAGTACTGTGATGATTTCACAGAGACCTATAATTAGGCTGAGCTCCTGTTTCTGGCCTTTTTCTCTGTGGGTAGGACAGCCTTATTCTCCACCTTATTTATTCTGTGGTCATGGGGGCAGGGGCTGCACTGAGCAGCTTTGCAGGGTTTTTGGTCAGTTTTGGGGTGAGCCCAGCAGATTTCAGGAATCTGGAAGAAAGGGCCCAGCAGAGTTAAGGAAATCAGTGGAACACTGGAAGTACAGTGGCAAAACATTTGACTCTGTCCTGAGGGAAGAAAAAAAGATAGATAACAGAGGCACTACTGTGATGATTTCACAGGGACCTGTAATTAGGCTGAGCTCCTGTTTCTGTTATTTTTCCTTGTGTTTAGGGCAGCCTTCTCTGAAAAGCTGTTTTGCTTTTCCCTTCATCCTGCCTGAAAAGGGGAGCTGCTCCTGCTGGGGTGCACTCAGGCCCTGCCTGCCTGATCTCCCCAGCCCTCAGCACAGTGCTGTCACCCAAATAAATACAGGAGTTCCTTTTATTAGTGCTCCTTCTCAGAGACATCTGCTGGGTTATTGATGTGCCTGGTAATCTTCATTTTCCAGCGCACTGCTGGGTCCATTATCTGTCAGAGCAGAGCAAGGGCTGCGGGGGTGAAAGATGCAGGAGGACAGAACATGCAATGGCTCCCCGGGAAAAACCAGATGGATTTAGTGCCAAGCAGAGGAGCTCCAGGTGTGTCAGCGGTGCATGGTTAGAAACCCCAGAGAGGGGATCTGGGGGTGAGAAGCTCAGCCAGCCTTTCCCAGCGCATCATTCCAAACTGGCGGCTCCCGGGTGGGATGTGCTGCCTGTCCCTGGTGCTGGGTGCTCTCCATTTCCCCTCACATCTACCCTGCAGCGCCTCTCTGTGCTGGGATGGGATTATCTTGGCCTCAACCCACAGGGAAAAACTGGTTTGCCTTGTGCTCCTCTTCCTCCTCATTTTCAGAGATGACACTGATTTAAGGAAGGCCAGAACTGCATTGAGCATCCTCCTGTTTGTGAGCTGATGGCTGTGATTCCTCGGGGATTTGGGGCAGCCCTTGGCTGTCACAGACACATTTTATGAAAAATCCTTTCCTTAAGATTTTTCCTCCTGAGAAGCTGGGAGGCCTCAGGAACAAAATGTAAACAATGGTTATCTGCTGCTGTGGAATGCAACAGATGCATCTGTGATTGGTCTCATGGGGTTGTTTCTAATTAATGGCCAATCACAGTCAGCTGGTTCAGACTCTCTGTCCAAGCCACAAACCTTTGTTATCATTCTTTCTTTTTCTATTCTTAGCCAGCCTTCTGATGAAATCCTTTCTTCTATTCTTTTAGTGTAGTTTTAGTATAATATATATCATAAAATAATAAATCAGCCTTCTGAAACATGGAGTCAGATCCTTGTCCCTTCCCTCATCCTCAGACCCCTGTGAGCGCGGTCACACTTGGCTGATGAGGAACAGACTCTGGCCGTGCTACAAAGGCTTGTCCAGCTCTCACTCCAGCCCTTGTTGGAGCTGAACCTCCCCACAGCCTTTCCCCTCCCATCCATCCCTGCACCTCTCCGTGTGCTGATCCATGTTCTGGTTGTGCCGATTCCCTGAGCCCGGTGTTGGGGACAGCAGGCAGGGCTGTGTGTCCTGGGTGAGGTGGGACCTGCCGCTGGTGAGTACCTTTAATTCTGCGTGGTTCCTTTTGTGCAATTAAGGAGAGCTAATTAGCTCCTCTTAGTGCAGTCTCCTTGCAGAGGTAGCTGACCTCTTGTTAATCCTGGATTAAGTTCTTACTAAGAACTGGCTCTTTGTGTGTCCCAGTTAAGATGTTGACACTTTGTTCTCTCTCTCCCCTTGTTCTCCTCCTCCCCCTCTTCCTCCCCATGCCTGTGAGCACATGATTCCCTGCCTCCTCCAGCCCCCACTGCTCCAGGAATCCATGGACTCTGTGAAAATGCTACTGCCAGCTCAGAAAGAGCTTTGCTTGGTCTGGCACCTGTCTAGGAGCCCATTTTCCACAAGGAGAAAGGGAGAGTGCTTCCTGTTGTTTGGCAGGGTGGTGTCACAGACATCTTTTAGGAAAAATCTTTCCTTTAGGATTTTTCCTCCTGAGAAGCTGAGAGGCCTCAGGATCAAAATGTCCACGTTGATTATCTGCTGCTGTGGAATGCAACAAGTAGATCTTTGATTGGCCCATGTTGGTTGTTTCTAATTAATGGCCAATCACAGTCAGCTGGCTCAGACAGAGAGTCCAAGCCACAAGCCTTTGTTATCATTCCTTCTTATTCTATTCTTAGCCAGCCTTGTGATGAAATCCTTTCTTCTATTCTTTTAGTATAGTTTTAATGTAATATATATCATAAAATAATAAATCAGCCTTCTGAAACATGGAGTCAGCTCCTTGTCTCTTCCCTCATCCCCAGGCCCCTGTGAACACGGTCACAGGCTGGGAATCCTGTGGGGTTTGAGGAGCAGCACCCGTGGGCTGAGCAGGAATTGTCAAACAGGAGCAAAACCCCAGCCAGAGAATCCCCCCTGTCCCGAGCGGTGCCGTCGGGAGTCCCCCCATTCATTCCTGAAGAGGGTGAATAGCAAACCAGCAAATTAAACGTGTGCAAAACGCTAATTACGCAGTTTCCCACCAGTGCTAATCCTGCTTGCACATCTGAGGTTGTTGCCCTCAGGGCATGTTTTCCCTCAATGTTTCTTGACATTTCTGCTGGTTTTTTTTTTCGAAGACAAGGCTGGAGACACAATGCAGGTGTGTCCCCCTGGTTCTGTTCTGAGCTCAGCTGATGAGCAGAGATGTTGGGGAAGAGCTCTCCCAGTGGCTTTAACTTTTCAAACCAGATCATATTAAAGGTGGGCAAAGAATTACCATCAAGAGTCCACTCATTCATTCCTGAAGAGGGAGAATAACAAACCAGCAAATTAAACGTGCAAAATGCCAATTACCACCCAGTTTCCCACCAGTGCTAATCCTGTTTGCACATCTCGAGGTTATTGCACTGAGTTTTCCTTCAGGACAGGTTTTCCTTCAATGTTTCTTGACATTTTTGTTGCGTCTTTTTCAAAGGCAGGGCTGGAAATAAAACACAAGTGTGTGCCCCTGGTTCTGTTCTGAACTCAGCTGACCAGCAGAGAATGCTGGGGAAGAGCTCTCCCAGTGGCTTTAACTTTTCAAACCAGATCATATTAAAGGTGGGCAAAGAATTACACGGGTGGAAATGAGAAACCCTGCGTGTTTACCCACCCAGGTGCTCATTGTTCCGCAGACAGATTTTCAAGGCCTCTTTTTGTCCTTGGCTGCTGGTGTGCCTTACAGGGAGGGTAGGATTGCTCTGGAGAGCTGATCCCAGCCCCACCTGATGCTCTGCAGGCCTGGACATCCCGGCCCTGCTGTGGATCTGTCACCAGCCCTGGGCTTTAATTACCCAGCCAGTGCCTCATTTCCTCGGCTGGGAGATGCAATATGCATGAGAGTGCTTGTGTTACAGCAGCACAGCAGCCCTGCAGGCGTGCAGGCCCAGTGTGGGCAAGGAGAAGGTGCTGCCTGCCTGGCCACTGAACAGCCCGACCCAGGAAAGCGGAGGCAGGGATGCCCAGATGTGGCTCTGGTGCTCCTGCAGGGCTTGGCAGAGCTGTGGTGTGCAAGGGGCAAAGTTATGGGGAATTTGGAATTTGGAAAACCACACAGCACCTCGAAAGCTTTACAAGCTAAAGTTTCACCCCGAACTCTTGGAAGGACAAAGAGCTTTTACATTTCTGCAGCACCATCCCTGGCACTGAAGACAGCTCATTTTCATGGTGACAAAAGCTGGATGAAACTGCACTGAGAGAGGAGCTTTAGGAGCCTCTAAGGAAACTCTTCTGGACATGAAACTGCAAATTCCTGTCTTGTTCAAGAGCTGCAAGAATGCATTTTATGCCAGCTGGGCTCGCTTGCACAAGCCTGCTGTTCAAGACTCAGGACAAGGACTTTATTTCATGTGTGAAGGACAATGTGAGCATCTGCCTGCTGAGCATGACATGGTCACAGCCCCGAGCTTCCTTAAAGGCTCCTAAAGCTCCTCTCTCAGTGCAGTTTCATCCAACTTTTATCACCATGACATGAGCTGTCTTCAGTGCAGAAATGTAAAAACTCCTTGTCCTTCCAAGAGTTTGGGGCGAAGCTTTGCACATCTGACCAAGTTTGTAAAGCTTTCGAGGTGCTCTGTGGTTTTCCAAATTCCCCATAACTTTGCCCCTTGCACACCATACCAGATAAGCCTAAGAAGCTTTTCTCTAAATAAATCTTGCAGTTTTACCACTGCTCTTACAGTTCTTTTGGGAGCAGGACTTTTGTTTGGATCATTTCTCTCCTGACAGTCTGAAGGGAGGGTGAGGCTTCACCTCATGTCTGTCCTGCCACTCCAGGACCTGCTTTAAACCTTTGTGTGCTCCAGATCTGAAGCAGCCATTATATTGAATTTATCTCAGCATTTGGGTCAGTGTAACTCATGTTACATGCTATTGAAAAATAGCATCTGTTCAAACCTTAAAATTCATCCAGACTAAACGTATCAAGATTTGTGGAGGCTAAGAATTATGTTTTTAATTATTTTCTCACTTTCTGGAAGAGAAAAAAAAAAAAAAACACTGAAAGATCCATAGGCTGTAAAACAAAATTCCATTTTTGGATATACCATTCAGATATCTCATTCCAAGTGCTGTCAAATGCAAAGTGTGAGGCTTGAATTGATTCTGGTTGGAGGTACAGAACAGTGTTTGGGAGAACACAAACCCTTGCATAATAATGCTCACCACAGATGGGTAATTGAGCCTTGAATTAGTTACAGTGGTTAGTTCTGTTTGCTTCCCAAAATAGGTTTCTCTTGTCTGGTCAGGATTCATCCAGCTCCAATTTTCAGCATTTCCAGCTGGTACCCAGTGGGATCAAACCTGGATTCCAGGTGAGCATTTAAATTTCAGCCATTCCTTGGCCTCCAGGCTGTGCTGGAAGGATTCAGTGCCTTTAGTGCTGGTTGCTCTTGTCTGGGTTTATCCAGATTATCCACTCCCTGACCCTGGATACAATCCTCCACACGGTGTGTCAGTGGGAGTCACATCCTTGGGCACAGGGAGTGGGAAAATTTCAATTTAAAACATCATTTCCTTGAAATAAATTACTAATTCTCCAGCTGGCAAACTTTTGGAAGCATTGGGAACAACAAAACTGACCTCAGGCTGATGGATGCAACAAAGTTATTAGAACAGTGGATTCATGTGCACCTAGGTGTAATCTGTGAGTAATATGAAGGTGATGGTAGTGTTGTGGTATCCAGACAGAGGCGTGGATGGTGGTGCTGTTTTCAGTTTAAAATCCTGTGTAGCCTTTGAATGGCACTGATCTGAGGCTGCTGGAGCAGCTCCTGCTCCCACTGCTGTTGATGACAGTGGAAGGATGGATAATCAGCCTTTGGGGGTTGATTATCCATCATTCCTTCTGGGAATTAGCACCCAAAAGCTGGGACTGACTGTCAGGAAAAGAGAAAATGCTCAACCCTGGGTATGGAAAGAGCAAAATACAACAAGAGCAGCAAAGGGCAGAGTAATCAGTATTGACAGCATTGAAGGAACAGCTCCTTGTGCTGGCAGTGAGGGTCATTCACAGCACCCTGAGTCCAATAATTCAGTGTAATTCTACACAAGGACACTTGTGCTCAAATCAGGGGTGTCAGTGCAGCTCCAGCTCTGTTCTACTCTATTTCCTTGCACACACAAGGCCTGGGAGGCAAATGCAAGCTGGGTGATTGCTTTGCACTCATAATCCATAATCTTAATTTTTATTGTACTAAGAGGGACTTATTGTCCCTTATTTATTGTATTGTATTAAAGTCCATCTCCAAATTCTGAAATAAAGGTGTCCCCAAGCAGGTTTGGAGGGATACAGCGTCCTAATGCTAAAAAAAACTGTAAACTTTGCTGGATTATGTTGCTTTAAAAATCCCAGGCCTGTTTACACATGGATAAGCACTGCAAAAGAAACAAAAAAAAAAAAAAAACCAAGAAACCAAATTAGCTTCCTAGACGGAGCCGGCTAAATTGAGTTGAGGTCACCTTAACTCTGAATGAGCGTTGTTTAATTCAGCTCAGATAATCCACGTGGCCGCTTAATTAGGGTTTAATTTTCCTGCCTGTTCTTGCTTACACGCTTTGAAACTTTCTCCCAGCAGCGCGTGTGAGGCAGGGAGGACAAAACACAATGTTTCCAACCTGTGGGATTTGAACTCCCGGGGTTTTGGAAAGCGTTTAGGGTCGGGCTTTTTTGGGGTTCATCGGGGGAGATAGGAGTGGAGTGTGCAGGGAGAGAGGTGGGGAGGATAAATACATTTCCAACCTGTCAGATCTTTAACTCATAGTGTTTAAATCCTTGAAAAGCTTTTGGGGGTGTCTTTAGAGGGGGTGATGTGAGTGGGGTGAGCAGAATATGTAAAGCGGGGAGGACAAATACAGCATTTTCAACCCGTCGGATTTTTAACTCCTAGTGTTTTTTCAAGCCTTTGTAAAGCGTTTGGGGGTCTCTTTGAAGGGGGAGATGTAAACTGGGTAGGCACACTATGGAAAATGAGGACAAACACAACATTTCCAACCGATTTTTAACTCGTAGTGTTTAAATCCTCGAAAAGCGTTTTGGGGTCTCTGTGGCGCGGGCGATGTAAACGAGATGGGCACATTCTGTAAAAGAGGAGGACAAACACAACATTTCCAACCTGTCAGATCTTTAACTCCTTGTTTAAATCCTTGAAAAGCTTTTGGGGGTCTCTTTGGAGGGGGTGATGCAATCGGGGTGTGCACATTCTGTAAAATGAGGGAGGACAGACATTTCCAACCTGTCAGATTTTAACTCGTAGTGTTTAAAACCTCAAAAAGCCTTTGAGGATCTCTTTGGCAGGGGAGATGCGAGTGGGGCGGGCAGGAGTGGGCGCATTCTGTAAAATAAGGACAAACACAACATTTCCAGCCTGTCGGATCTTTAACTCGTAGAGTTTTTTTCCAGCCTTTTTAAAGCCTTTGGGGGTCTCTTTGCTGAGATGATGCGAGTGGGGCAGGCAGGGGTAGACACACTGTGTAAAACGAGGAGGACAAACACATTTCCAACCTGCCGGATTTTAACTCGTAGCTTTGTTTAAATCCTCGAAAAGTGTTTGGGGGGTCTCTGCCGGGGTGATGCGATTGGGGCAGGCAGACGTGGACTCATTATGTCAAACGAGGAGGCCAAACACAACCTGTCGGATCTTTAACTCGTAGCGTTTTCCCCACCCTTTGGGGGTCTCTTTGCCGGGGTGATGCGAGCGGGGCAGACTGGGGTGGGCACATTCTGTAAAACTGGGAGGACAAACACAACATTTCTAACCTGTCGGATCTGTAACTCGTACCGTTTTTCCAGCCTTTGGGGGTCCCTTTGCCGGGCTGATGCGCTCGGGGCGGGCAGGGGTGGGGGCATTATGTAAAATGAAGACAAACACAACATCTCCAACCTGTCGGATCTGTAACTCGTACCGTTTTCCCCACCCTTTGGGGGTCCCTTTGCCGGGCTGATGCGCTCGGGGCGGGCAGGGGTGGGCGCATTATGTAAAGCGCTGCGCAGGCGTGTGCGCGGAGCGTGTGCGGCCGCACCGGGCAGCATCAGCGGGGGGACGGGCATGGGCACGGCCGGGGCCGGGGCAGCGCCGCGGGGCCCCTGAGAGCCCGGGCAGGGCCGTGCCATGCTGCAGGAGGTGAGTACCCTCCCGGCCGGCCGCACAGTGCATGAATGAATGAATGAACCCCATGAGTGCCGGGCGATCCCCACTGAATTCCGCCTAGCTGCCGCTGCTGCCGCTGCCGCCGCTGCTGCCGAGCCGCTCCACGCTCCCCAATGGCTGCCAGGTCAGTGCTGTCGCTGTCACACGTGTGTCACACGCAGGGCTCGGCGCTGGCGGCTCCTCCATCGCACACAGGCGCTCTCCGGGCAGATTAAAGCCGGAGTCCATGTTGGTTGCTGCTGCTGCTGCTGCTGCTGCTCCTCTGCGTTCGGGGGGCTGGAGAGCAGGCGGCGTGACATCATGGTGCAGAGATGCTTCGTTTCTCTTCCTTTCCGCGGGCCGATCCCTTTTTAGTTTTCATTTTATTTTATTTTATTCTCCCTCTCCTTGTTCTGTGCCCCCCACGCACGTGCCCTGCCTCTCCTGCAGGGCGGAATTGCTAAAACAGCCTTTTCGATTGTTCCGAACAATGGGCAAATCTGATTGTTTGGGTTCTATTTTTTTTTCCTTTTCTTTTCTTTCTTCTTTATTATTTTCCCCCCCAGCTTTCATTCCCCTCGCCCCTCCTCATTTCCCCTGCTGTGTCCCCCCCATCCCCCATTCCCACTGTCCCCATCCCCCATTCCCATAGGGACACTCATTCCTGCCGTAACATCTGGGTCCGGGAAAGGGGGAGGCAGGAGGGGTCGGGGCTGGGTGCGTCACGGAGCTGCTGCTGCTGCTGCGGGAACATGGTTGGGTTTGTTTGCCCATGTGCTCTCTCCTGCCTCTACAAGGGCTCGTGGTTCCGCTCTGCCTTCCTCTCGCCGTGTTTGTGTGTTTGCACTGATGGGGAGAGGCAGGGTTTGGTTTGTGCCGCTTTTTCAGGCTCTGCTCCAGAGTCTATACAGGTGGCTTTGTTTTTTTTTTTAATATTTTTTTGGCAAGGGAGAAGAGTAGGAAGCGAGGATTCATTGCACTGTGTGTGTTCATGGACAGGGAGAATCTGCTGAAAGCCCTGAAAAAATAGCTTTTCCTTAGACTGCTGGTGGCTGGCATTGTCCTGTGCATCATGGAAATGCTGCTTCAGAAAAGAGAATCTATTCCTGTTCCCTTGCTCCATTAAATCACATGCATCTGCAGGAGAGGCTAGATTAGATAGATTTAGGATGCAGCTTGTGATTTTGACTCAGTAGGATGGGAACTTCAAATCTTGGGGATGTATTTACATTTACAGCAGCGCAATAACTCAGAACCCCCAACATTCTCTTGGAGAAGCCTCTAGCTCATAAAGAGCTGAGTGAAACCCTGTGTGATAAAGAGCTGGGTGAGACCCCCATGTGATAAGGAGCTGGGTGAGATCCCCATGTGATAAGGAGCTGGGTGAGACCCCCCTGTGATAAGGAGCTGGATGGAGCCGCCATAACTTGGAACCCCCAACATTCTCTTGGAGAAGCCCCCATGTGATAAAGAGCTGGATAGAACCCCTATCTGATAAACAGGTGGATGGAGCCCCCATCTGATAAAGAGCTGGGTGAAACCCCCATGCGATAAAGAGCTGAATGAACCCCCCATGAGATAAGAGGCTGGATGAAATCCCCAACTGATAAAGAACTGGGAGAAACCCCCATCTGATAAGGAGCTGGATGAAACCCCCATGTGATAAAGAGCTGGATGGAGCCCCCATCTGATAAAGAGCTGGGTGACACCCCCATGTGATAAAGAGCTGGGTAAAACCCCGATGTGATAAACAAATGTATGGAACCCCCATGTGATAAAGAGCTGGGTGAAACCCCCATGTGATAAGGAGCTGGGTGAAACCCCCATGTGATAAGGAGCTGGATGGAATCCCCAACTAATAAACACCTGGATGAAGCTGGAGAGGATCTGTTAAAGGGAGGGCACCAGGTTGAGCCAGGTCCTCAGGACAAAGGGCACTCTGTGGCTCTTGCACCGAGGGGCTCTGGCCCTCTCTGGTTGTGCCTCAGGGCTGGAGCAGAGCAGGGGGGACGCTGCACAAGAGGGATCAATCGGAAGTTGTTGTTTTGTTATTTTCAGAAAGGTAACGGGAGGAAACATCAAGGGCTGAACAAAGGGAAGCGGCTTTGAAGATCACAACGTCTCCCATCCATTAACTTGTGAGGGCTGTGCTGACGAGCCGTGGGAGTGAGTGGGACGATGCAGAGCTGCAGCTTTGTCTCCTGCTGCACAATGTCCCTGCCGCCCCCGCTGCCAGCCTTCCTCAGAGCCTTCCTCGGGGCTTTGTGAGCCCTGCACAAGGCTGGGCTGGGGATAAAGCCCATCAAGCCTTGCTGGAGTTACAGCAGGGAAAAAAAGCACCTGAGCTCTTCTGGGAGTTGTATCACACCTACATCCCCACCCCAAAGTGGGCCTGGGTGCTCAGCCCCAGCTCTGTTGCTTTATCTCACTCTCCCGGGGAATAAAGCACAGATGACAGCAGCATTGCATATCCCCAAAGCGCTGAAAGATTCTGATGTTAGCTTGGAAACGACAAGGATTAAAATAACCAGTTTGGATTTGTTTTAATTTTTATTTTTATCCTTTGAGCTGTCAGGTTTTCAAAACTTTCCTCACATCAAAGATGGTTGAACAGTGTCTGTTGATGTTTTGTTTATTTCTTAAACAAGGCTTGCGAGCTCTGTTCTGCCCCAAGTTCCAGCCTTGGAGATGTTGATGGAAGCATCAGACACTGGAGTTCTTGCTGTTAATTACAGGAGCTGCTGACTCTGTGGTGGGGAGGGGAGGAAAACAAAGCCTGGATCTGTTCCTCCTTGGGAAGTGAGTGGGTGACCTGCAGGTGACAGTGCTGGGGCTGTGTCTGTCACCTTCAGAGGGATGTGAAATTCTTACTTTGTGCTGTTTCTCCTTCACTGCCTCCCAGATTTGTATTATCCATCACACTTTGTTTGATGTGGCTTTGGAGCAAGTGGAATTACAATAATTTGGGACTGAGGGAGGGTTTAGGGTGTGATTTGTAACCCTGCTCATTAATGACCCTTTCCAAGCTGTGACTGGTGCATTATTGGATTTATTATTCAGACCTCTCTTGTTGCATTTCAGGAACATTTTCCAACTTTTCCTCGGGATTTTTGCAGCCACCCCAAGCAGGAAGGGAGAGGTTTCTTCCAAGCTGGCTGAGGGGGGGTTTCTGTGAGAGATGAGGCCGTTTGTCCGTGGGTCTGTCTGTCTCCAGTGGTAACCAGGATCGGGTGATCCACAGGGACAATGCCGTGGTTAATAATGCATCTGCCCATCCTCGCACTGCTGGCTCTGGGCAGAAGGCAAATTCCTCCCTAATGCTTGCAGTGATTTGCTAATCCTCTGAGGCATAATAATTGCATTAATTTTATTTCATGAATATGTAAACATGTGATTGGATGTCACGGGAGGACAGCATTCTGTGAAATGGCAAAACAGACGGAATAAATCTTAAACAAAGCTGGACTTTCCTGCTCAAAAACACGCAGAAGGCAGACTATTTTTATATTCTTTTCAAAGCACTTGTCATGAAACACTCCTGTTTCTGCACAGCCCTGCAGGTGTCATTGCTTTTTTGACTTATTGCTTTCTCTTTTGTCTCTCTTGCTGGGAGATGTAATAGAAATATAACATTTTGTTATTGCTTGTAGAGCAGTGGCGGGCCCAGGGAATTGCTCCAGGATCTGTGCAGGTTTTCATTCTTGGATGATCAATTTGAAGGGAGTGTAGGTTGGTGATCAAAAGTTGTTACCATCTGCTTGCTGTTTGGGAGACTGCATAATGAGCTGCTGAATCTCCTCGTTTTCCACTGATATCAGACTGGATGGCAGAAAAGTATCTCTGTAGGCGTCTAATTAACCCCTCTAATAGTTCTTTCTGAGGAGAATTAACTCTTTTCAGTGCCACAGCCAGGCCTGAGGTGCCTTCTTGACCTTTCTGCTCTTTTCCAGACTACCAGCACAATTCTGTGCTGCCCTCAAGGATCTCCTCTGGTCTCGCTGAGGAAAGTGCAGGCACAGGCTTGGCTTTGCACAGCCCGTGGATTTCAGACACAGAGAGTTCAATATGTGCTTCAATCTGTGCATTTCTGCTGGGTTGGGGACATATTGCTCAGCGCTTGCAGAGCTGAGCTCAAATTGCAGCACAAACCCCAATTCTGGGCCTGGCAGAGCTCCTTACCAGGTCGGTTCTGCAGGGAAAAGTGAGTAATTGCAGGATGACTCTTGGAAAGCAAATGCTTGGGAGAGCTGAGGGAAGAAGACTTGGAGGCCTTTAAGCTTTCCAGATCAGGACTTGCTTGAGGAAATCCAAGGGGCTGAGAAATGCACTGCAGGGAATGGTGTGGGTGGTGTTCTTCTGCCCCTGAGAAGCTGCTGGTGGCCACAGCTGAGTACCTGAGGCTTCTTTAGCTGAGCTGCTCTAGTTGCAAAATTCTTTGGGTGTTTTTCCTACTTCTGTCTGAATTCTAATTCACATCCTGCAAGTGGCAGGGCCAAAGGAGTACCTGAGGCTTCTTTAGCTCAGCTTCTCTAGTTGCAAAACTCTTTGGTCCTTCTCCTACTTGTGGCTGAATTCTGGTTCACATCCTGCAAGTGGCAGAGGCAGAGGGATTTGCTGTGCTGAGCTGTGTCACAGGTGTGTGACAATGCCCTCTGGAGCTGGCTGCTGGCTCTGGGGGCACATTTGGGAAGGAACTGCTTGTGTCAGTCCCAGGGACGGCTGAGATTTCAGACTTTGGTGTCACTCCAGGATGCTTGGGTGTCATTCATGCAGGATTCATTTACCAGGCTGCAGCAAAGGCAGGTTTCTCGTGGAGTTCTCAATGAAAACATTATAAAGAGTTCCTTTATGATTTTAAGAACACCAGGCTTAACTTGTGGAATACCTTTCCAAAAGTGACTGCTTGGTGAAGCTCTGTTCATCAGCTGGTTCAGCCCCTTACAGGGAATATTCTGTTGGAGGAGAAATTTGGCCTTTCTGTGCCTCCCCTGGTGTCTCAGGAGCTGGTCCATGCATTGCCAAATGTTCTTTTCCATCAGCTAAAGGAAAACTTGTAGAATCCCAGAATGGTTTGGGTTGGAAAGGCCCTTAAACATCATCTGTCCCATGGGCAGGGACGCCTTCCACTGTCCCAGGGTGTTCCAAGCTTCATCTTGGAATTCCAGGGATGGAGCAGCCCCAGCTTCTGTGGGCACCTCTTCCAGGGCCTCCCCACCCTCACAGGGAACAATTTCAACCTAAATTTCCCCTCTTTCAGTCTTAATCTGTTACTCCTTGTCCCACCACTACAATTTCTGCTCTCCAGCTCCAAGATGCTGGCAGGCTGCAGATATTGATGCTTTTCCTCAACATCTGAGCAGAGTTTGGCCCCTTCCCACCCACTCCACGCTTGCTGATGGTATTTTGGTGAGGTTTTTCCTTTAGGGACAGCAAGGACATAAAGCAAGGAGACAAAGCCTTGGAATTCCAGGGATGGAGCAGCCCCAGCTTCTCTGGGCACCTCTGCCAGGGCCTCCCCACCTTCACAGGGAACAATTTCTTCATTTATCCAACCTAAATTTCCCCTCTTTCAGTCTGACTTTATTACTCCTTGTCCTACCACTACAATTTCTGCTAAAACCCCCTCTCCAGTTCCAAGATACTGGCAGGCTGCAGATATTGATGCTTTTCCTCAACATCTGAGCAGAGTTTGGCCCCTTCCCACCCGCCCCACGCTTGCTGATGGTATTTTGGTGAGGTTTTTCCTTTAGGGACAGCAAGGACATAAAGCAAGGAGACAAACCCAGCCTCCTGTGCTTTCCAATGCTCTGTGCAGAGGTTTTCACCTCAGAGCAAAGGGGCTGCTGCTTAGGTGGGCTTGTTTGTGTTCTGTCCCTCACTTAATCTGTCTCACCCACTGAAGGCCACTCTGCAGGGGGACGTGAGGCCCTGAATGCACTCTGGGCAATTAGGTCTCTAAAGCGTTATTTATTACAATTATTTTTATTTCAAAGTGGGTCAGGGCCGTTTTGGCATTTCAGGCGTGGATTGCTGGTTCAATTGCAGGCCTCGGTCGCCATGGCAACTGCAGAAAGCGTTCGTCATGGCTGGGCTTGGGCTGGATTCAAACTGGAAGGAGCAGGAGCACGGAGAGCCCTGTGGGGCTCGGGGCAGGGGCAGCCCTGTGCTCTCCGTGCCCGTCCTCGCTGGCATCAGCCAATAGATTCATCATTTTATCTGTTTGTGCAGTCCCTCATGTCAGAAATATTCAGCTTTTCCCAATTACCGGGAAATTCAGCCCTCCTGGCTTTGGTATTTGTGCCACTGACTGCAGGGAGAGCCAAAGAAGGAGCCCTTGGTGTTTTTTCCCTCCTCCTATTTCTACAGAAGTGAGAATCCACACACACACAAGATGATATTTGTGGATGGATTTAATTTTTTAAACTAAAAAATGAGTTTGAAATGAGTCCTTCGTGTGAGAAATATTCAGCTTTTCTCAGTTATCGGAAAATAGGAGGGAAATTCAAACTCCAGGGAAGGAGCACGGAGAGCCCTGTGGGGCTCGGGGCAGGGGCAGCCCCATGCTCTCCGTGCCCATCCTCGCTGGCATCAGCCAAAAGACCCATCATTTTCTCTGTCTGTGCAGCCCCTCATGTGAGAAATATTCAGCTTTTCCCAGTTATCAGAATATAGGAGCCCTCCTGGGTTTGATATTTGTGCCACTGACTGCAGGGAGAGCCGAAGAATGAGCCCTTGGTGTTATTATCCCCCCTATTTTGGCAGAGGTGAGAATCCACACACACCGAGCACAATAGATGTGGATGGATTTAATTTTTTAAACTAAAAAATGAGCTTGAAACGAGTCCTTCATGTCAGAAATATTCAGCTTTTCCCAGTTATCAGAAAATAGGAGGGGAATTCAAACTGCAGGGAGGGAGCAGGAGCAGGGACAGCTCTGAGGGGCTCAGGGCAGGGGCAGCCCTGTGCTCTCCATGCCCATCCTCGCTGGCATCAGCTAACAGAGTTATCATTTTCTCTGTCTGTGCAGTCCTTCATGTGAGAAATATTCAGCTTTTTATCAGAATATCCTGAATTATCAGGAAATTCTGCCCTCCTGGGCTTGATATTTGTGCAAGGAGAGCCAGAGAAGGAGCCCTTGGTGCTATTTCCCCCCCCACCCTATTTCTACAGAAGTGAGAATCCACACACACCTAACATAATGTTTGTGGATGGATTTAATTTTTTAAACTAAAAAATGAGCTTGAAACGAGTCCTTAATGTGAGAAATATTCAGCTTTTCCCAGTTATCAGAAAGCAGGAGGGAAATTCAGCCCTCCTGGGTTTGATATTTGTGCCACTGACTGCGGGGAGAGCCAAAGAAGGAGCCCTTGATGTTATTTTTCCCTCCTATTTCTGCAAAGGTGAGAATCCACACACACCTAACATGATATTTGTGGATGGATTTAACTTTTTAAATGAGCTTGAAAGACAGAATCTGCCCAAGGTTGTGCTTGGCAGAGCTGGCACCAAAAATTGTGGCTATGGCAGTGTGCGAGCTGGGCAAAAATAAAATTGCCAGCTCTAAGCAATGATCTGAATGCATCTGAATGATCTAAAACATCTGAGCTGGTGCTGCTCCTGTGCAGCTGTAGCGCTGGGCTGTGACCAAAAACCCACCTTGAGGAGCTTTGCAAGACCAAAAAAAAGACAAAAATAGCACCAAACTTTGCAGCATTTTTTGAGTTTCACCTGCACGCTATGGCAGCTGTACCCTGGTTTTGAGCTGCTCATTCTGAGCAGCATTGAGCAGCAGCAAAATCTCCCAAGTGCAAACTGAAAGCAAACAGAGGCTGGAGACTGAGTTTGGCTTTTTTTTGGTCTTGACAGAGCTGCTCTAAACTCAGGCTCAAAGTGAAACTGAACTTGCACGAAGTGAAAATGAGAAAGGGGTTGTGTGTGGTAAACTCAGGTTTTGTAGAGGAAAAAATAGCCCATGTGTTCACACAGGTTTAGCCAGTGATGGGGACAGTGGCTTCAGATTCTTGTCTTGTGTTTTTGGGGACCTCTCACACAACCAGTGTCGCCTCAATAACAAGCAGGACCAACACAGCTTCAGAATTCAGAGGTTTCAATTAGAAATCTACCTTTTCTGCAGTCTGTAAAAATGGCAATTCAGAACCAGTTCCATCAGTTCAGAACCAATTCCATCCCTGGGACTGCTGCTGATGAACTTGGAGCCACCAATCTAGCTCTGCTGGGCTGCTAAAATTGAGTTGAGCAGGAGCACAGACCAGGTGAAACATCACTTTGACTGGATCAGCTGAAAATCTGTGAAGGAACCTGATGCTTTTTAGTACTTCAGTAAAATAAGAAATCCCTGATAATTTTACTTCATGTTATACCTGAAATGTGGCAGGCAGAGCTGCTGGGAGAATGGTCCAGATCATTTTTTGATTTGTGTTTTCCTGCAGTTATTATTTGGGGGGGGGATTAAATCTTGAATATTGCTATTTTATATATATGTGTGTGTGTATATATATATATGTGTATATATATATATATGTATATATATATACACATATATATATGTGTGTGTGTGTGTGTATTTATATATATCTTGAATATTGTTATTGCTGCACTGGTTTAGCATTCAATATTCCTGTGCCTTGTCCAGGGAAAGGGACGGCACAGGACAAGAGGATGTGACAATATTTCCCTTGAGAATGTTCAGTTGCTCCTGGTGAAGAGCCCCAAGCCAAAGGGGATTGTTTTGCACTGGAGCTGCCTTGGGGTTTGGGTGATATTTGAGCAGGTTTTCATTGCTCTGTATTTCTCATCCTACTGAGTAGAAATAGGTAACAGAGCAGAGTTTAACTTAATCCACCTTCCTGCCCACAGAACATTTTGCACACCCTTTTTCATTTCAAGCCTGAAATGAAATTCCACACTTTGTAGGGATGAAAACATCTTCCCAGGGGCTCCTGGGACGCTCCATGCTGCTGTTCCTGCCCCGTGCCAGCTCCCAGGAAATCTGATTCTGGCCCTGTTTGCATAAGCAGCTTGGCTGGGTGCTTCCTGCAGGCTGCTCAGGGAAAATTTCATCACTTGTGCATTGACACAAGCAGTGAGCAAATAAAGGAGAATTTACAAGCGCAGTTCATCCAAAACCAAACCAAGCCAAACCCGGGGAGTGTGTTACACCGGCTGCTTGTATCTAACTAATGCTTGTAAAATGGTTTTGGCATCTTCAGAGGTAAGGAGAGATGGATATGGTTTTTATCTGGCAATTAATGAAACCTCAGGCATGTGTTCAGCTCCTCTAGGTTTTCAGGGAGGAAATGATCCATTTGGAGCACGTTGCTGTGCATTATTGTGATTGCTGTGTGCAGTTTGGCTTTAATCATAGCCCTTAAGAGTCTAACAACTTCTTTAATTCAGTCCCTCGCAGCTGTAATTCCTCCATCCTTTCCCTGCTGCCTGTGCTGTCAGGTGTTTGGTGTTGCCCATGAGAAATCAGGCTCCTGAAGAAGTTTGTACAGATGCAATCCCCGCACCAGGCTCCTCTGTGACCTGCTGGCTGGGGCAGCACAGCTGGAAAAGCCTCGAGGATGTCTGGCCTGGTCAGAAATAGATTTGGCTCCTGAAGGAAATGAGTGACGGAGGGAAAAATGGGAGTAGTGTGTGGGATTCTGAAGAGTCTGGCAGGAAGGAGAGGCATCAAAAGAGAAGGAGCAGTGAGGAAATCTGAGTTTTCCTGTTCTGTGTTAGTTTGTACATTACTGGGACATTTGCTGAGGAAAGAGAATGAGAAGTTCCATTCCCCTCATAATTTCTGTAAAACCCTGAAAGGCCTTGCTTTTCCCATTGTGAAAAAGGAACTTAATTTTTAATTATTTTGTAATCACAAACGCTTTTGGGTCACAGCAAACCGTTTCCATGCCCAGCTCTAACTGGTGTGGGAAAGGATGGCTCTGCACAGGAAATGCTGCATTGAATGTCATCACAACTCCCCTCCCAGAGCCCAGGGGTTTGTGATGCTCTTTGATGGGGTGTTTTGTGAAAGGTGTGACCCCATTTTCGTGCATCCTGTTGAGAAGAGCTGCGCTAACAAAGGAGGGGCAGAGCGGGGCTGTATTTGAGCACACGCTGACACTTCTCTCGTTCTTCAGTGCACATTTGATTTCTCTAAGCTCAGATCGTTAGAAACTCCAGGAGCCAACGCGTTCCTTCTGGTGGGCACTGCTCTGTGCTCTGAGGGGTTGGAGGGTGGTCGGACAAAGGCACTGCCAGCAGTTCCTCTGCTAAAGGAGAAGTGCCCAAACCCACGGGGGGCGCGGGGAGTGCTGCTCTGGCAGCTCAGGAAGCAGCTCTGCGCTGTGGCTGCTGCCCAGCCCGGGCTGTTTCAGCGTGGCCATGCTCTAACCGTGCTCCTTGCCCTCCCTGTTCCCCACAGCACCGCCAGTAACTCCAACCGCAGCACGCCCGCCTGCTCCCCGATCCTGCGCAAACGCTCGCGCTCGCCCACGCCGCAGGACGCCCAGGGGGACGCCATGGTGGAGAAGGGCTCCGACCACTCCTCGGACAAGTCGCCGTCCACGCCGGAGCAGGGCGTCCAGAGGAGCTGCTCCTCACAGTCAGGCCGCAGCGGGGCCAAGAACTCCAAGGTGAGCCTGGGCGCGGGGACGCGGTGCCGGGATCAGCCGCGCTGGCTTTGTCCTCTGCCGCCTTCTTCTCTGGCTGGTTGCCTCCCTCTTCACACGTGGGGTTTCTGAGGGTTCTGCTAACTCAGAGTCCTTCACCTGGGTCAGGCTGAGCACAGCTGTGAGGCTACAGCGTTCTCTAGGTCCTGTTTGCTCTAGGTCCTTTCTCTCAAGGAAAGGTCCTTTCTCTAGGTCCTTTCTCTCAAGCTGAGAAAGGAAAGGTGCTTTCTCTAGGTCCTTTCTCTAGGAATGGTCTTTTCTCTAGGTCCTGTTTTCTCTGGGTCCTTTCTCTCGAGGAAAGGTCCTTTCTCTAGGTCCTTTCTCTTGAGAAAAGATCCTTTCTCTAGGTCCTGTTTTCTCTAGGTCTTGTTTTCTCTAAGTCCTTTCTCTCCAGGAAAGGTCCTTTCTCCAGGTCCTTTCTCTCCAAGTCCTGTTTTCTCTAAGTCCTTTCTGTAGGTCCTTTCTCTAGGAATGGTCCTTTCCCTACGTCCTGTTTTCTCTAGGTCCTGTTTTCTCTAGGTCCTGTTTTCTCTAGGAGCTTTCTCTCCAGGAAAGGTCCTTTCTCTAGGTCCTTTCTCTTGAGGTCCTGTTCCTTGGGAGGTTCTGTGGGAATACTCCTCCACCAGGGGTTTTCAGCACACCTTGAAAATCAGCTGTTGCAATTGCTTTTTTTTTTCACCTGGATCATGAAATCAATCAGGTTTCCCCTGTGAAGGGCCTGTGCATTTTCCCAGTCCTATCCAAGCCCTCTGAGATCAGTTCAAATTGCACAGAATCACTTTTCCCACCCTCTGCCCATCCCTCCCATGGCTGCAGTGTTATGGCTGGCTTGCCCAGGGTCGCTGATATTTTCCCCAGGAAGGTTTTGTGTCTTTGGATGGTGTTAGAAACAGCTTTGTCTTTACTGTGTAGGGAAAGAGTGTTTCAGGTTTGGCTCTAGGTTTTTGTGTGAGCAGTGGGACCTGGTAAAACACACACAAGAGCCTGGGGTGCCAAATAAACCTTTGATTATGACCCAAGATCAGTGATGTGTCAGCTGTCAGGAGCACTTGTGTTTGCCCAGATTTTTGAAGGGAGATGTTTCAGCCTGAATAATTTCCCAGGCAGAACTCTGATGGTTTGTATAAAGTGAATTGTTTGATCTTTGCCTGATTTATTGCTGGACTGTGTCACAGACCAGAAATCCTCATCCCCTCCCCTTCGTGGCCACTCAGCAGAGGGAACAGCACTCAGTGGCCCACATTCTCATCTCTCACCACTCTGGGGCAGTCTGTGAGTTCAAAAGAGGGGGGAAAAGGGTTTTTCAAGCTGAATCATTGGCGTTCTGAGGTTGCCCTTGAGGTCAGCCTGGCTTCCTGTGCACGCAGTGACCTACAAACCCCGTCCCAGGGCTGGTGACACCCTCAGCACGGGGTTGCCAGCACTGAGTTCCCAAAGGAAGCCATGGGTGGGAGGCAGGAGGATGCAGGGCACCCTGGAGCCACACTGGGGGTGCTCACAGGGAAATGGGATCCTTGGGAAGGGGAGCTGTCGCTACAGGACACGAGAAAACACAAACTCACACCGCTGTTCTCAAGGTGAAGGAAAAAAGAAGTTTATTTTCCAACTCTAACATTTATAGTTTTCTAACAGTGACAGTAGATGGGAGGGTGACAGTGCCACCTCTGCAATGACGCTGGTCAAACTAACAGTCCATCAACTTTCTCTTCTTCTATAAAAGAATGCAAAACCATGAATTATTTACAGAAAGTGTGTGAGAAAGTTCACTACAGGAATGTCTACGTTAAAAAGCTTAGAAAATCTTAATGACAGGGAACCACAGAGAGGAGTCGTGTCACCCTGGCCCTCAAAATTAAAATCATGGGAGTGAGAATTTTACCAACACAGTGACTGCTAAGCTGAACTTTAATTCATTCCTGGTGTTTTCCAAGAGGGTGCCGTGCTCTCTGTTGGGTGTGTGGGTTTTCCTTCTCTTGATCTGCCAGGTAATTTTTTCTTTTCTCCCTAATTTCTCTCTTTTCATTCCTGCATGCTTTCTCTCCGATTAAGTCACACAAGCGCCTCTCCAAAGTAAGCCTTCTTTTTTCTCTCCTGTCCCCCCCACTGTAGAGCTGTCTCACCACTCAGGAACCCTCCCTGTGGTGCTGAGTGCTGACCCCAGCCAGGCATTCTCCTGCTGTGCCTGGGAGAATGCCAGCAAGAGCTCAGCCCCGTGCCTGTAGCTGGAAGCTGGGTTCACTGGCATCACTGGCATCTCTGTGTTTGCTCACACAGACTGAGAACTGGCCTCTTCATCACATCCCTGTGATGAACATTATCACATCCCAAACCATTTCAACCTTTCAGTTCTGCTTTCCCCTCTCCCTTGAAGTGAGCTGCTGTTTTTGCCAGGGAGAAATCCTCTGGAGCTGAACAGAGCCACCTTCCCTTCTCTTCCCTTCTCCTTCCATGATTTCAGAAACAAGAGTTGTTCCGTGCTTTCAGAAACCAGAGTTGTTCTCCGTGACTTCTTCCCTGCTTTCCATGATAAATTGCATTTTTGTGGCCAGTGATCTCAGCTTACTGCCCTGGCAAGCTCTGCTGTGTGATGTGAATATTAAAGATCAGTGATTTCAGGTGAACCCAGCTTGAACCTGGTAGAGCAGAACCTGTCCCAAATGAATTGTGAGAATTCATGGGCTCGCTCTGAGAGGTGAGAAGTGGAAGATCCCCCTGTGGGTGCTTGAATTGGAGATAAGATCGTTTGGGATTTGATCTCACACCTCTGTGCTGCCCTCAGAAGAGTGGAAAAATCAGAAGCACAGGTGGGGTGTTGTTGGAGAAAGTGGCATTTCCACTTTGTGGCAGCAGAATGGCTTGGATGGCTTCACAAAAATCCACAGAATGGCTTCACAAAAATCCTCAGAATCCTTGTCTTGGCCTTTCCCCAGTGGATGCCTCAGGTTTCCTTCTAGGCAAGTTCTCAGAGAGCAGTGCTGGCTCACTGTCATCCCTTGGTCATGGTCCTTGTGACCAGCCTGACCTTGCATGACTTGCTGCTGCCTGCTGGGAGCTTCTTGGTGTGTTTTATTTTAGACAGATTGTCTTGTGCTTGGTCTCTGTAGCTGGGATAAGTGCAGGGGAGCACTGGGGGGCTAAAGCCTCAAGGTGAGGTGTGCAAGGTGTGGAGTGGCAGAATCCTGGCAGGTGAGTGTGGGCAGGACAGGCTGTGCTGAGCTGCAGGTGCAGAGGTTTGGGGACAGGGATTGGTGGGAACAAACTTGGACAGAGAGATGTTTATAAAATGTGTGTGCTCTGAGGTGCCAGCAGCCAGCCCCTGCTTTTCTGAGAGGGAAAAACCCAACCAGTGTGAGGCAGATGGAGAAAGTGAGGGAAGTGCAGCCCAGATGAGTTTGGAGGGGAAGGGGATCCCAGGCAGGACCGTCAGCAGCCCACCAAAGCCTCCTGCCCTGCTCACACAGAATATTCTGAGTTGGAGCCACGAGCATCATCGAGTGTGCAGCCTGTTGTGTGCTTCCTCTGGCACAAATGAAGAATTTTCAGGCATTAACCCCCTGCTCCACCCCACACAGACAATTCTGTTGTCTGCTCACACAGGGAGAGGTTAGGAACAAAAAAAAGAGAGGGCGAAGATTCCAAACTCTCCTTTCTCGGCCTCTTCTCCTCTCCCCACCCATCTCCTGCGGGAAGGATGGTTTGCTTTCCCAGCCTGTCTGCCTAATGAGGTGGAGCAGCTCGAGCCCATGAGTTTGCTGCTGTGTTGGTACAATCGCTGCTTGAGCTCCCTGCCCTCTTTTGTGTGTGCTGTTCTGTCGTGCTGCAGCGCTGCCGTCAGAGGGAGTGCTCCAGCAGGAGATTCAAACGCTGGAATTGTCGCAGGGAGTGCTCCAGCAGGAGATTCAAACGCTGGAATTGTCACAGGGAGTGCTCCAGCAGGAGATTTAAATGCTGGAGTGCTCCAGCAGGAGTTTTGAGCACTGGAATTGTCACAGGGAGTGCTCCACCAGGAGATTTAAATGTTGGAATAGTGAAAGGCAGTGCTCCATCAAGGGTTTTAAACACTGCATTTGTCACAGGGAGTGCTCCACCAGGAGATTTAAACACTGCAGTGCTCCACCAGGAGTTTTAAACACTGGAATTTGTAGAGGAGATGCTCCATCAGGAGTTTTAAGCACTTGAGTGCTCCATCAGGAGTTTAAAGCACGAGAATTGTCACAGAGTGATCCACCAGGAGTTTTAAACACTGGAATTATCACAAGGAGTGCTCCACCAAGGGTATTGAGCACTGGAATTGTCACAGAGAATGATCCACCAGGAGTTTTAAACACTGGAATTTGCAGAGGAGATGCTCCATCAGGGGTTTTAAACACTGAAATTGTCACAGGGAGTGCTCCAGCAGGAGATTCAAATGCTGGAATTGTCACAGGGAGTGCTCCAGCAGGAGATTTAAATGTTGGGATAGTGAAAGGCAGTGCTCCATCAAGGGTTTTAAACATTGGATTTGTCACAGGGAGTGCTCCACCAGGAGATTTAAATGATGGAATAGTCAGAGGAAGTGCTCCAGCAGGGGTTTTAAACGCTGGAATTGTCACAGGGAGTGCTCCAACAGGAGATTTAAACACTGCAGTGCTCCACCAGAAGATTTAAACACTGGAATTTGCAGAGGAGATGCTCCATCAGGGGTTTTAAACACTGAAATTGTCACAGGGAGTGCTCCAGCAGGAGTTTTTGAGCACTGGAATTGTCACAGGGAGTTCTCCAGCAGGGGGATTTGAGCACTGCAGTTCTCCACCAGTTTTAAGCACTGGAATTGTCCCAGGGAGTGCTCCTGCAGGGGTTTTAAACCCTGGAATTGTCACAGGGAGTGCTCTACAGGAGATTTTTAGCACTGGATTTCTCACAGGGAGTGCTCCAGCAGGAGTTTTGAGCACTGGAATTGTCAGAAGAGATGCTCCGTCAGGGATTTTAAACACTGGAATTGTCACAGGGGGTTCTCCACCAGGAGTTTTGAACTCTGGAATTGTTACAAGGCGTGCTCCACCAGGAATTTTGAGCACTGGGATTGTCAGAGGGAGTGCTCTACAGGAGATTTTGAGCCCTGGGATTGTCAGAGGGAGTGCTCTACAGGAGGTTTTAAGCCCTGGAGTGCTCCGCTGGTGTGCCAGTGCTGCTGAGAGGCAGGAGCTCTGTGTGAGGTGCTCAGGGTGCAGTTTGGTGTGTGCCCTGTGTGCCCTGCAGAGCTGTGACCTTCCCTAGCACTGCATGCAGGTGTCAGGTCACTAAATCGCGACTATTTCGAGGCAGTAATTAAAGGCTTAGAGAAAATAGCCCATTTTTCACATTCCTCCCAAGCTCTTCCTGGTTACAGCCCCCCTGTAACCACGAGCTCTGCTCTGTGCTCCTGTAGCATCATCTCTGCAAACCTGTCCCATCTTCTCCCTGTCTGTTCTGTGTGCAGCCCCCTCCTCCTGTTACTGATTTATTTTCTCTTTTCAGTTCTAATGCTTATGGTTTCTTTTTCCAGTATGACAGACTTAACCTGCTCAAAGTAAGAATATGTTTTTCCTTTTTCTTTCTTTTTTCCTCTCCCCCTCTCCATTTTACTGTCTGTTGATTTTCACAGTTTGCATCTCCCTCTCAGTGAGCTTTAAAAACAAAAGATAAATTAGAAGAGAGATTTAAGGAGAGATTTAAGGGCTGAGGTTGTTTGGATTTTGGACAAGTCTTGGTGGAGGAAAAGCTGAGGTTTGAGTGTTGGTATATTTAAGGATGTTGGTAAAATTATGGACATCAGTATAATGGAGTATCAGTATAATCAGCAATCATCCATAATTATGGATCTCAGTATAATTTTTTTGTGTGGAAGAGCTTAAAGAAGAACCTGCAGAGCTCCTTTATAGAAGACCCTTGATTGAGGGAAAATGGAATTCAAATTTGAGGAGGGAAAAGAAAAATAAAATAGTTCCCGCAATGAATGCAGCAGAGAGGACTGAAATCCTGTTGGGCTGTGCTGACACCACAGCATGGGCACCCTGATTTAGCAGGCAGAGTGGCAGCAGTGCCTCTGCTCTGTGTGTGCCAATTATGGTTCGATTATGAGTTTTTTTTTTTTCCCAGGAATTTCTGAGTTACTGCCTTTTGCTCGTTAATGCAGACAGATGGCAAAACAAATCTGCAGGAAAATCAACTCCACCTCAGGGGCTGTGCTCCTGAGGACAAGGTGCTGTGTGCATGGCTCAGATTAATTACCCTGCTGCTGTTTTTAGTCCAGACTGGGTTGCATAAGGCTTTTTTTTTTTTTTTTTCCACGTCCTACTTGCAGAGAGGGATGACTTCAACCCAGTCCTTTATGAATGGATCAGGTGTGGCCAAGTATGGAGAAGAGTGGGAAGCAGGAGGAAATTCCTCTGCTTGGAATGGGATATGAGCCATGCTCTGTGTTCAGCCCCTCAGCTCATCTCCTTTCTGCAGGATTTTGGGGGAAAAAAAGAGCGTGTTCCTCTTTTTAATGTCAGATTTTTGTATTTTAGCTTGTGTGCTGTGTGACTGTGGGGCTTTTCACGAGAGAGCTCTGCAATGGGTGCTTCAGAAATGGGATGCAGTGAGGTTCTGTGGCACACAGGGAGCTTGGAGCAGGCAGATCCAGGGTGGGAACAGAGCTGCCCTTGTCTCTTCACAGAAATCTGTTCCACTCTGATTTCATCAACGCTTCTTCCCTGTGGCAGAACACCCTGTGTGTCCTTGGTGGGCAGGCAGTGCCTCTGTCCCTGTGAATGAATATTCCAGGGAATTCTCAGTGAGGTTTCTCTGTGGCCAGGCACAGCACAGAACGTTTCCCCTCCTATTCCAGCCTGGAAAATTCTCCAAGGTCAGCAGCAAGGTGGCTCCAGAGGAGGAAAGGCAGTGAAATATTGCTGCTGTCCTTGTGTGTTGTCCACTGAAGGGTTTGGGAGAGGGGACAGCACAGCTGGAGCTGCCCACCCTCATGGGGAAGGCTCTGGTGCCCCCAGGATTCACTGCCATGAGGGAAATCCCCCCAAAAAAGGGGGATTCCTGTGTCCTGAAGGAGCTCAGTGTCCTGCCCTTGGAAAGCCAGCCTGGCTGCAGTGGGAAGCTCATTCCTTCTTCTCCCAGTGCAGATAAATCTCACCTCCAGCTGGAAATTGCCAAGCGTGGCTTTCCAAGCTGAGCCAGCTCTTTTATGTGCTCCAATGTGACTGTGTGGCCTGTCCTCTCCAACCATCTGAAACGCCATGATAAGGATGGGGGAAAAAAAATTTAAAAATCCCATGTGCAGATGATGCAAAACACTGTGGCTGAAATGCTGAAAAAAAAAATCTATCTTTTTTTTTTCCTTGCCTAGCTTCTCTAGCGATTTTCTACAGCACTTTTCCTGGCTCTGTGTGTGTGTGTGTGTGTGTCCCTTTTAAAATTCAAAATACCCTTGGGACATTTGCCTTTTGTGGGCAAAGCTGTGTCCTTGCCCTTGGCACTGCTTGGAGGGCTCAATGTGCGTTTGACCAGCGGGCCAATGGAAGAATGAAAACCCTAAAGAGATGATGATGATGGTGATGTGGTGATGATAATGATGATGATGATGATGATGTGGTGATGGTGATAATGATGATGGTGATGATGTGATGATGACAATGATGATGGTGATGTGATGATGATAATGATGATGGTGTTGTGATGGTGATAATGATGATGGTGATGATGTGATGATGATGATGATGAGCTCCTCTGTTGCTGGCTGGCGCTGCAGGTTGCAGACAAGGTGACAGCATGTCTGTGTGTGTGTGCATGTGGACATGCACACCTTGGCCTGAACTGTCTCCTGTTCCAGACTCCTGCTGCTGGACTTGTCCCTTGCTCCTGTAACTGGGGATAACTGTGTCACACCACACTGTGAAACCCATTGAAATCTTCTGTTTAATCCCACTTTCACTTCACTAATGATCCAAACCAGATTGGACCTGCTTTCTCTGTCCCTCTTTCTTTTTGATCCTAAGATCTCTGTGCTAACTAATGCTTCTCTTTTATTTTGTCCTTACAGAAAAGCCAGAGTTGGTATAATGTAAGTACTCCTGTTTCTCTTGTCCCTGGGTGGCTCTGGGTGGGAGGGGGGAAGGTGCAAAGGGGCTTTGCAGTGGCACTGGGGCACCCTGACCATTTCCAGAGGGAGGAGCTGGAAATGGCTCAGCACTGGCAAAGGAGGGCTGGCATCCTCAGGGAAGGGATGCCAGAGACAGAGAGCAGAAGCTTTGTTCTTTTGGTCACTCTGGTGATGCTCCCCACATCCTGCAGCTCTGGTGTCCCAGTGCAGGGTGTGGTGACACGTGGTGACAAACAGAGCTGCTGTCACAGACACATTTTATGAAAAAATTTTTTCCTTAGGATTTTTCCTCCTGAGAGGCTGACAGGCCTCAGGAACAAAATGTAAACATTGATTATCTGCTGCTGTGGAATGCAACAGGTGCATCTGGGATTGGTCTCGTGTGGTTGTTTCTAATTAATGGCCAGTCACAGTTAGCTGGCTCGAACAGAGAGCCGAGCCACAAACCTTTGTTATCATTCTTCTTTTTCTATTCTTAGCCAGCCTTCTTATTAAATCCTTTCTTCTATTCTTTTAGTATAGTTTTAATATAATATATATCATAAAATAATAAATCAGCCTTCTGAAACATGGAGTCAGATCCTCATCTCTTCCCTCATCCTCAGACCCCTGTGAACACCATCACAGCTGCCACCCTGCAAACCCTTTGCATCTCTCAGGGTGGTCTGGAGGCCACAGAGGAATTATTTTCTACCAACCCCAGAGAAACACCAACCACCCTTTGCTTCTGCCTTGGTGTTTTTTCCTTCTGCCAGCACGAGGGGCACAAAGCCGGTGTCACCTTTGCACGGTGGGGCCCCCACCCTCTGCAGTAACCATGGGCAAATGCAGCAGCCACCCATGGGCAGCCACAGTTCCTGCCCTGCTGCAGCCTCCAGAGCAGGATGGGGGCAGCAGAATGTGGGATTTGGGCTGAATTTGGGCAAGGTGGAGAGGCAGAGTCAGGATCCTGAGCAGCATTGCAGGAGGAGACCCCAGAGGCAGAGAGGGACAGAGGCAGCGAAGAAAAGAATAAAAAGATTTTATTTTAAGAATGAAATACAAACCAGGGTGGGCCAAACTGGTGGAGAAGTACCCTCTGCAGTAGCCGTAGGCAAATGTGAGAGAGGGACAGAGGCAGTGAATAAAGGAATAAAAAGATTTTATTTTAAGGATAAAATACAAACCAAGCAAGGTGGGCCAAACTGGTGGAGAAGTACCCTCTGAAGTAGCCATAGGCAAATGTGAGAGGGACAGAGGCAGTGAATAAAAGAATAAGATTTTATTTTAAGAATAGAATACAAACCAGGGTGGGCCAAACTGGTGGAGAAGTACCCTCTGCAGTAGCCATAGGTAAATGCAGCAGCCACCCATGGCCAGCCACAATTCCTGCCCTGCTGCAGCCTCCAGAGCAGGATGGGGGCAGCAGAATGTGGGATTTGGGCTGAATTTGGGCAAGGTGGAGAGGCAGAGTCAGGATCCTGCTGGGTGTGAGCAGCATCGCAGGAGGAGACCCCAGAGGCAGAGAGGGACAGAGGCAGCGAAGAAAAGAATAAAAAGATTTTATTTTAAGAATGAAATACAAACCAGGGTGGGCCAAACTGGTGGAGAAGTACCCTCTGCAGTAGCCATAGGCAAATGTGAGAGGGACAGAGGCAGTGAATAAAAGAATAAGATTTTATTTTAAGAATAGAATACAAACTGGGGTAGGCCAAACTGCTGGAGAAGTACCCTCTGCAGTAACCATAGGTAAATGCAGCAGCCACCCATGGCCAGCCACAGTTCCTGCCCTGCTGCAGCCTCCAGAGCAGGATGGGGCCAGCAGAATGTGGGATTTGGGCAAGGTGGAGAGGCAGAGTCAGGATCCTGAGCAGCATCGCAGGAGGAGACCCCAGAGGCAGAGAGGGACAGAGGCAGCGAAGAAAAGAATAAAAAGATTTTATTTAAAGAATAAAATACAAACCAAGAAGAGGCGGAGGAGTGGCAGATAAGGGCTGTGAGCAGATGCCTCAGTCTGAGCTGGCTGCTGCCAAACCCTGGCTCTGTCACCAGGCTGGAGGTGATTTTGGCTCTTACTGCTTCTGCCTGTAGCTGCTGAGCTCCACTCCCTGCTGCATGATGCTTTGCTGTGCTCTGCTTCTGTGGGTCTCTTGTGTTTTTCATGTCCTCTCTATCTTATCTTTCTGTTCTCTTGTTTTTCCTCCATATATTTTCAGCATGAGAGACAGTACATCCGGAGAGTAAGCACTGGCTGCGTTTTTTTGTGGTTTTCCCCACCCCACCCCGTTATTTTCCTTTGTAAACAAAACAAAACAAACCCATTTTCTAGTTAGCAGAGACATTCTGGCCAGATAAAAGCAGCAGTGTGAAAATATGGATGAGGCACAGAGTGCAGGGAGTCAGTCAGTCCTACTTGGCAGTGTTATTTCTGTTAAAAATTTGCTAATGCATCTCCTTGATAGAGTTTGGCAGCTCCTTCCAGGCAGGATTTTTCTGCCATTTGGACCGTTCTGGTTCCTCCATTTCTCTCCCTTCTGAGGGCAGCTCTAGCAATGAACCAGTGGAATCTCCCTCTTCATGAAATCTCACAATTTCCTTTGCCCCACTCTTATTTTACACAAACCCCTCCACACTGTTCTGTGTGCCAGGCACTGTGCAAACCCAACCCAAAAAACAATCCCAAAAAGAACAAATGGACCTCAAAGATCTGCAGGGCACCACCAGTTTTCTTCATTTTTTTTTGCTGCTTTTAACTGGTCTTTTTGTCTCTGGAACACTGCATTCCTCTTTGCCAGTTGGAACCTTCCCTTTCCCCTCTCCTGGATTCCTTTTTCTCTATTTTTTTTGTGGTTTTTTTTTCCTTAAATGCCACCAACTTCTCCTGCCTTGTGTGTTCTGTGGATCCCAGCAGTGCTTTTTTTGGGATTGCCATCCCTGCCCTGTGGAGAAGTGGGAGGGAAGGGCTGAAATGAGCTCATGGGTTGGTCTGGCAGAGCTGCCCCTCTCTCTGGTTGTGCTTTCTCTGCTTGGCTTTGCAGAGGACACATAAAAACTGGTGCAGGTGCTCTGTGAGAGTGAGAATATTTATTGTTTGGGAATAAATGCACTCAGAGTTTTGGGGGTTGCTTTGTGTTCTTGTCCTTGTGGTGGAAGAACAGAAGCTCAGGAGAAAGGAAAAATCCCTGAGGTGATTCTCAAGCCTTTAGTGAGGAATTGTGTACATGGAGATTTTGGTTTGGAAATATTGTGGTTTTTAGGGGGGAAAATCTGTTGGTCAGTTGTGGTTTAACCATTGTAGTGTCTGCATGCTGAATTATTGTTAATTCATTTATTATTTTAAAAATAATTCATAAAATAGACCTCAGGCCTTAACGCTAATTTTCCTTTGTGGTTTTGTTTGCTGAAACAGAGATGTGCTTACCCTGTACCCCTGAGGGGCTCTGAGAGGTGGAAATTTGTGTTTGGCTTCCCTGAGGAGCCCAAGGAGGAGCTGCTCTGTCTGGGGGGTGTCAGTAACTCCACATTTGGGAGAAGCCACTCGTCACCCAGCAAATGCCATTAAAATGAGAGACAAACTGGGGATATTTTGCTGCCAGGGATAAAATCTCTCTCCTTCTCTCCATATTTTCTCTGGGTTTTGGGCAAAGGGCCCCATTTTGGTGTCACTGAGCCTGATATTCTGAGCCTGGCAATTCTGCCTTGGTTTTCCTGCCTCATTCTGCCTCACTTGGGCTGTGAGCCCTTCTACTCCCTGTTCCCAAACTGGAGTTTGTGTCTGAATATCCTGCAGCATTTCTGCTGCTCCACAGCAAGGTTTGATTTTAATTTAGCACCAGGAGAATCCAGAGGATGCTCTGGAAAAGAGAATGAATAAGGTGAACTTGAAAAGTTAGAGAAAACTCAGCTGACAGCAGGGAAGAGGTGAGATTTAAACCCATGAAGTTTTCACTTTGGCATTTACATCCCAAGGTCTGCCTTGCTCTGAATTCTTTTATCTCTCACATGCCTGAATATTTTTCTTCTTCCTTTAACTGAGCAGTGAAAAGACACCAATTGACTCTTTTAGGTGTTCCTAAATATTAGAATATCAGGAATATTTGCTGTTCCAGTCAGTGTGGACAGGTCAATAGATCCCACACTGAATAGAGCCCACACTTTCCCCCCTGTCTTTGGGAGAGCAAAGTCTGCACTGAGGATTGCCTGAATATTTTTCTTCTTCCTTTAACTGAGCAGTGAAAAGACACCAATTGTCTCTTTTAGGTGTTCCTAAATATTGGAGTATCAGGAATATTTGCTGTCCCAGCCAGTGTGGGCAGATGAATAGAGCCCAGCCCTTCCCACCTGTGTTTGGGGGAGCAAAGTCTGCCCTGAGGATTGCAGGGAGTGGGACAGGAGCCCTGATCCTGCAGCTCCGCCAACAAATTTCTGCACATAAATTCAGCACACAAATTTGCCAGGCAGCCCTCAGCCTGGCAGGAGCTCAGTGCCTCAAAAATAACCTCAAAATGCCCTTGAGGAGACAGGTAAAGGGGAGGGGGCAGAGTTTTCCTTTAGGGGAATGCAGGGAGAGCCTGTGCAGGAGGAGCTGGGAGGATCTGACGTGGATTGTGAGGCTCTAAAGGGCCTTTGTGGGGAACTCTGAGCAGCTCTTGAGCTTCTGGAGAGTACCCAGGCATCACAAGGCTGATAAGGAATCAGCCCTGGCTGGGCTCACAGGGCTCTGTCTGTTCTTGGAGACCTCGTGGGTGCCACAGGGGAGACTCAGCTGCTGGAAAGAGTAAAACAAAACAAAAAAAAAATTCTTGTAAAGGCAACGGGGAATTCTGCCTCATTTTGGGGAGAACATCAGGAAAACCTTTCCAGGGGTGGCAGGTGAGCAGCAGCAATCATGGGAATGGAGTTTAATGCAGAAATCCAGGCCTGATGTGTGAGCAGAGTGTTGAAGAGCCCTTTTCTCTGTAAATCAACACAATCATCTTTGAATTCCCAGTAACCATTTCATGATGGTTAACTCTCCCAGTAACCATTTCATCAGAGTATTTCTGGAGCAGTGTTAACTCCCTGCCTTTTAGGTGCTTTTTATCCTGTCAGGTTTTCCATCACTTTCAATGTGTGGATTACCAGTTGCTGGCTTGTAGAGGCACTAAATTAGCAGTAAACATTTAGTGCCAGCTCCTGTGATGATGAACGCAGATCTGTTTTCCAGCCCAGATCCCAGTGATTACTTTGAAGCATCTTCCTCTGCTTTTCAATCACTTTTAAAAGGAGAAAAAGATGGAAAATCTGAGAATGGGTTCAGAGGAGATGCTGTTGGACTTTCTTTGCTGGTTTTTCACACCAGCCCTGCTGTCAGTGGGGTCTAAACTCTCCCAGACCCTGTTCTGTTTATTCCAGCAGTTTTCCAGAAGCAATGTAAACCACAGAAAGCCCATCAGTCATGAGAATTGGATGAGCTTTTCCTTCCCCTTCTCCTCTGTTCCTTGTGCTACCTCTGCTCTGTTTTCTGTTCCTTGTGCCATCTCTCTCTGTTTTCTGTTCCTTGTGCCATCTCTGCTCCAATTTCTGTTCCTGTGCCATCTCTGCTCTCTCTTTTCTGTGCCTTGTGCCATCTCTGCTCCCTTTCCTCTGTCCCTTGTGCCATCTCTCTCCCTGTTTTCTGTTCATTGTGCCATTTCTGCTCCATTTTCTGTCCCTTGTGCCATCTCTACTCCCTGATTTTTGTGCCACCTCTGCTCCCTCTTTTCTGTCCCTTGTGCCATCTCTCTATTTTCTGTGCTGTCCAAGACTCAACATTCCTCAGGTTTTGTGTTCTCTGCCCTGTCCATTTCCCCAGCAGTGTTTGCTGGAAGTTTCCATGGAGGATTTGTTTGTGTGGAATGAGGAGATGTCACCACAGGGAGATGTCACCACAGGGAGTGACCCTTGTGTCCCCGTTCCTCAGGGAGCAGTTCCCTCACCTGGGCAGTGCCATCCTGTCCCATCTCTGTGTTTGCAGTGCAGTTAATGTTTTAATGTTTGCTGCCTCCAGCTCCAGCTCAGTTCTTCCCATCACTGCTGGCACATCTCTGCACAGACAGAGGGCTGGGGGTGGATTTTTATTTTATTTTATTCAGTTCCTTTTGGAGTTTCCAGCCAAATGAAACTCAGTAAAGCATCCAGTAAAGCAGTGCAGGTGGCTGCAAATTCTTTGTCATTCACTGGCTACAGAATGGGGCTTTTTTGGGCCTGCAGGGACTTCACTCAGCCCTTCATTTCCAAACTGACCTGACTTATTAATGAATCCTAGAAAGTCCCATTTTTGGGGAGAGGAGTGGGTTCAGAGATGCACCCAGGAGTGGTGCAGCCCCTCAGATTCTGCCTCTGTGGGCCTCCCATGGCTGCTTCCTCCCAGCCACATCCTTTATTTTTATCTATCACATGCCTGAATATTTTTCTTCTTCCTGTAACTGACCTGAGCAGTGAACAGACACAGAACCACGGAACTACAGAATTCAGAAAAGTCACAGAATCACCAGGTTGGAAGAGACCCTAAAGATCATTGAGTCCAACCCAGCCCCAAACCCTCAACCAAACCCTGGATCCAGGCTTTGTTAAACACACCCAGGGATGGGGACTCCACCACCTCCCCGGGCAGAACATTCCAGAACTTTATCACCCTTTCTGTAAAACACTTTTCCCTGCTATCCAGCCTGTATTTCCCCTGGCTCAGCTGGAGGCTGTGTGCTCTGGTTGTGTCAGTGCTGCTGCAGACAGAGCCCAGCCCCAGCTGAGCACAGGCACCTTTCAGGAGCTGTGAGAGTGATGAGGGCAGCCCTGAGTCTCCTTTTCTCCAGGCTGAGCACCCCCAGCTCCCTCAGGGGTTCCTCACAGGGTTTGTGTTCCCAGCCCCTCTGGATGTGCTCAGTGTCCCAAGGCCCTTCCCAAGCTGAGGGCCCAGAGCTGGGCACAGCACTCAAGCTGTGCCCTTACCACTGAGCTCAGTGGGGCCCAGGAAACACAAATATTGCTCCTCACATGTGGAGAGCAGCTCAGGTGCCCCATCCATCCATCCATCCATCCATCCATCCATCCATCCATCCATCCATCCATCCATCCATCCATCCATCCATCCATCTCAGCCCTGTGAACAGCACTCATCACCCAGGGGTGTCTGCAGGCTCAACAAGGCCGAGTCTCCTGAGTCTCCTTTTCTCCCTCAGTTGTTCCTCACAGGGTTTGTGTTCCAAACGCTTCCCCAGCCAATTGTCTTTTTCAGGAATACAGAGTTTATTTCTTTTTCTAAATCTGAGAATATCAGGGGTATTTGCTGTCCCAGCCAGCGTGGGCAGATCTCAGGAGCCCCCCTGTGTTTGGGAGGGCACTGAGACCTGCAGGGAGAGGGACAGGGGCCCATGTGCAGGGAGTGGGACAGCAGCCCACGTCCCAGGCTCCCCTCAGCCTCCAGCACACTCTGTCCAGCAACTTTCCATGACAGGAAACATCTGCTGGGAGGCAGGGCCGGGTTACTGCCGGGCATTGGCCGCCGGCGTTCCCAGCTCCACTCACTGCAGCCATGGGGAGGCATTTTGGGATCTTCCCTGCCCGCCCCTTCCATGAGAAGCACAGAGACTGAGGCTGCCTTTGAGAGCAGAGCCTGAGGCACTGAGGAGGCAGAATTGCTGCTTTTTCTGCTGCACAGAGGGGAGAGCTGAGCTGGAGCTGTTGGAGCCGCGTGAGTCGGGGCCGGAGCTGTGTGGGGTCGGGTCTGGCACCGCTGGACATTTGGGGGCTTGTGCTGCCCTGCTCACACCTGCCAGGGCTCCTGCAGGGGATGCCCATAGCGAGGAACTGCTGAGGCTGCAGCAGGAGAGCACAGCGAGTGCCCAGCAGCACAATCACCCCCATGAGCCTCTTTGGGAAAAGTGCTCTGGAGGGGAAATCCTGGCTGGGATCATCAGGGGCCGCCTGGGATGAGCTGGATGTGGGCAGGAGAGCAGGGGAAGGCACCTAAACCCACCTGGACTCCTACCAAGCTGCACTTCTGGGCTTTGGATGTGGGCAGGAGAGCAGGGGAAGGCACCTAAACCTACCTGGACTCCTGCCAGGCTGCACCTCTCTGTGCTTTGGATTACCTGGATATGAGCAGGAGAGCAGGTGAAGGCACCTAAACCCACCTGAACTCCACCTGAACTCCTTCCAGGCTGCACTTCTGGGCTTCGGACAAGCTGGATGTGGGCAGGAGAGCAAGGGAAGGCACCTAAACCCACCTGGACTCCTGCCAGACTGCTCCTCTGGGCTTTGGATTACCTGGATGTGGGCAGGAGAGCAGGGGAAGGCACCTAAACCCACCTGAACTCCTGCCAGACTGCTCCTCTGGGCTTTGGATGAGCTGTATGTGGGCAGGAGAGCAAGGGAAAGCACCTAAACTGACCTGAACTCCTGCCAGGCTGCATTTCTGAGCTTTGGATGTGGGCAGGAGAGCAGAGAAAGGCACCTAAATTGACCTAAACTCCTGCCAGGCTGCACCTCTCTGTGTTTGGAAGAGCTGGATGTGGGCAGGAGAGCAGGGGAGGGTGCCTAAACCCACTTGGACTCCTCAGGCTGCACCTCTCTGGGCTTTGGACAAGCTGGATGTGGGCAGGAGAGCAGAGAAAGGCACCTAAACCCACCTGGACTCCTGCCAGGCTGCACCTCTCTGAGCTTTGGACATAAAGAAGGAGCAGAGGGAGCAGGAAGAGCAGAGTTGCAGTGGAGCTGGGCAGCTGAGCAGGGCTGGGGGAAGGAGCTGATGGATTCCCTGCTGGAGTGTGGCTCCCTCTGGGATCTTTGCCTGGACCAAGAGCTGCCCTGGTGGGACCTGGAGGGACTTGTGGACTTCTCTGGAGGAAATGCCAGCCCTGGACCTGATGGAATCCCAGCTGTGAGTGTCTGGACTGAGCTGGCTGTGCCCTGGCAGAGCAGAGCCTCTCCCAGGACAGATTTGAGCTCCTGCTGAGCCCCAGGCTCAGCCCTGCAGGGATTTCAATCCCCTTTCCCCACTCCATCCCCATCCTCTCTGCTTGTTCCTGGAAATCTTGGCCTTGGGCTCTTGCTGGAGCCCATCTCACACCAAGATCTTTTCCAGATGTTCAGACTGGGAGTTTGGGAAGTACAATTGATGTTTCTGTCATCAGCTGGTTGGCAGGTTTTGCTCAGAGTGAGATCCCTTCCTCTGGGCCCTCTGCTCCTGTTGGAATATTCTGTTTCTAGTTTTGAGCTGCTGTGAGGAACAGGGAACGCTTTTGGGGGCGAGGGGTTGTCTGTGATTTGACAACCAACATCAAATCTGCTGCAATCTGACAGCTTTTGGCAGAGCTGTGAGGCTGATTCTAAATAAACTCTGTATTCCTCCCACCCCTGTGGCTCCACCACCATCCTTAAGCAGAAATTGCCTTCTCTAATCTCAGAATTTTGGGGCCCTTCAGTGCTGGAACACTCCCACATTTCTGCCCTGGTAGATCAGTGCCTCTGGATTGTTGGATAAAGAAGGAAAATGTGGCTCCTTCTCTGCATTTGTGGGAAAAGGAGCGTTGCAGATCCTCTGGAGATGTGGATTTGAAGGGGTTGTGGCTGTGGGGAGCAGCTGGCACAGGGTGGAGGAGCTGTGGGCTGTCACACCATAAACCCTGATGTCCCTCCAGCCCTGTGGTCCCTGAGCCCTCCCTGAGGCCAGGACACAGAGCAGGGGCAGGGCAGGGTTCAGTGCCTGGGATATTTGAGAGAGCCCTTTTGGAGTGAAGTGTTCTCACTGTCCCAGCACGTGGCTGTGTTTGGTGGGGAGAGGGGTGGGAATCCTGAGCTCTTGGTGCCAGTGCTTGCTCAAGCTCCTCTGAATAACCTGGCAGGGCTGAATAACCCATTTTCTGAGGCAAACCCTCATTTTCTAGGGCGAAACCCCCATTTTCTGGGTTGAATCACGCCTTTTCTGGGGTAAATCCTCCATTTTCCGTGCTAAATCAGCCATTTTCTGGGGTAAATCTATTTTCTGTGCTGAATCCTGTTTTCTGTGGTGAATGCCCTGTTTTCTGTGGTGACTGCCCTGTTTTCCGTGGTGAATCCCCTGTTTTCTGGAGTTAATCCCCCATTTTCTGTGCGGAATCCCTCATTTTTGGGGGTAAATCACCTCTTTTCTGTGCTGAATTCCTCATTTTATGTTCTGAATCCCCCATTTTCTGGGGCAAATCCCCATTTTCCTGGGGTAGCTGCCCCATTGCTGGTGTTTGGCAGGTGAGTGCTGCAAGCAGAGCACACGCCCTACCTTGGACAGCATGCAGGGACAGGGAACTCTGTGCAGGGACAGAGAACTCTGCAGGCACAGAGAACTCCTGTACAGGCACAGAGAACTCTGCAGGCACACAGAATTCCTCTCCAGGCAGGGCTGCAGCCTTTCCAGGATTTTTCCCTTTCCAGCCCGGATTGCTCTCCCAAGCCACGTTCTCCTCTTCCTCTCCCTCCCTGCATAAAGCCCGAGCCCTCCCATCTCTGGGCTGTGATGGGAGCTCCTCGGTGCCTCTGCCCCCCTTCTCCTGCTGTCCCTGAGGTGTCCCTGTTGTCCCCAGCCCATGTCCCAGCTGCCCTTTGTCCTCACAGCCCCTTTTTCCCTGCAGGTGCTGAGCCCCACGTACAAGCAGCGCAATGAGGATTTCAGGAAACTCTTCAAGCAGCTCCCGGACACCGAGCGCCTCATCGTGGGTAAGGGCAGCCCCAGGGGGCTCTGGGGAGGGGAACAGCAAAAACCCAGCCAGGTTTTCATTCTTAAATTCATCCACAATCACCTGGGGTTTATGTCCAAAAAGGTGACAGAGCAGTCCTGTAACTTTATTTCCATGTCTATATGGATTAAATAAATACTATATAATATATACTATATAATATAATATATACTATATACCATATACTATATACCATATACTATATACTATATACTATATACTATATACTATATACTATATACTATATAATATATACTATATAATATATAATACATAATATATAATATATAATATATTATATATTATATATTATATATTATATATTATATATTATATATTATATATTATATATTATATATTATATATTATATATTATATGTAATATGTAATATATAATATATAATATATAAATAAACATGGATATTATATATGAAAACATGAATATATATTTTTATATATAACATATATATTTCGATTTGTTAATATATATTTTCATATATTCATATATTTCATGATATAGGTTTTCATTCTTAAATTCATCCACAAACACCAGGGGTTGATGTCCAAAAAGGAGACAGAGCGGTCCTGGAACTTCATTTCCATGTCTACATGGATTAAATAAATAAATGAAATATAATATATCATATGTATTCATGTATTATATATAAACATGGATATGATATATGAAAACATGGATTTATAATTGATATATAATATATAATATATAATATATAATATATAATATATAATATATAATATATAATATATAATATATATATAATTATGTTTTATAAAATATATATACATTTTTATATATATCATATATATTTATATATGTTAATATATATATCCATAAACATATTAAATATATCAATGAAGTGGTTTTATTTAATGAAGGGCCTTCAGGTATGGTCATGAGTTTTTCACACAATTACAAGTTTGGTCTATTTGCATATCAGGGGTTAATTGTCCAATTAGAGCTTCATGTAATGAGATCATATTCCCCCAGTTTTCTCTCCTCCCCAGTTCACTTTTATTTGTGCTTTTTGGGGCCTGAGGCTGTTGGGTGTCCTTGAATTTCATGCCCAGAGGAATTATTTTTTCTGACCAAAATGTGAAAATTTATATGGAGTTTATATGGAATTTATATGGAGTTTATATGGAGTTTATATGGAATTTATATGGAGTTTATATGGAATTTATATGTGGTTTAGACTCATGCACTGATGCAGCTCATGATCTGAAAAACACAAAGACAAAAATCCTAAGGTATCAGTGGCATCTTGTGGTTTTCTGCTCCTCTCTGACCACGTGCTGTCCTCCCCCAGATTACTCATGTGCCCTCCAGAGGGACATTCTCCTGCAGGGCCGCCTCTACCTCTCCGAGAACTGGATCTGCTTCTACAGCAACATCTTCCGCTGGGAGACACTGGTGAGGCTCCTCTGCTGCTTGCTCATCACTTTCCCCCTTTCCTGGTGTTGTTTCCTGCCTGGTGAGGCTCTCCCACTGTGGGCTGTGCCCCCAGTTGCTTTGGAAGGGCTGTTCTTGCTGCTTTTCTCACAAATTTCCCCCTTTCCTCGTGTTTTTCCATGCCTGGTGAGGCTCTCCCACTGCTGCCAACCCTCGGGCTCACATTGGCTTTGGAAGGGCTCTTCTGCTGCCTTATTCATAAATTTCTCCCTTTCCTGGTGTTTTTCCCTGCCTGGGAGACACTGGTGAGATTGTCCCACTGCTGTTAACCCCGGGGCTGTGCTCACATTGGCTTTGGAAGGGTCGTTCCTGCTGCCTTTGTCTTGAATTTCTCCCTCTCCTGGTGTTGTTCCCTGCCTGGTGAGGCTCTCCCACTGCTGCCAACCCTTGGGCTCACATTGGCTTTGGAAGGGCTCTTCTGCTGCCTTTCTCATGAATTTCCCCCTTTCCTTGTGTTGTTGAGGTTCTCCCACTGCTGCCAACCCTGGGGTTCTGCTCCATAGGCAGCAGGAACAGCCCTTCCAAAGCCATTCTCATGATTTTCTCCCTTTCCTGGTGTTTTTCCCTCCCTGATGAGGCTCTCCCACTGCTGCCAATCCCAGGGCTCAGATTGGCTTTGGAAGGGCTCTCCTGCTGCTTTTCTCATGATTTTCTCCCTTTCCTGGTGTTTTTCCCTGCCTGTTTTTCTCTGCTTTTAACCCCCTGTGTTCTCAGAGATGTATCCATGTCCTCAGTGATCACACCAGGTGCCCATATTCAAATCTGAGCACCCATTGGTTTGACCACAGCTCCCAAAACCTCACTTCCTTTTCAAACCAGGACACTGGGAGACACTTGTGAGGCTCTCCTAGTGCTGCCAACCATGGGGTTGTGCCCACATTGGCCTTGGAAAGGCTTTTTTGCTGCCTTTCTCATTAATTTCTCCCTTTCCTGGTGTTTTGCCCTGCCTGGGAGACACTGGTGAGGCTTTTCTGCTGCCTGTCTCTTGAATTTCCCCCTTTCCTGGTGGTTTTCCATGCCTGGTGAAGCTTTCCCGCTGCTGGCAGCCTTGGGGCTGTGCCCACATTGGCTTTTCTTCTGCCTTTCTCATTATTCTCTTCATTTCCTGGTGTTTTTCCCTGCCTGGGAGACACTGGTGAGGTTTTTCTTCTGCCTTTCTCTTGAATTTCCCTTTCCTGGTGTTTTTCCCTGCCTGGGAGACACTGGTGAGGTTTTTCTTCTACCTTTCTCTTGAATTTCCCCCTTTCCTGCTCTTTTTCCCTCCCTGGCGATGCTCTCCCACTGCTGTTAACCCCGGGGATCTGCTCACACTGACTTTGGAAGGGTTTTTCTGCTGCTTTTCTCATGATTTTCTCCCTTTCCTGGTGTTGTTCCCTGCCTGCTGCAGCTGACAGTTCGCTTGAAGGACATCTGCTCCATGACCAAGGAGAAGACAGCCCGGCTCATTCCCAATGCCATCCAAGTTTGCACTGACACTGAAAAGGTAAATCCCACATGGATGAGGCTGGCAGGGCACTTAGAAGGGTGTGTCGGGGGTTTTTCCAAGCTGGGAAAAGGATTGGGAGCAGGGATTGTGCTGAGCTGGAGCTCAGGTGTGGGGCCAGGTGAAATATCCAAGTTTTACAGCAGCACATCTCTCACAGAGCTGTTTCAGTGCTCACTCCCTGGTGAGAGCCTCTCCACGAGCTCACTCCAGCTGGAAAGTGACCCCAAACAGCTTTATTGTGTTCTTCACCTGTTTTTTGGCTTTTTCTGAGCTGAGTTTTCTCTCTCTCTCTCCCCATCCAGCACTTTTTTACCTCCTTTGGGGCCCGGGACAGGACGTACATGATGATGTTCAGACTCTGGCAGAACGCTCTGCTTGACAAGGTACAGAGGGATGGATGGAAGGGTGGGGATGGATGTGGGCAGGAGCATCACTTCTGGCAGAAAAAACACCCAGAGACAGCAAACACAAGTGTTTGGGCAGAAGGGACAGCAAATAAAAGCGGTTTTGGGCAGTAAGGACATTAAACACAAGTGGTTTTGGGCAGTAGGGACATTAAACACAAATGTTTAGGCAGAGCAGGCTCATAACTGCAGAGGCAATTCCCTCTTTTTGCAGGGAATTTTTTTCTGGGGTTAATCACCCATTTTCTGAGGTAAATCACCAATTTTCTGGGGGAAATCACCCATTTTCTGAGGTAAATCACCTGTTTTCTAATGTTAATTACCCATTTTCTGGGATAAATCACTGATTTTCTGGGGTGGGTGAATCACACAGTAGGTGCCACTCTGCCTCTGCTGAGGACTCAGGGTCTCGGGAGGGAATTTTGGGTTTTTTTTGGAAGTCTGTAATTCCACAGTGGAGCAGCCCTCAAGAAAGCAGCAGGAATAACTCAGTGTGCAGGCAGAGCTCTCAGTAAATCTGTGCTCCAAGATTGTGGAGGTCCAGATAGGACATAAAATGAGTGTTCAGGGCTTCCCAAATCCAAGTGAGGGCAATTGTTTAGTCAGAGCAGGCTCCTTTGTGCAGGGAATTTTTTTTTCTGGGGTTAAACACCCATTTTCTGGAATAAACCACCTATTTTCTGGGGGAAATCACCCATTTTCTGGGGTAAATCACACAGTAGGTTCCACTCTGCCTCTGCTGAGGAATCAGGGTCTCCAGAAGGAATTTTATTTTTTTTTAAAGTTTGTAATTCCACAGTGGAGCAGCCCTCAAGAAAGCAGGACAGAAAATGAGTGTTCAGGGCATCCCAAATCCAAGTGAGAGCAGGTGTGGGTGCAGGGTGCACTGGGTGAGGGCTCAGTGGGTTGGATTTTAAAATAAATCTGTTCCTGCTGTGCCAGAGACCCTGCAAATCCTTGATTTAATTTGAATATCTGTTCCACAGCGTGGAGGGGATTTCTGGCCCTGATTTCCAGCATTTTGGGGTGTCCTGGCTGGAATTCAGGCCCTGCTGGAGGAAGGAGGCACCAGGAATACCCTGTCCCAAAATTCAGAGTAGGATTTAGGGGCAGAAAGGATCACCTTGCCTGTGGTTGTAACCTGAGCAGCTTTTGGAGCTCCAAATGGAATTCAGTGCCCTTGCTGTCGAGGTCAAGGCAACAGGGAACTGAGAGAGGGGCTGATAAACACAGGAAACACTTCCAGAGCTCTTTTTTCCAAATGTGGGATGCAGGAAAAGGGGAGAAAAAGCTGAGTGCAGTTTTCCTGATAAGACATGGGTGTGAGTTATTGTGTGTGGGAAGGAGGAGAAGCAGGCAGATTTCTCTGGATGAAAATTCCTCATTAGAGGTTTTTTTTCCCCCTCCATATTTTTGGTTGCTGCTGTGAGGAACTAGATTAAAAAATTCCTGCCTTATCCCGTGCAGTTACTATGGGAAAAAATTCAAGCCAGCAACTCAGAAAAAGTTCACTGGGTTTGTTTCCCCTCATTACCAAGAAATCTTTGTTGTTGGTCATAAGTTTTTAGGGGTAAAAATCCCCTTTCATCCCTGTAGCACGTCTTTAAATCACAAGTTTAAATCACAAGCCCCATTTTTCAGAGCCTCGTGTCACAGTCATGCTGATCACTGACCTGCATCCCTAAAAGCTGGGCTTTTTTCAATGGTCAGGATAATTATTTTCTTTTTTTTACTTTTTTTTTTTTTTTTTTTAACTTTTTACAGGAGTGTCTGGTGACACCAACTCCTTTTGATTCCAAACTGCAGCAGGAAATGTTTTTCTTCGTTGCCGTAGATAATTTGGGTTATTTTTTAATAGATTGTTTTAGATAATTTTCCCTGCAGCTGGGATTCTTCAGGCAGCTTTAATTTAACAAAAAGTTGAAGAGAGGGGGGAAAAAAACCTCATAAAATCTTGGGGTTTGATGGAGCAGCAGACATTGAATGGAGGCACAGCAGAAGAGATGGGAAAGGATCAGTGGAGGGAAATGCAGGGTTAGAGCTTCCTTTAGGACATTCCAGCCCTGTTATTGGGAAATCTCATCCATATTTTAATAATAACATAATCAAACATTGAATATTGCATATATTACATATATATTACACAGATATACATATATAATTGCATATTTATTTTTGAATAGTATATATATAAGATTATATATTATATATATTGTATATAAAATATATTCTACATATATTTTATACATTACATATACTATGTAAAATTATATGTAACATTATCTATAACTGTATAATTTAAAATATTTATAATATTTATAATAATATATATTTATGATGGGATATTTATAATATTTATTATGGGATATTATATTTATAACAAAATCATAATTACATATATTTATATAACATATTAAGAATACATTCTTTTAAAAGTAACATTTAAATATAAACAAATAAGTAATTGATATTTAAAATTATTACTGTAATATATGAAAATTACATATTTATAAATATGTCAATACCGTTGTTATCATATTTATATTTTGCATATTCATATATTTATATACATATAGAATTATATATAAATATGGAAATTAAATATAAATATAGATAAAATGCAGCTATAAATAAAAATATAAATATAAATATAAATATACAAAGTATGAATATAAATATGCAAGTATATATAAAATTAACTAATATAAATTAAATATTAATAATAATAAACTCCATAAAATGGAATTTCACAGAGCTGAGCCCACAGAAAGGCTCTCACCTAAAGGCTCAGAATCTCTCACTGTCCTCCTGGCAGTGACAATTCCAGATAATTTCTGTGTGTTTTGGCATTTTTGGCTGCACATTGGTGATATTTTTGTGTCCCTGTTGCAGCCCCTGTGCCCCAAGGAGCTCTGGCACTTTGTCCACCAGTGCTACGGCAACGAGCTGGGGCTGACCAGCGACGACGAAGACTACGTGCCTCCTGATGATGACTTCAACACCATGGGGTGAGAGGGGAGGGCTGAGCGCTCTGGGGGGAGCACGGGGGGTCCCAGGGGAGCAGGGGGTGCTGCATGCCCCAAAAGCTGCCTGTGCTGCCACATCTGGGACCTGGCCAAGCTGTGGCTCTGGAATGTGTGAAGCCTAAAAACCTGGAGGTGGAGGGTTCCTCATGGAAGCTGGTGATGCCTTCTGAAGGATGGCCTAGAACAGAGTTAAAGAATAAAGCAGGGATTTATTAAAAGGATCTCCTCAATGGATGCACCTTGGGCAGCACAAGAGCCCAGCCAGGGCTGCACCCAAGATGGACCAAAATGGTCCCAAAATGAACCCAAGATGGACCAAAATGGTCCCAAAATGAACCCAAGATGAACCGAAATGGTCACAAAATGAACCCAAGATGGACCAAAATTGTCCCAAAATGAACCCAAGATGAACCCAAATGGTCACAAAATGAACCCAAGATGAACCAAAATGGTCACAAAATGAACCAAAACGGTGCCAAAATGAACACAAGGTGAACCCAAAATGATCACACAATGAACCCAAGATGAACCCAAAATGGCCCCAAAATGAACCCAGGATGAGCCCAAATGATCCCAAAATGCACGAGCGCTCACGGGGTCTCTCACTTCTCTAAGTTCTGCTCCATTTGCATCTTGCAGTTCATTGTCCCATTCCAGCTTTAGGTTATCAAGTCTCCTCCTTGTTTTTCTCTCTTCAGTCCGTGTTGTTTGTGCTCCTGGGCCTTGTATTGATTGTTCTTGGTCCCCAAGGACAAGGGAACCAAGGACAATTGGTCAATTGTCAACAATTGCTTCTCAATTCCTAGAGAAGGAATTGGAATTGTTTTGTCTCCCTGCTCTGTGCAGAGAGCTCACCAACACTTAATATGAAGCTCAGAACTGCACATTAAGAATCTGAAAAATAGAAAAGCTAAAACTTAAGGCACCACTGGGAGGGAGTGCAATGCCTGCTGGGCCAGCTGAGCAATTCTAGAAATTCCAAAGCACCCTGGTCACAAGGCCAGGCAGTGTTGCATGGCCAGAAAATGCTGATGCTTGTCAATCCCTGTATAAACACCCAAAAAAACTGGGGCTTGCTCTCCCCTGCACTGAGCCATTCCTGCCTCTGGACAGCCTGGAGACCTCATAGAAACATTCTCACTTGCTCTGTGTGTGCAGCTGTAGCTGTTGTGAGAGGGGTAACCATAAAAACCTGTGTTCTCTGTGGCGTCCCAGCTACTGCGAAGAAATCCCCGTGGAGGAGAATGAAGTCAACGACAGCTCCTCCAAGAGCAGCATGGAGGCCAAGCCCGAAGCCAGCCCTCAGCTGCCAAAGAAATCTGTCACTGCCAGCACCCTGACCTCCACGGGCAGCAGTGAAGCCCCAGCCTCGGTGAGTGTTCTCCCTCCCCTGGCAGCAGGGATTTGTTTTCCCTGAAATTCAGCACCCCGTGGGTCATATGAGGTTTTTTCATCCTCCAGCTCTTGCACTGCTGCTGATTTCAGTCCTTGGGCAGTGATTTTGTCACTGGGACTCTCAGCAGCAAGAGCATTTTTCTTTCTATACTTCTGGATGAAAAGTTTTGGGCGTAAAAGGGTTATAATTTCTTCCCTGCCTTCAGTAAATAGTGTGTACCCTCCTGGAATTATGGCAGAGCAGACCTTGTTTAGATATTACTTCTTTTAGGTTCTTTTAGCCAAAACCAGTGTTGGACAATATTGTGCTTGTCTGAACAAAAATCCTGGTGGTGCTCAAACCTTGAACACTGATTTTTTGAGAGGAGGTTTTACAAACACTGTATAGCAATTGTCCTCCTCTCTCTATTTAATTTACAGATATGTCAAGGGCAAATATTCAGAGATTGGCTCGCAGATGTGAGGTTTTTTGAAACAAAGCCCATTTCCAGGTGCTGATCTTGCCTTGTTGTGCCCTGTCCTTGCTGCAGTTCGATGGAGTGCTCCCAGAGGAGGAGGAGGCAGTGGCAGAGAGTCCTGTGGAGAAGGACCTTGGCATTGCCAACATCATGGGAGAGAAAATCGACATCATTGGCCCTGTGAACTCCCCCTCCCTGGACTTCAATGACAACGAGGACATTCCCACAGAGCTCAGTGACTCCTCAGACACCCATGATGAAGGTAATGGGGAAAGGCCACTCCACCAGGGCTCCTCCCAGCCTTATCCCATCCCTCCTGTGAGGGAATGGAGTGGTGACTGCTGAAATCTTTTCCTGGACCCTGGAGATGCAAAGAATTCCCATTGTGGGCTGCAGAAAGTGAATGTGCCTAAAAATTTCAGGATGAGCCTAAAAATTTTAGGATGTGCCTAAAATGATGAATTATCCCTTCCCTATGTAATTAATGATCCCTTTTCGTGTCCCAACTTCTTGCCCTGGGATCAGTACAGGAAAATGGTTGTGTTGCTTGTGAAGGCTGGCCTAGAATAGGGGCTGGACAGTTAAAGAATAAAGCAGGGATTTATTAAAAGGCCTCCATTGATGCACCTTGGGCAGCACAAGAGCCCAGCCAGGGCTGCACCCAAGGTGAACCAAAATGGTCCCAAAATGAACCCAGGATGAACCAAAATGGTCCCAAAATGAACCCAAGATGACCCAAAATGGTCCCAAAATGAACCCAAGATGAACCAAAATGGTCCCAAAATGCACGAGCGCTCCCGGGGTCTCTCCCTGGGATCAGTTCTGCTCCATTTGCACCTTGCAGTTCATTGTCCCATTCCAGCTTTAGCCCAGGCAGTCCCACCCTGCTTGTTTTTCTCTCTCCAGCCCACGGTGTTTGTGCTCCTGGGCTGAGATTTGGATCATTTGTCCTTGGTGCCCAGCTGGAGCAGGAATTGTTTTGTCTCCCTGCTCTGTGCACAGAGCTCAGCATCCCCTGATGTGAACCCAGACCCACACACTAAAGCAGCACAGAATGTGAAAAATAGAAAATCCAAAAACCTGAGGCAGCAGTTGAGGTCCCTCCTTTAGGTTCCTTCTGAAACACTGAGCTCCTGGTGCTGTGGAAACACAGTTTCCATCACCCTGGAGGGTCATGGCTGGACCTTGAAGCTCTTTTTGCCCACAGGGGAGGTCCAAGCCTTTTATGAGGACCTGAACGGCCGCCAGTACGTGAACGAGGTGTTCAACTTCAGCGTGGACAAGCTCTACGACCTGCTCTTCACTGACTCCCAGTTCCAGAGGGACTTCATGGAGCAGCGCCGCTTCTCTGGTGAGACAGAGCGGAAATTTTCCAGAGTTTTGGAAATTTTTTCCAGAATTTTCCATTTTGATTTAGGTGAAATGTACATCTTTGAGTTAAGTCTGTAGCTTGAGAGCACAGCTGTTTAGTCTGCCTGTTCTTGGTAAAAAGCTTTTGCTCAGAGAAACTGCTTCAGTGAAGGAGAGAGATAAGGAGGGGAAACAGAGATCAGGTCAACCTGACCTAGGAATTCTTTCTGATAAAGAAGAATTAGTGGCAAAGGCAAATGTCATACAAAATTTGTAAAATGAATATGTATGAACCTATGTGAAATACAGATATGAACCCAATTGTGAAATTGCATGCGTGTGTATTTGAGAGGGGGATAAAAAAGGATCTGGAGTTCCCAGAGGCACCCATGTCTTTTGGAGAGAGGAATCTCCACATGTGTCCAGCGCTGTAATAAACACACCGGTTTTACAACTTTCACAAAATTGTGGAGTTTGTTTGCTTCTGCAAAACACTGGGGAGCTGCTGCTGCTGGACCTGCCAAGGGGCTGCAGGGGAAGGGCTCTGCCCTGGAGCTACAGTTTTGTCTGCTTGGGTGACATTCTGAGCAGATTTTGTCCAATTGGCCACGCTGTCCCATGTTGGTGGTAACCAAGGGCAGGCAGGACCTGTGTGCCCACCTGGTTTCATTTTCTAACAGCTGGAACAGTTTTTTTATGGAAAAAGCTGATTTTCTTGTTTTTTACCATCACCTAAGGCCTGATCTTCTGTTCAAAGCTTAACAGTGTGAGGGAATAGCTGCACACCTGACATGGCAAAACTGCAGAGAATCCCTTGGCATGTCATAGTCCTTTCCCTGTAACTGTAGGTTTGCTGAAGGAGATAAATCCCCAGCCTCTCCCCTTTCCCTGCACTTGAAAGAAGGGAAAATACTCACATTTAGCACAGGAGCCCTTGGTTTCACACTCAGCTGAGCTCTAGAGCAGCCAGGCTCCCCAAGGGGAAGGAAATCCCATCCCCAGCTTGGTTATATGGCTGTGCCTTTCCCCAGGGACTGACCAGAGATCCCTCCCCAACCCCTTGACTGGAATGTTGTTTTCTCCTCTCAGACATCATCTTTCACCCCTGGAAGAAGGAGGAAAACGGCAATCAGACCAGAGTGATCCTGTACACCATCACCCTCACCAACCCTCTGGCCCCCAAAACTGCCACAGTCACTGAGACTCAGGTGAGAGACACTGGAGCAGAGCTGCCCTGCGTGTCACTGTCACATTGTCTGGAAAAATCCCCTTGCCCAGGATTGTTCTCCTGGGAAGCTGAGAACTCTCAGAGAGAAATGAAAACAACAATATCTGATTTGCTTCTCCTGTGTTTTGCTGCTTTGGAATGTGGTTTGGACATTGTTTACCAGCTGGTCATTGTTTGGTTGGTTTCATGTGAATTGTTTTGACTTAATGGCCAATCACAGTCCAGCTGTGTCTTAAAATAATAAATTTGCCATCTTTAATATAATATAGTATCTTAAAATAATTCTTTAATATAGTATAGTATCTTAAAATAATAAATTAGCCTTCTAAAATATAATATAGTAATTCTTTAATATAGTATCTTAAAATAATAAATTAGCCTTCTAAAATATAATATAGTATCTTAGAATAATTCTTTAATATAATAGAGTATCTTAAAATACTAAATTAACCTTCTTTAATATAAAATGGTAACTTAAAATAATTCCTTAATATAATAGAGTATCTTAAAATAATAAATTAGCCTTCTTCAATTTAATATAGTATCTTAAAAGAATTCTCTAATATAATATAGTATCTTAAAATAATAAATTAGCCTTCTAAAATATAATATAGTAATTCTTTAGTATAGTATCTTAAAATAATAAATTAGCCTTCTAAAATATAATATAGTAACTTAGAATAATTCCTTAATATAATAGAGTATCGTAAAAGAATAAAATAGTCTTTAATATAATATAGTAATTATTTAATATAGTATCTTAAAATAATAAATTATCCTTCTAAAATATAATATAGTATCTTAGAATAATTCTTTAATATAATATAGTATCTTAAAATAATAAATTAGCCTTCTTTAATATAATATATTAATTCTTTAATATAGTATCTTAGAATAATAAATTAACCATCTTTAATATAATATAGTATCTTAAAATAATAAATTAGCTTTCTACAATATAATATGATATCTTAAAATAATTCTTTAATATGATATAGTATCTTAAAATAATAAATTAGCATAATATAATATAATATAATATAATATAATATAATATAGCATCTTAAAATAATAAATTAGCCTTCTTTAATGAATATAGTAATTCTTTAATATAGTGTCTTAAAATAATAGATTACCCTTCTTTAATATAGTATCTTAAAATAATTCTTTAATATAATAGAGTATCTTAAAATCCTAAATTAGCCTTCTTTAATATAATATGGTATCTTAAAATAATTCCTTAATATAATAGAGTAACTTAAAATAATAAATTAGCCTTCTTCAATATAATATAGTAATTCTTTAATATAGTATCTTAAAATAATAAGTTAGCCTTCTTCAATATAATATAGTATCTTAAAATAATTCTCTAATACAATATGGTAATAAAATAATAAATATATTATTTTATTTTTTATATATATATATATATATGATTTATATATTATAAATAAATATATAAATAAATAAAAAAAATAGCTTAGCCTTCTGAGAGCTCCCCCAGCCTGGGCACCCAGCACGTTCCCTGCTCTTTCCCTGCAGACGATGTACAAGGCCAGCCAGGAGAGCGAGTGCTATGTCATCGATGCCGAGGTGCTGACCCACGACGTCCCCTACCACGATTATTTCTACACCATCAACCGCTACACCTTGACTCGCGTCGCCAGAAACAAAAGCCGGCTCAGGTACCTCTCCTGGGAGGGAATGATGAGCAAAAAGCGCCTGTGGGAGGGGGTTTGGGTGTTAGAGAGATTAAAATAAACAAAATTTCTTTGTTTGTTTCTTCTTTTTTTTTTTTTAATTTTTTAATGCTGTCTTTCCCAGCCAGCCTTAAACACCTTTGGTTTATCTCCTGGAGTTCTGTGCTCCCTTCTCTCCTTTCCCCTGGGTTTTGCCCTTGCTTAGCCAAACTCTGATTTGGGAATCCTAAAGGCATGTCTGGAACCTGTATGGGACAGTGACAATCAGGACAGAGGCAGCTGTGCAAGAAGAGAGGACTCAATACCTACAAGAGAAGAAACCCAACAAGTGTTTTATTTTTTTTATTTTTAATTTTTTTTTTTTTATTTTTATTTTTTCACTTCAGGGGTGATTTTTTTTACAGTTTACAGATTTTTAATGACACATAGAAACTCTGTGTGTGGCTAATTTAAAACAAGTGATTTAATTGCTGACACACCAGCTGCTGTGAGGGACAATGTGCAGAGCTCTCTGAGAGTCACTGGGCTCAGTTTCTGTGAGGATTTTGTCACATCCTCCTTGTCCTGTTGTTGGGACATTCCTGTCACCAAGAGAAGGGGCAGGATTTTCACCTGCTGGGTTGACATCAGTGCAGAGGAGTTACAGCTGCATCAGGGAGAGGATTTACAGATTTTTCTTGCCTCTCTCTTGGATGCAGAGGTTTGCAGAGCCTGTTATCATTTTCAGACTGTGATAAGCACAGGATGAACTTCCAGGGACCAAACAGAGGAACTGGGTACTGGGCAAAGCTATATCCCTGTGATTTCACTAATTATAATCCAAATGTCTGCCAAATGGCCCTGGAGTGCTCTTGGGAGAGGCTCTTCCTGCCTTTGGAAGGATTTTTCCAGCAGTGCTTCTCCTCTGGAAGCATGAAGGGCTGAGAGCATTCCAGAGATAACAGTGTGCATGATTATTTCCTGGATTTACACTGACAAAGATTGGGAATTGACATCAGCACCAGGGGAATGAGTGACCTGTTCCTGCTCCTCCTCACAGGGTTTCCACAGAATTGCGCTACAGGAAGCAGCCGTGGGGGCTGGTGAAATCCTTCATTGAGAAGAACTTTTGGAGCGGCCTGGAGGATTATTTCCGTCACTTGGGTAAGAGTGGCGCTGACAGTGGCACTCAGGTTTCCCTGGGAGTGGGCAGCCTGAGCCAGCCTTGGGGTGGTTTACAAAAAGGGCTACCACAGCTTGGAATAAATGACCTGCTGGAATTAATCAAGGCAGCAAATCCTGATCCCTGGCAGGCAGTTTGGGGGCAGATGTTGGTAAAAGGTGCGAGGAATGTGGAGCACAAATCTCGCAGGCTCTGCCAGCTGCTTTGGCCCAGCTGATGCCTTTTTTGGGGGTACTTAAAAACAGTGGCCAAGCAAAATTAAGAGACTGAAAAGCAGTTCTATTTATTGAAGGGCCTTCAGGTACATCTAGGGCAGACAAAACCCACCCAAAAATGGACAATGGGTCATGGGTTTCACACTTTTATAAGTTTGGTCCATTTGCATTTTGGGGGTGAATCTGCCAATTCCAGCTTCAGCTGATGAAGCCATTTACCCCAAGTTTGCTGCCCCCAACTCCCTTTTGTTTCCATCTCTGGGCCCTGAGGCAGTGAGGTGTCCTTGATTGCCAGGCCTGGAGAGGAATTGTTGTGTCTGCCCAGAATGGGGAAGCAGCAGCTCCCACGGTGTGTGGAGTTTAGAGTTAAACACTAAAGAACTGCAGGATTACAAATAGATGGAAAATATTAAATCTAAAATTATAAGGCATCACAGCAGAGGGGTTAAACCTTTCTCTCTCATCCAAATGCTCCCCCTGGTGCTGCAGAGAGCGAGCTGACCAAAACAGATCAAGTGTCCTTCATTGGCAGGAGAGGAATTTTTGTGTCTGCCCAAAATGGGAGAGCAGCAGCTCCCACTGTGTGTGGAGTTCCACACTAAAGAACTACAGAGTTACAAATAGATGGAAAATATTAAAGCTAAACTCCTAAGGCATCTCAGCAGATGGGTTAAACCTTTCTCTCTCTATGAAATGCTCCCCGTTGATGCTGCAGAGAGTGAGCTGACCAAAACAGATCAAGCGTCCTTGATTGCCAGGCCTGGAGAGGAATTGTTGTGTCTGCCCTGAATGGGAGAGCAGCAACTCATACTGGATGTGGAGTTACACACTAAAGAACTGCAGGATTACAAATATGTGAAAATTCTGAAAGCTGAAATTCTAAGGCATCACAGCAGAGGGGTTAAACCCTTTCTCTCTCTCCCAAATTCTCCCTCTTGGTGCTGCAGAGAGCGAGCTGACCAAAACAGATCAAGTGTCCTTGATTGCCAGGCCTGGAGAGGAATTCTTGTGTCTGCCCTGAATGGGAGAGCCAGCTCACACTGGTTGTGGAGTTACACACTAAAGAACTGCAAATATGTGAAAAATATAAATCTAAAATCCTAGGGCATCACAGCAGATGGGTTAACCCTTTCTCTCTCTCCCAAATGCTCCCCCTGGTGCTGCAGAGAGCGAGCTGACCAAAACAGAGAGCACGTACCTGGCTGAGGTGCACAGACAATCCCCCAAAGAGAAGGTGAGCAAGCAATCCACGGTGCGGCGGCGGAAACGCGCCCACGCCCACCTGAGGGTGCCACACCTGGAGGAGGTGCTCAGCCCCGTGACCACCCCCACGGATGAGGAGGTCGCCCATCGAATCAAGCACGTGGCAGGTGAGCAGGGCACAGGCAGGGGTTTGCTCACAGAGGGGAGTGTTGGGGTTGTTGGGGTGGGTAGAGGATCAGGGGTTCCCTTGCCTGTTTCCCATCCCAAATGCATCCCCGTCTCCTCAGGTTCCACTCAGACGCGGCACATCCCTGAGGAGAGCCCCAGTGGCTTCCACCTGCAGAGTGTCTCCAAGCTGCTCCTTGTCATCAGCTTTGTGTAAGTGAGGATTTTTTTCTGCTCTCCTCCCCAGCCAACATTAAACAGCTTTTGTTTATCTGTGCTCCTGGAGTTCTGTGCTCCCTCCTCTCCTTTCCCCTGAGTTTTGCCCTTGTTTTAGCCAAACTCTGATCTGGGAGTCCTAAAGGCAGGGCTGGGACCTGTCTGGGACAGAGGCAGCTGTGCAAGGAGAGAAATCAATACCTACAAGAGAAGAAACCCAACAAGTATAAGCATTTTATTTATTTATTTTTACATCTTATTATTATTATTTTTACTTATTATTATTATTATTATTATTATTATTATTATTATTATTATTATTATTATTATTATTATTATTATCTCATTATTATTATTTTTACATCTTATTATTTATTTATTTTTACATCTTATTTATTATTACATCTTTTACATTTTATTTATTTATTTTTACATCAGGGATGATTTTTACTGACACATAGAAACTCTGTGTGTGTGTGTGTGTGTGGGTAATTTAAAACAAGTGATTTAATTGCTGACACACCAGCTGCTATGAGGGACATTGTGCAGAGCTCTCTGGGAGTCACTGGGCTCAGTGTCTGTGAGGATTCTGTCACATCTGGTCAGGTAAAACCTTTTCATGTCTGGTGCTGGGCAGTGATTTTGATGAGAAGCACAGCCAGAAAGCAGCTGGACCCTTGAGAGATGATTTCTGCACAATAAGTAAAGAAGCAGCTGAAGTACGAGGGAGTGGAGTGATTTCATCAGCTCAGCAGCAGGAATTGTTTGCTTTGGGTCTTTCCTGCCGCACCTTTCAGGGTTGGTGGGCTTGGACTGGGATGTGCTCTCCAAGTGAGCTGGGAATGGGCTCCTCACGTCCCTGTAACTCAATTTAATACCCAAACTAACTGTTTTTATTGTTCCTTTGCCCTCGGGCTCACAGCAGGCTTCATTTGGTGCTGCAGTGCTCCCTGGGCAGGTGCTGTGGGGCCTAAAGCAGTGATCCAGGCTTTTCTGACTTGGGCTCAGCTTTCCTGACTTGGGCTCAGCTTTTCCTTAAACTCCACCTGCCTTTCAGAGAGGTGGGAGAAGCTGGGAATTCAGGGCTGAAATGGAGCTCAAGTTGAGCTCCTTTCTGTGTTCCCTGCTCCCAGAGGGGACACAGATGCAGAGGTTTGCAGCCAGTGGTAAATGAGGTGGGGTAAGGTGCTGCCATGATGAGAACACAGCACAGAGGTACCCAGGCTTTGTGCCAGGCTCCTGCCAGCTTCACTTGGGTCACAGAGCCCTCTGTGGTGTTTCCAGAATATTCCTCTGGCCCACTGCCATCCTCCTGACTGGACTGGTCATAGTGGGCCATTCTTCCAGCAAAATAACTGCACTATGCAGAGCCAGGCACCGGGCTGGCATTTGGGAATCTCTTCCTGGGCAGGAGCAGAAATGGGGTGAGAGGAGCTGGGCAGGGCATGGCTGGGGGTGCTCCCAGTGCTGGGGTGGGAATGGGGAAGGGAGGATGTGAACACTCTGTGTGTTGTGGTGGAGTTTGCAGGGGTCCCAGGACGAGGGAAGAGATGAGAATTTTGACTCCATGTTTCAGAAGGCTGGTTTATTATTTTGTGATATATATTATATTAAAAGAAAATGATATATTAAAACTATACTAAAATAACAGAATAAAGGATTTCATCAGAAGGCTAGCAAGGAATAGAAAAGAAAAAGAATGATAACAAAAGCTCCTGACTCTCAGAGAATCCAAGCGACTTGAACTGTGATTGGCCATTAATTAAAAACAACCACATGAGACAAATCCCAGATGCACCTGTTGCATTCCACAGCAGCAGATAATCATTGTTTTTCTTTTCCTCTGAGGCTTCTCAGCTTCTCAGGAGAAAAATCTTAGCAAAGGGATTTTTCAGAAAATATCAGGGCAACAGTGTGTGTGTCTGTCAGTGCCTGCACTGGGAAGGGAGAAGTCTGGATGTGAACATTCTGTGTGTTGTGGTGGAGTTTGCAGGAGTCCCAGGATGAGGGAAGAGATGAGAATCTTGACTCCATGTTTCAGAAGGCTGATTTATTATTTCATTATATAAAATATTATATTTTAAAATACTATATTTATAAAATATATTAAAAGAAAATGCTTTAAATAAAATTAAAAGAAAGCTTTTCCTTCTCAGGAGAAAAGTCCTGGCAAAGGGATTTTCGACTGTGTGTGTGTGTGTGTCAGTGCCTGCTCTGGGAAGGCTGGATATGGGCACTGTGTGTGTGTCAGTGCCTGACTGGGATATAAAATATTATATTTTAAAATATTATATTTATAAAATATATCTTATATCAAAAATGCCTTAAACAAAACTAAAAGAAAGCTTTTTCTTCTCAGGAGAAAAATCTTGGCAAAGGGATTTTTCAGAAAATGTGATGGGGACAGTGTGTGCGTGTCAGTGGAATGGGGAATGCTGGATGTGAGCACTGTGTGTGTGTCAGTGCCTGCACTAGGAATGGGGAAGGGAGGATGTGAAAACTACGTGTGTGCCAGTGCCTCACTGGGAGTGAGGAAGGCTGGATGTGAGCACTGTGAGTGTCAGTGCCTGCTCTGGGGATGGGGAAGGCTGGATGTGAGCACTGTGAGTGTGTCAGTGCCTCACTGAGGATGGGGAAGGCTGGATGTGAGCACTGTGAGTGTGTCAGTGCCTCACTGCAATGGGGAATGCTGGATGTGAGCACTGTGAGTGTGTCAGTGCCTCACTGCAATGGGGAATGCTGGATGTGAGCACTGTGAGTGTGCCAGTGCCTCACTGAGGATGGGGAAGGCTGGATGTGAGCAGTGTGAGTGTGTCAGTGCCGTACTGAGGATGGGGAAGGCTGGATGTGAGCAGTGTGAGTGTGTCAGTGCCGTACTGAGGATGGGGAATGCTGGATGTGAGCACTGTGAGTGTGTCAGTGCCTCACTGAGGATGGGGAATGCTGGATGTGAGCACTGTGCGTGTGTCAGTGCCTCACTGCAATGAGGAATGCTGGATGTGAGCAGTGTGAGTGTGTCAGTGCCTCACTGAGGATGGGGAATGCTGGATGTGAGCACTGTGCGTGTGTCAGTGCCTCACTGCAATGAGGAATGCTGGATGTGAGCACTGTGAGTGTGTCAGTGCCTCACTGGGAATGCTGGATGTGAGCACTGTGAGTGTGTCAGTGCCTGCACAGCCACCTGCTGTCCCCAGGAGCTCAGCTGTGCTGAGGGAGCTTCACCAGCCAGTGCAGGCTCACGGATCCCTGTCTGTCCTTCCTTCTCTCCCCTCTGCTCCTTCCCCCTGCGCTGTCTGAGCCTCCCCCTCCCAGCCCAGTTTGTGTCTCTCTGTTTCTAACCTGCAGCTGCTCCGTCTTTTCTCTTCCCTGCTCCCATTAGGATCTGTTTCAGGTACTGTCTCTCTCTTTTTTTACCTCTTTACTCTCCCATCTCCCTCCCTTTCTCTGCATTCAGCACATCCACTCACCCAGCCTGTTCTGTCTGTCTGTCTGTCCTCCTGGCTCACACATTTCTTCCACAAGGTGAAGTTTGGGCTGCTCACTCAGATTAAATCCCCACCCACAGCATGGACTGAGCTCAGACACCTTCCTCAGGGCTGGGTGTCTGTCCCAGGTGCTCCTGGCAGGCAGTGGGCTGTGAGATGCTCCTGAAGTGCCTTTTTCCTTGCTTTTTTTGCAGTCTGGTGCTGCTGGTCATTCTCAACATGATGCTGTTCTACAAGCTCTGGATGTTGGAGTACACCACGCAGACGCTGACGGCGTGGCAGGGCCTGAGGCTGCAGGAGAGGTACAGCCACCCCTGCTGGGGCTCCCCTTGGGGTTTGGGGGTGTCAGAGGCTTTGCTGTCACACCAGAGCTCTGGGCTCTCACTTTTGTGCGAAACAGGTGAAGCTGAAGTGTGCTTTCCCCCCGTGTGCATTCCCCTGTGTGCATTCCCCTGTGTGCATTTCCCCCTGTGTGCATTCCCCTGTGTGCATTCCCCCTGTGTGCATTCCCATCCCTGTGTGCATTTCCCTGTGTGCAATTTCCCCTGCGTGCATTCCCCTGTGTGCAATTCCCCCTGTGTGCATTTCCCTGTGTGCATTCCCCCTGTGTGCATTTCCCTGTGTGCATTTCCCCTGTGTGCATTTCCCCGTGTGCATTCCCACCATGTGCATTCCCCTGTGTGCATTTCCCCTGTGTGCATTTCCATCCCTGTGTGCATTTCCATCCCTGTGTGCATTTCCCCTGTGTGCATTTCCCCTGTGTGCATTTCCCCCTGTGTGCATTCCCCCTGTGTGCATTCCCCCTGTGTGCATTCCCCCTGTGTGCATTCCCCGTGTGCATTTCCCCTGTGTGCATTTCCCCTGTGTGCATTTCCATCCCTGTGTGCATTTCCCCTGTGTGCATTTCCCCTGTGTGCATTTCCCCTGTGTGCATTCCCCCTGTGTGCATTTCCATCCCTGTGTGCATTTCCCCTGTGTGCATTCCCCCTGTGTGCATTCCCCCTGTGTGCATTCCCCCTGTGTGCATTTCCCCTGTGTGCATTCCCACCATGTGCATTTCCCCTGTGTGCATTTCCCTGTGTGCATTCCCCTGTGTGCATTCCCACCATGTGCATTTCCCCTGTGTGCATTCCCACCATGTGCATTTCCCCTGTGTGCATTCCCACCATGTGCATTTTCCCGTGTTGGAATTTCTTGCCCTATTTGTGCCATTTCTCCTCCTTAGGAAAGGGAATTACTATCTTCCCCATAGCAACCCTGCTATTTCCACACAGATACTTTATAGATGCTTTTGATTTTATCTTTTTTGATTTTATCTTTCTCTGGTGCTCTTGGTGATTTTTAGACTACTACAGTAGTTTAGTATTTATTAGTATTTAAGTATTAGTATTAGTATTTAGGTATTTAATAGTATTACATCCTGGTTGCACAGTGAGATGTGCAAGGGCTGTATTGGGTCACACTTTGAGTTCATTGTCCCTCTGCAAGCCCTGAATGGACCCAGGAGGAGCTGGACAGTGATGTTGTCTGGTAGATAAATTTGAGACTGATGGAAGAGCTGCATTCAAGTTATCTTATATATCCATATCTATATGTTATATCTATACCTGCACATCCAGAGGGGCTGGGAACACAAACCCTGTGAGGAACCCCTGAGGGAGCTGGGGGTGCTCAGCCTGGAGAAAAGGAGACTCAGGGCTGCCCCCATCACTCTCACAGCTCCTGAAAGGTGCCTGTGCTCAGCTGGGGCTGGGCTCTGTCTGCAGCAGCACTGACACAACCAGAGCACACAGCCTCGAGCTGCACCAAGGGAAATACAGGCTGGATATCAGGAAAAAGTTTTTTATAAAAAGGGTGATAAAGTTCTGGAATGTTCTGCCCGGGGAGGTGGTGGAGTCCCCATCCCTGGGTGTAAATTCTGTACTTACATTGTAGTAGTCTAAAAAGCATCAAGAGCAACAGAGAAAGATAAAACCAAAAAAGATAAATTCAAAAGTATAAAACAAGCCTGGATGTGGCACTGGGTGCCAGGGTTTAGTTGAGGGGTTGGGGCTGGGTTGGACTCGATGATCTTGAAGGTCTCTTCCAACCTGGTGATTCTGTGATTGTGTGAAAGACAAATCTCTGTACAAAGTGTGATTTTCTGAGCCTTGCCTGTGTTTCTGTGGCAGGTTACCCCAGTCTCAGACAGAGTGGGCCCAGTTGCTGGAGTCCCAGCAGAAGTACCACGACTCCGAGCTGCAGAAATGGCGCGAGATCATCAAATCCTCCGTGATGCTCCTGGACCAGGTGAGACTGCCCAGCTGCAGGCAGGGCTGTGCCCAGGGTGTCCCTGTGTCCTCCCAGTGCTGCTCGCCATCCTTCAGCACCTCCTGCTTCCCCCACAGCCCCTCAGGTGTGCCAGCTCCTTTAGACCCATCTCCTGCTGCTGGTGGGTGCCACAGGGCTGTCAGGGGCTGCTCTGTCCCATCAGAGAGGTCCATGCACACCAGGGTGAGAACCCTACAGGGCCAAAAACCTCACGTGGGCACTTCTGGTATCTAATCTGTCATCCCAGTTTGGAGAACAAACTGGTTTGAGCTGAACCCTGTATTTGCATGCAGCTTTCAGGGAGGAAGGGGACAAAAATTTCATAGCGTGAGTCCAGGAATTTCAGGGTGTGCTCCCTAAAAAGCACACAGGGCTGCTGAGAGCATCTTCCTTATAAATCCAGGAATTTCAGGGTATGATCCCTAAAAAACACACAGGGCTGCTGAAAACACAGCCAGAAATGAGAGCTGCTCCCTCATAATTCTGGAAATTTTTGGGTGTCTTCCCTAAAAAGCATACAGGGCTGCTGAGAGCAGCTTTGTTATAAATCCAGGAATTTCAGGGTTTGCTTCCTAAAAAGCACACAGGGCTGCTGAGAGCTGCTTCCTCATAAGCCCAGGAATATCAGGGTGTGCTCCCTAAAAAGCACACAGGGCTGCTGAAAACACAGGCCAGAAATGAGAGCTGTTCCCTCACAAGTCCCTAAATCTGAGCTGCTTTCCCCTGAGAGAGAATTTAGGGAATGCTGATCCATGTCCTTATCAGACAGTTCCAGCAGCTCACCTGGATGTAGATAAGGACAAATTTGAGCCTCTTTGGCTCCTCAGCACTGTCTTGGTGGTCACACAGGAGTTTATTCTTAACCTCTTAGTTCTGCTCACCCCTTCTGGAAAATGGTGCTCCATATTCTCAGTTCCAGCCCCTGATTCTCTCCCCTCAGTTTGGGGTTTTAAATGGGCCTGACTCCCACTCTCAAAATCACAATTATGGTATCAATACTTGGAAAAAAAGGAAAAAAAAAGGAAAACAAGGAGTTGTCTCCTCCAGGGTGGCACCACAGTGGAGAAATCTCTTCTTTTGCAGATGAAGGATTCTCTAATAAACCTCCAGAATGGAATCGGGTCCAGGGACTTCGGGTCAGATCCAGAGGAGAAAAGGAAACGTTTCCATTGACAGGCAGGAATGCAGGAGGCCAGAGGACGGTGTGCAATATGTGTAAATAGGATATATAAATATATATATAAATATATATATATATATACAGATATAAATATATATATTATATACAGATTTTAAGAGAAAAACAAAAAAAGAAAAAAAACCAAGAAAAAAAAAAAGCCTAAAGAGGGGAAGGAGTGACCTCCAACACTGGCTGAACTGGAGGGGCTCTGGGAGTGTGGGGTGTGTGTGTGAGGGAGGGCTGTGCTCTCCCAGCACTGGGGTGTGCTTAGGGCAGTGCCCAGCTCTGCTCCCTGAGCCCGTGCACTGCTCCTCTGTAATATTGCTGTCTGTCTGTCTGTCTGTCTGTTCTGTTTCTGTTGTCTCAAAGGGAAGCATCAGTGTGAGTGCCCCCCATCCCCTCCCTGTGCATGGAGCTCCCTGCTTTGCTCTGCTGTCCCCCAAGGGGACACTGTCACCCCCTCACCTGCTGGCACACAGGGTTGGCACTGCTGCCAGTGCTGGCAAAGCTGCTTTGGAGAGCATGGGGAGCTGCTGTGGCTCTCTGGAGGGCAGATCCCCCCGGCAGGATTTTGGAATTTGCTGTCAGGCTGGCTCAGAGAGCAGAGCACAGAGCTGCAATCCCTTCCACAACCCCCCTGTGCTGCTCCTGCCCCCCAGGTGAGTGTGACAGTGTGACAGTGTCCCCTTTACCTGTGCTCTGCCACCCCTGTGCTGCAGGTCTGCATCGGCGCTGGAATCACCACCCAGATTTAAACACAAAACCAAAATTAGGATGGATTTGCACACACTCCCACCACCCAGCTCAGCAAATCTCTCTCCTGTTTGTTCACCCAGCCCTTGTCTTGTTAAATCTTGTTAAATCTGGAAAAAAGGGGGAAAAAACAACAGCTTCCTTTCCTTGCCTGGGATAAATTCACATAATTGTATCTATGCAGCAACAGCCATCACTGTGCACATTTATGTGGCTGCATCTGTGGAGCAACAAGGCTTCCAAAAACCCAGGAGAGGTCAGGAAGGGCCACAGGGAGCAAGGGAGGGCAGGAAAAAGGGTCCATCAGAGGGTGGCAGGGCAGAGCTGGCTGTGAGGCACACACACCAGCCCTGGAGGGCAGCCAGGTGCTGGAGCTGCACTCGAAGCCAGCCAAATGTTCATTTTGTGCTCTTCTGGGGGAGAATTCCAGACTCCATTAGCAGCCAGGTGGGGAAGAGGGGCAGCTTGGCTGTGTGTGCAATGCACAAACTCCACAGGGACTGCAGTGGGGGTGAGGCTGCTTCTTGGAGGGTTTCGTAAAGCATTTGGCCTCTTCCCCAGCCAAGTGGATGAGGGGAATGTGATTTTTCCACCTTCTGAGTGGCAGGAGGGAGGCAGCTGCACATCCCCAGTGTGGAGATGGTGCAGGTGTGACTCCTCCAGGATGAATAATTGGTCTCACACCCTTCTGTAGCACAGAATATCCTCAGTGCAGCCTGAGGAAAACCCTCCAAGCTCCCCCTTCCCAATGGATGCAGGAGTAACCTGCTGATTCCTCCCCATGCCCCACACCAGATCCCATGTGCAGGAGCATGGATGGAGCCAGCCCATCAAAAGGACATTTCAGACATTGTGACAGCAAGCTCCAGCTGGGGAAAACCAGACAGTAATGGCTATTTATGACTATTTATTTAATTTAATGCTGCTGACTACTGTACTGCTCTCTGGCTTCTCTCCCAGGGAGGCTGCTGAAATGGCTGCTGTACCATGGAATTGAGGTGCTAGGGCCTGGGGAGGGATTCCTGGGGCTCACTTTCCCCACTGTGACTTGCCAGACTGCCCCAGAGTCCCCCTTTCCCCTTTCCCCACTCCCACAATTACCAAGCACACAGGATCCCCCTGCTGCTGCGATTTCCCTCTGCTGGAATTGAATTCCAAGCCCCAAGCAGGAGGCACAGAGGAAGCCCTGGGATCCAGGAGAGAGCACACTGAAAGGGGAACCTGGAATGGGGGGTCTCCTCCACCTGGAGACAGAGAAATCAGAGATAGATGCTGCTGATCAGTGTTTGCTGCTCACATTCTCTCTGTTAGGGAGGCAAGGAATCCTTTTTCTCACCCTAAATCCTTCCTCCTGTGCAGATTTCCACTGCAGGCTCAGGATGACCCCTCAGGCTGGGCCCCAGAGACAGAACTAATTAAAATCACTGTTTAAAATCACTGTTTAAAATCACTGTTTAAAGCTCTGTTAATCAGGCCAGGCAGCTGTAGCAATCCCAACACTGATATTTGTCCTACTTGCACATTAAAATGTTTTTTTTTAAAATTGTTTGTCACCTATCCTGGCACTCAGCAATGTGAAATCCTTCAGTGGGAGCACAAGGGCACCAAGCAGAACCTGCCCTTCACACTGAGGGAGGTTTCTCTTTGGGGCTTTAGGGATTTTAGTTTTTTTCCAGTTATTTCTTTTTCCCACTTGGCCGCCTTGGAGTTGGATGGGATTCACAATCTTGTTTTGCCTCTTAGTCTCTCACAGTAGTGATAAAAGGGGAAAAGCAAGGTCTTAAAGCACTGAGGGTGAGGGTTTAGAGAAAACCTTGGAGTTTTCAGTTCCTCTGGAGAGCTGGGACAGGAATCAGCTGCCCCTGAGCAGTCCCAGCTGACATTAACTCCCAGGTCCATTCCTGCTGGAGCCAATTCTGGATTCCGTTTCCTGGAGGGATCAGTGACACTTTCTAGGAGTGAGAGGCCTGGGTGATGTTACAGAGGGTGCTGCTGCCCCAGCTCTCACACCAGGCAGGGTTTGGCTTCTCCCCCTGCTCACCCACCACAAACCCCCCTGCATTCTTTCCAGGTGCATTTCCCCTCCCAGCCTGACCCTTCCACCTGCACAGCTGTTGGGTTTGGTTTGCAGGAGCTGAACAACCACCAAAACAGGGAATTTTTAAATTATTTTCATTTTTTAAAAGGCATTTCCCCAGCCAGGCATGCACAAGCAATGCCAACAGCTTGTAGGCTAATTCCTGCTAAGGAAGATGCTTTCGGTTTGATTTGCAGGAGCTGAACAACCACCAAAACAGGGAATTTTTAAATTATTTTCATTTTTCAAAAGGCATTTCCCCAGCCAAGCATCACAAGCAATGCCAACAGCTTGTAGCCTAATTCCTGCTAAGGAAGATTCTTCCTGTTGGGAGAAGGGGGAGAAGGAGGCTCTGATCCACCAGTTTGTGACACAAACCTTGGCACAGCCTCACCCCTGATAAATACACACCTTATCTCAGCTTATCTTAGAGCTCTGGCAGCTGGATTTGAGCCCTGGATCAGTGCAACCAGGCATTTCCTGAGCGGATACCAGAGGTTTCTGCCTGTGCAGCCTCTGAGGGACCAAACACCAGGTGATTCCAGGTGGAGCTGCCCAAGGCAGGGGCAGAGAGTGAGTATGGGAAAATAAAAGGCAGAGAGGCATTTGCAGTGGAAGGAGTTGCTGCGGGTTGACAGGATAATGAGGTTTTGGGTGCTCTGCACTCCAGGCACTCCTCAGTCACCAAACTGTGCTGTGAGCTCAAACTGACTGATCCTGGCTTGTGTCTGAGCCCTCCCTGCCTCGCTGGAGTCCTTTGGGAGAGGAGAGGAGAGACACAAGCCTTTGCTGTCCCCTGAGCTGCCCGTGTGACACAGAGGCTGCATTTACACCTCTGGCTGCTGGATAGTTCTAAACCAGAAACTTTAGGCGCAGGAAATGTCTCCAGTGCTGTGTGACCCTGGGCTGGCAGAGGAAAGGTCTCAGAGCACAAGGCTTTGCTGGGTTTGGAGCCCTGAAGGCACAAAGCTGCCGCTGAGATAACAGGGCATGTATTCCCCTCTAGGAATGCTAATCCTGGAATGCTAATCCTTGTCCTTATCAGACAGCTTCAGCAGCTCACCTGGGTGTAGATAAGGACAGATTTTCAGCCTCCTTGGCTCCTCAGCACTGTCCTGGCAGTGACATAAGAGTCTGTTCTTACCTTTATGAAACAAGGTGGAAATTTCTTCTCCAGCAAGTGGCTGGAGACGCTTTGCCTCAGGGTACTGGAGACCTTTGGTGTTTGCTCTGGTGTGCTGCAGCAGCTGTTCTCCCCGGGAGCACAGAAACAAACTCCTGATGTACAGCTGGAACTGTCTGCTTCCACATTCCACAGAAAATCAATCTTAAAATCACTGTTGAAAGCAGCAGTGCCTGGCTCAGGGGGGCAGCTCTGTCCTGTGTGCCCAGGCAGCTGCTGCCACCCCCAGCTCTTGGCAGATGAGTGCTTTGTGCACTGCCTGCTCAGCTCCAAGGGGCTCTGCCCACGGATCTCACCGACACAGCCCATGGCACAGCCCCCTGGGCTCTGGATTTGTCCTTTCAGCCTCAGCACCACTTAAAATACCTGGCAGGGGCTTGCTTAAAACACAGCTCAGTACAGAGACTCTGGGACAAAAGCTCCTGAGGGAAATGGCTCACAGGGCACCTGTGCCAGGGTGGTTCCTGTGCTGATTTTCTGTCTATTCCCCCACTGGACATGGTTGGAGCTCTGTGGCTCACAGGGCACCTGTGCCAGGGTAGCTCCTGTGTTCTCTGGTTTCTGTGGCTCACACAACACTTGTACCAGGGTGATTCCTGTGCTGATTTTCCAGCCATTTCTCCACTGGACATGCTTTGATCTCTGTGGCTCACAAAACACCTATGGCAGGGTGGTTCCTGTGCTGATTTTCAGCCTGTTCTCCACTGGACATGGTTGGAGCTCTGTGGCTCACTGAATGCTGTACCAGGGTGGTTCCTGTGCTCTCTGAGTTCACAGAACACTGCCAGAGTGGTTCCTGTGCTCTCTGAGCTCACAAAACATCTGTGCCAGGGTGGCTCCTGTGCTGATTTTCAGTCTGTTCCCCACTGGATATGTTCTGTGGCTCACAGAACATCTGTACCAGGGTGATTCCTGTGCTCCCTGAGCTCTGTGGCTCACAGAACACCTGTGCCAGGGTGATTCACAGAATCACAGTGGCTCACAGAACACTGCCAGAGTGGTTCCTGTGCTCTCTGAGCACTGTGGCTCACAGAACACTGGCAGGGTGGCTCCTGTGCTGATTTTCAGTCTGTTCCCCACCAGACACGCTGTGATCTCTGTGCTCTGCAGTCTCTCCAGCACGAGTCTCTCTGTGCCATAAATCCTCTCTTTTCCCACATGTGCACACTGGCCAAACACTCTCGTGTCTTGGGTGACTGTGATCGAGGCCATTCCCTGATCTTGGCAGCCAGCATGGGCTTCTCTTAGCATGGATCCATGGCATGCCATGCCCTCCTCCTCTCCCACACGTTTTGCAGTGCTTGCTCTGGCTTCTCCCTGTCCCCTCCCACCTCTGCTGCTGGACAATCATTACCTGTGTCATAGATGGTCTGACCTGGTGCTGTCCCTGCCTGCCTTCCCCTCCTGCAGTCTGTATGCTCTTCAAGTGAATGTGTTTTATTTTATTTTATTTTAATTATTTTTTTTTCAGTAGGGAAAAGGACTTCCTTCTGCTGAAGGAGTTATATTTGCACATGGCTCGGGGAGGTTCCTCCTCTGGCCGTTTCTGTTACCTCACTCATTTAGGCCAATTCCATTGCTAACGTTCAAGGCCACCTTCCCTGACCCCAAACCCTGAGAGTAGGTAGGGAATGAACCCCGATGTGGAGCTGCCCAGTGGAATTGGGATTTGGGGGAGCAGCTGATACAGCTCCATCCAGCAGGGAGGTGGAGCCCGTGCCATGCACGCCATCCCCATCTCCACATCCCCACCTCCTGGGAAATGGCCCTGGGAGAGCAGGGATGGAGGCACCAACCTGGCTCTGGGCTGGATGTGGAGGGAGGGAAGAGCAGCAGAGCAGTGGCAGCACCACAACCTCCCAGGGGCAGCCTGGGACGTCACCATTCCTGTGGGATTTCATCTCCCACCAGTGCTCCAGGGCTGGAGAAAGCTGCTAAAACCCTGGGGCGCGTTCTCCCCTCCTGGGTTTTGTTCTCCCTACCTGGGTTTTGTTCCCCCCACCTGGGTTTTGTCCTCCCACCCTGCTCCTGTAGTTCCTGGGATGATGAACGAGGCTCTGCTCTCCTCAGCACAGCACAGGAGCAGCTCCTACAACCACCACAGGCACTGCATCCCTGCTGGAATGCCCTCCAGAAGCAGGGGGCTGCTGGCTGAGGTGACTCTGGGGTGGGTGGGGGAAGGACTGTGGGTTTGTTTTAGGACTTGTCCCGACTGTCAGAAACTTTGCGCTGTGCGCAAAACAAAAACAAAAAAAAAAAACCATAAAAAGAAACGAAAACAAAAACCAACCCGCGGTTCAAAGCGATACTGGAACATGCTGGAATGTAGGAATTGTACAGGCTCTGCAGCCAAACTCTGTGTAAGTAGTTAGTACCATGGAAGTACGGTATCAATTAAAAAATCTATCCAACAACCAGCGTGGCTCTTGGTTCTTTTTATTGTCCTGCCTGTTCCAGAGTCTCCTTGCTCATTCCATCACACACAAAGTCTTTGTCAGGACCATCTCTTCCAGGTCTTGAAGAATCACCAATTTTAAAATTATTATTCCTTTTTCCCTGCGAGATTCTTGCGCAGAACTTTGCACCCCGTTTCCTCCTGCTTGGAACACCACGTGGCAATGTCACCTCTGTCTGCAGGAACTGGAAAAGTGAAAGATTTGTCCAAAAAAAAAGCATCCAGAAGATGCCTGTGGGACTCAGGGAGGTGCAGGACAAAGGGACGGCCCTTCTTTACCACCTGAGGTAGCTCTCAAGAAGTTCTTGGGTTCACTCCTGCTTTGATTTAACAGTATGACACCAGAGGGTTGTCTGTGGCTCACAGGGACTGAGGAGCAGAGCTGGAGTTGTGTCCTGAAATTCACCTAAAATGGGCTCAGAGCCATGGGCAGTGCTGGAAACCCCAGAGTTACAACTCAGTCCCTCCTCTGTTGAGTTCAGGGTTCTGCCAGGCAAACTGGGATAGGGAAAAAGATGGCATCTAGCTGAATATTCCTGGATATCCCTTTTGGGTGTTCCTTTTGGATGTCCTTTTTGGATATCCCTTTTGGGTGTTCCTTTTGGATGTCCTTTTTGGATATCCCTTTTGGATGTTCCTTTTGGATATCAGGATTTTGGAACTGGTGCCCAGGCTGTGATTGTGCTTCATCTAAAAAATGTGCTCCCCTTGCCAGGCTTGGCTCCGGGTTTGGGAGCAATCCTACTACCAAGATTGCACTGGAGTAGTTGGCTAAAGTTGACACCCACTCTAATAAAAGGGTTTTGAACAAGTTCCAGTTGGAAATTGGCCCGAGCCTGCCTTACAAATGGGGTAACTCCTGTGATTTTTAGCCAGCACATAAAAAGCAGCAGGGCAAAGCAGAGGGGATCCCGTGGGTGGGTGGGGAGCATGCCTGGAGTCACGAGCACTTGGAGCCACTTCACAAATGGAGCAGAATTTGTCAACTCGGTTGTCAACAAAGCAGCACAGGCTCCACTGCAGCAGGGATGTCACAGCTCTGCCATGCAACAAACCCAAACCTTCCCCACCTGGTTTTACAGCACCATTCCACCCTGGCCAATGGTTCTGCCTTTTCCTCCCTTCCAATCCCAGCTGTTGAGCTCGACTGAGCTGCACTGAAGGGCAGAAAACAATTTTTATTCTGCTTAACCCTCAGAAAAGGTAAGTTTACATAGGAAAGATGGAATTTGCAGGGTGATGCCTGGGCACCAGAAGATCATTTAGGATTAATCCAGACTATTTATACTGGTGATTAATTACCTCAAGAGGGAATTAGGATTAGTGGGAAAAGTCGCTGTTTTCTGTCTATCCCTCTAGACGGTGCTGCTACAGCACCAGAGAACCATCACAGTTACAAAACTACAACCATTTTACTCAGCTGTGAGGGCTTTGCATCCTATTTATTTCTCCTGCCTACCAGCATGGGGCTGCCTTCCTTTTTGGGGTTTCCCGGGAAAAGGTGGATCAGTACCTTGTCCTGCTGCCTTGCCAGGTGTGTCAGGTTCCTCCTGCTGTGCCGGGCAGGTGGAATGAGGGCTTTGACACTTTGATAAATGACAGGGACACAGGGGTTTCTTATATTTACACCATCCTGCTTCCCAAAGCAGGAATACTTCGTGCTCTGTATTCTCAATTTCCTCCAAAGTGTGAACATGACAGAGACCTGTTCTCCCTATTATACATTTCCAAGTTTAGTGCGTTACAGTCCTCACCCTACTCTGCTTGTGCATGGACAGCCTAAATTCTAAATTCAGAGTGACTCCATTAATTCATTAAATTCTCCCTGTTTTAACACCAAGAAAACCGCTTGGGCCACAGTGTGTGGTGGAATAACCCCCTAAGAGATCCTTGTTCACACTCCTGCAGCTCAGAGCAGCGTGCCGTACATACCCTTAACCTCTGCAGTGGAGAAGTAGCACATTTAGCAAATAAAGGTGGTGGTGAGAGCAGCTAAGGAGTGACAGGTGACATTTACAAAGCCATTGAGGTGATGGGGGGACTGAGAGTCGGGGAGGAGCCGTGCTGCCCACGCCCATTTGCTCAGCATGCTTCCACAGAGGAGTCCTTCAGCAGTGGGCTGGCAGCTCAGGTGGGTCACAGGACCAAAGTCAAGGCTGTACAGAGTCCAAATGGGAGAGAATTTACACTTCCCCCTGCTCCTCCTTTGACAGCGCAGAGCTCCCCTCAAAGCTGGCTGGTGTGGCGTGGTCCTTCTGCCTTCAGAGCCCCTGCAAGGGAGACAATTCCTCTTGGAGCTCACAGGGGTGAGGGTGGAGTTAGCACAGGAGCTGACCGGAGGCGAACGAGAGGGTAAAAGATCCAGATTTTAATCTGTAGCACACAAATTCTGTCAGGACCCAGGACATCCCTCTGGCTGTCCTGAGCAGCCCAGACCCTGCCAGGGGGCTCAGAGACCCCGGCACAGAGCCCAAAATGCTCCCGTGGGCTTGATTATGACTCATGGAGCAAATTACCAACGTTGTAGGAAGATCAGCAAGCCACAACAATTTAGATAGAATATTAGTGAAGTTATCATGGGTGAAAAATTGATTTTTTGGGGTTTTTGGTATGGAGTTCAGGAGGCAAGATGAAGGAATCTGGGTGTGTCCAGCCTTTCTCCTTCTTCTTCTTGGCCTCCATCTTCTGCTGTGATGGTGGCACTTTTGGATTGGTTTAGAGAAGAAGCTCACTGTCTAACATAGGTGATAGGTATTGGGAAGTGATTGTAAACATTGTACAGGTAGTTTTTAGCATAAAGACATAACACTGCCCTGGGGGCAGGCAGAGTACCTGGAACTGTCCTGCTGGATGGACCTCGGCAGGGCAGGAGAAAGTTTTTTATAGATAAGGAACAATAAACAACTCTGAGACCGAGAACTGAAGAGCCCTGACTCCTTCTTCAAGCACCAGGCTGGGAAAAGAGACTTTCGAGCTTTTCTCAGGGTCACTCTGACCAGCTAAAGATCCCAACAAAATTCCTTCCTAGCACGTGTTTTCTTTGGAGACAGAGCCCTTACAGCTGCCCTTGTGCAGGGGAAAGTGAAGTGAAGATTCCCAACTCCACAGCAAAAGATAAAGGAGGCATAAATACATCGTGGCCTGTGCTGGTTTGGGTTTCAAGCAATACAAGCACACCTAAAGACACCTGTGTGGCTTCTGAGGTTTCTGGGGAGGCTCCAGGGGAGCACAGCCACGCTCCAGGAGCCTCCAGCCCCACCACAAGGAAGCTGAGGGGTGGACAGACACAGGGAGTGACCGCTTGTCCATGACCCACCTTGGTGCCGCTCACTGCGCTGCCTCCCCTCTGCTACTCCTCCACAGGCACAGCACAGTTCTCCTTGTTTTCCGATGGAATTGCAAGGTAGTCTGTCCTGTAGGTGGGGGGAAGGAGGAAAGCACACAGTGTAAAGGCCAGCTTGGGTAAACTCACCTTTGCTGAGTGCCTGGAAGCATCTCTGAGGTAACAACATCACCTGTGGATGCTCACAGAGGGAAACTCCTGGGCACAGGCAGGAGCAAACACTGAGTCTTCCCTGCTCCAAAATCCTACACAGCCTGCCTTCCTTGGTACAAAGAGTGCTCCAATCCCAGCCAAGTGTGTGGAAAGATGGGAATGGGCCAGGATGAAACCAGACCTTCCAGGAGAGCATCTCCACATGGCCCAAACCTGGAATAGTGCTCACTCCCTGCCAGGTGTGTGGTGCAAGGGGCACAGTGCTGGTGCTCCTAAACACTGCAAGGGCTTTGGGCAGAGCAAACACCAACCAGCCCATGGCACAGCAAAGTTCATCTTCCTGCAGCCTTCCAGCATGTTTGAATCACTACTCACTCCTTTGACCTTTGTTGCCCTGTTCTTCTAAAGTTCTTCTAAGCCTTCTGATGTTTACATTTTTGTAATGGAGTTTCTCACGCACTTTTTATGTAAATGATTGCTTTGCATTCTTTTCTGGAGGAGGAGAGAATTGATTGCTGGTTTGACCAGTGAGGTTGGAGAGGTGGCAATTTCATCCTCTAATCCATGGTCACTTTTGGAATTCTATAAATATAGTTCTATAGTTGCAAAAATTCTATAGTTGCAAATAAACTATCCCCTGTTTTGCCTTGGACATCTCAGAGTGCAAGTGTCATTCATTTCATGTCATATTGCCACAGACCTTATTGAGGATTTCTGGCAAACTACACAGGGCCTGTCCCATGTTGTGGACACACTACAGGCCCAGGTTCCTGCTGGTACAGAACCAGCTCCTTGGAGTTTTACAGTAGAGGAGGTGAGGCAGAAGGAATTAGTATTACACAATTTATTCATTCATCAGGAAGAAAAAATCACCAATTTTAGATCTGATTGTCCTGTGCTAGCACCGGTCTATGCACATCTGAGAGCTCTGGGACGTGTGAGGAGCTCCTGCAGAGCTGATCTCACCTCCAGGGGTTCCACACTTACGCGTTTTCCTGGGCAGCCTCCTCTGCCTTGGACACCTTCCTGTAGCAATAGATCATCTCAATCAGCAGCCACAGCGTGAGGAACACCAGCAGAATATACATCATGATTTCTGAGATGACAGAGGTGAAGTCTTCTCCAGCTGTGAATAAAATGAAATAACCCCTGATCATTGCCATGCAGTTCCATGGACATTTCCCACCTTTCTGCCATCCTTCCTGACCCTCCTTGCCAGAATCTCCAGGTGCTGTGAGGGGGCAAAAGGGAGGGACCTGCAAGAGGCAGGGATGGCAGAGGGATCCAACATGCACAGCCCTGCCTGTGCCACCCCCACATCCTCAGGGATTGCTCACCTATCTCATCCTCAGGGATTGCTCACCTATCTCATCCTCACGCTCTGTTCCTCACTGGTGTTACTCGGCTCTGTTGTGCCACCAGTGATTTGTAAAGGATCAAAGCACCGAGGTGCTTCAGGGGGAAAGGGAGGGGAAAGGGCAGACAAAAGGGCTGAAAGCTCCCGGCCCTCTCTGGAGAGAGCAGCAGAAGCCCCTGTACTGTCTGTAACATGCAGCACTGAACCCAGCAACACCCAGAGGAGCAGAGAGACTCAGGAGCACCACAGAGGGAAGGAGGAGAAGGAGGAGACTGGCATCAAAATGGAGAGCCAGTTGCTGTTCCAGGAGGGAGGGGGCGGCAGCAAGGAATCGCTGCAGCTCCCTGGGAAAGGCATCGCTGTAACATCCAGAGCTGCCATCAGAGGAGCTGGAAACCTCTGCTGGAGCCTGCTCAGCTGTGCCCAGCTGTGCCCACTGTGCCAGGCCCACCGTGCCTTCTGACGCTCACACACAACCAGCCTGTGCCCACAAACAGCCTCCAGCCAGCAAACAAGGCACAGGTTTTTCCTCCTGAGCTGCGTTTGTCAATGCCAAACTCAGAGTCCTCTCCTGCGGCGCAGTGACAAACTCTATCCACCATGGTGACAACACCCACGGCCAGTGACAACACGAAACACACTCCTACCCTCATCCACCACGGTGAGGTGGGTCATCCTGGCCACTGAGAGCACAAAACACCCTCCTACCCTCATCCACCATGGTGAGGTGGGTCATCCTGGACGGGAACAGCAACCACACGGTTCAGGGAGTTCTGTTGGAGCTGGTGCTGCATTCAAAGGCCTGTGGGCCAGAATAAAGCTCTGCATCCAAACCCTCCATCAGAACCGACTCCTTTCCTTCACCATCCCCTCAAAGCTTCTCCACAGAGGGAAACCTGAGGAGCAGCCCCTGTTATGGGGGGCAGCTCCATCCCAGCACCACCAGAGCTCCTGCAGGCCTGGACTTGTCCCCATGGGCCCAGCTGCAGCACCCAGCCAGCCAAAAGTGTCTGTGGGGTGAAACACCACACACCCACAGCCCAAAGTGTCTGTGGGGTGAAACACCACACACCCAGCCAGCCCAAAGTGTCTGTGGGGTGAAACACCACACACCCAGCCAGCCCAAAGTGTCTGTGGGGTGAAACACCACACACCCAGACGGCCCAAAGTGTCTGTGGGGTGAAACACCACACATCCCACAGCCAAAAGTGTCTGTGGGGTGAAACACCGCAGTGCCGCTGTTTGGTTCAGCAGCAGGGCCAGACAAGCTCAGGCACGCCCTGTCTACAATATTGGTAATTATTCCAATAGATCATCTTGGCCAGGGGAGAACAAAACATAAAACACCCTCCTATCCTTCTCCACCACGGTGAGGTGGATCACCCTGACCAGGAACAACACAAAACAGCCTCCTACCCTCCTCCACCACGGTGAGGTGGATCACCTTGGTCAGTAAGAGCACAAAACCGCTTCCTACTCTCTTCCACCATGGTTAGGTGGATCACCTTGGTCCGTAAAAGCACAAAACACCCTCCTACACCACGGTGAGGTGGATCACCTTGGTCAGTGACTGCACAAAACAGCCTCTTACCCTTCTCCACCATGGTGAGTAGATCATCCTGACCAGGGACAGCACAAAACACCTTCCTACCCACTTCCACCACGGTGAGGGGGATCACCCTGACCAGTAAGAGCACAAAACACTCTCCTGCACCACAGTGAGGTGGATCACCTTGGTCAGTAAGAGCACAAAACACCTTCCTACCCTCCTGCACCATGGTGAGGTGGGTCACACTGACCAAGACTGCCCAAAACACCCTCCTACTCTCCTCCACCATGGTGAGGTGGATGACCCTGACCAGAGACAGCACAAAACACCCTCCTACCCACTCCCACCACGGCGAGGTGGATCACCTTGGTCAGTAAGAGCACAAAACAGCCTCCTACCCTCCTCCACCACAGTGAGGTGGATGACCCTGGAGCTCTGGAAGAGCGGCCGGTGGATCTCGAACTCGAACTCGCGGGTGATGTTGCAGGTGTAGATGCCCGAGTCGTTGAGGGTGACGTTCACCACGGTGATGGACACGTCCTGCATGTCTTTGCTGCCGTTCCACTGGATCCGCCCGCTGAAGCGGCTCGGGAACTCGTGGTTGGTTTTCCTGTACTCGTAGATCTGTGAGGGAATAAACATAAAGGGACATATAGATATGTGAGGAACATAGATAGATAAATATAGATAGATCTATGAGGGAATAAACGGATTTATAGATCTGTGAGGAATATATATATATAAATATAGATAGATCTATGAGGAAATAGGAAATAAATTGATATATAGATATGTGAGGAATATATATATACATATCTGTGAGGAAAGGAATTTAAATGGATATATAGATGTTTGAGGAATATATATAATATATATATAATGTATATAATGTATATAATATATATAATATATAAAATATATATTATATATAATATATATGTTATATATATAATATATAATATATTATATATTTTATATTATATATTTTATATTATATATTTTATATTATATATTATATATTATATATTATATATTATATATTATATATTATATATTATATATTATATATTATATATTATATATTATATATTATATATTATATATTATATATTATATATATGTATGTGAGGAATAGATAGATAGATAGATAGATAGATAGATAGATAGATAGATAGATAGATCTGTGAGGAAATAAATATAAAGAGATATATAGATCTATGAGGAATATATACATATAAATATATGTATATATTCCTCAAAATCTATGAGGGAATAAATATAAAGAGATATATAGATCTGTGAGGAAGATAGATAGATAGATAGATAGATAGATAGATAGATAGATAGATAGATAGATAGATAGATCTGTGAGGAATATATACATATATAAATATAGATAGATCTGTAAGGAAATAAAGGGCTCTGCTGGTTAATCTCTGCCTTGGACAGCATCACACCACAAGCCAGGGGCAGCATCCCCCTCCAGCTACACTCAGGGATGTTCTGAGCTCCCTTGGTAACAGCAGCTATTCATATTCCATCATCCTTTGCCTCAAAGTATCAGGTGACTTTACAAAAGACAGGAAAACGAGTGATCAGGAATTCAATATCCCCATCAGAGAGGGAGAAAAACGAAGTCACAGCAAAACACAGATGCACATGGACAAAAAAAATCAGCAATGGGACAGAACACTGGGATTCTTCATGCCCAGCAATGTGTCTGAGAGTCACTGCATGTCAGATCCCCTGAGGAAAGAGCCACAGAGCACCCACAGCGAACACCAGCAGCTCTTTTTGGGAAGTCCTGGGGTATCCAGCTGAAATGGAAGTGCTGCAGGACCGATGTGGCAGTGTGACATTCTGGCTGACCACAGTCCCACCATGACCTGTGGTTGGTGTTCTTTGGGTTGCCACTGGCAAATGGATCCCCTGGGGCACTGGGAGTGAATTCCCACCTCATTCCTTAGCCTGGTCCCTTTAGTTCTCAGACAGAAGGAGAATATTGTCATCCTGCTCAACCACAGCCACTGATTTAATGCTTCAGACTCAGATAAAATAGCTAGAAAGAAATGTGCACTCAGCCTTTATCTAGTTCTCCATTTCACCATTCTCTCTTGAATTCCAGCTGCTTCTCATCTGTCCAATTTCCATTTTGATTCACTCTGAAAATCAATTTTACCTTTTCCTGACAGGGATCCAAAGCAGCTCCCGGAGATCCTCCCACAGTTGGGATAACACTGCTTTCTCTGAGGCGAAAAATAAGTAAATCCTGCCCTGCAGATTTATTTTAATTAACTTCACCTCCAAGAAAACAGCTTTGAGATTCAGAACAGATTCAGACAAGGGTGCCAAGGGTCAGTCATATTTGACATCCTCAGGTACTGGGCTTGAGGTATTGAGGGAATGGGCACTGATTAATCTACAACCCAAATATTTGACCTCAACAACTGATTGCAGCTTTTCCTGCCAGGAGTTTGTGCTGTGCCCAGGTGTGGAAATGGGATAAGCAAGGAAAGAAAGAGAAAGCACTCCAGTCACACATACAGGCTCATCCTTCCCCCCGTTGGGCCTGTAGTACCATTCCACCACCGTGCTGGCTGTCACCTCTTCCCTCTTCATGCAGGAGATGCAGAGCAGCTTCATGTCCGTGCCTTGGACAGCCTCAGTCTCAGATGGGACTTCCACACACACCGAGGAGCAAAATCCAGCTGGGGGAGAGGAGCAGCAGAGAAAGAGGCGTCAGGACAGAATTAGAGAAGCATCAGTTATTCACATCTTGGCATTAATGTCCCTAATGGAAAATGGCTTGATTTATTGCTAGCGCTGTCTGATAACAGATTAAGTTTCAAATGTTAAATTTTACCAAGCTTCCTTCTCCTGAGATATCAATAATTCATAATAATTAACAGAGGGTGATCACTTCAGACAGATTCACCTCTCCAGCATCTGCTTTGCCACAACTTTCATCTTTCCCTGGTAATTAATGCCACTTTAAAGGCATTGTTCATTGCCTCCCATGCATGCTGGGCATGCCCCTGTTAGAGCAGCAATTACAGTCTGGGATGAGGGGGAGCCCAGAATTCCAGAGTGGAGGAACAGCTCGCTCTTTGTGCTAAGTTGGGAGGTCTGGAGGCTTTAATTCAGCCAAACTGGGAGGGTCCAGCACCCTTCCTGTTCATGGGCACCACTGGGAACCAAGGGGCTTGGACAGGAGTGAATTTGGCAGCAGGAGGAGTTATTGATTTCCCAGGCATTCATTCCTGCTCAAAACGCTTCCAATCAGAGCTGTGCTAAGGCTGGCAACTCTCGAGTGCTGCTCTTGCAAAGAGGACAGAAATGGTTGCATGTGAAGCCACACGCTGGAGCAGGAAGGGATCGTTTCAGCACCGCATCTCCGAGCAAATCCCTGCTGACATTTGTCCCCCGGGCTAAACAATCCCGGGCTCTGTCTGTCCAAGGCTGTCTCCAGAGCCCAGACGCTGACTTTGCTGGCTGCTCCCTCCTCCCCAGCCTCTGAGGCACCATTAACCCACTCTCTCAAGCAGCATATTATCTATCCCGGGACTATTCCTGGAAGCAGCCTGGTTCCAATTCCCCCGTACTACCAGCTCCACGCACAGCAGCAGCTTCCAGGGAGAAATAAGGAAAAGCTCCTGGATCCTGCTTTGCTCTGAGAAACGAGATCTGTGCACACAGACAGGCACCCACACACAGGGCTGGAGGCACACGCACATCGAATGTGGCAAAACCACCCAACCCCTTCTCGCGGCAGGAATCAAACTGCGACTGCAATCGATTGATTAACTCCAGTTTACACAGACTGCACGGGAAACGGCACTAAAGCACCTCTTAATGGGCTGCACGCCCTCCCCGAGGCAACCCGATGTCAAATCGCGCTGCAAACCCCGGACAGACAGCAAGCAGCGAGGGACCAGCACATGCTTTGTGCTCGACACGGAGGTGTTTTCACTCCCTCACACCCACAGCAACTCCGCACGAGCCTAATCCCCTTCTCCCGACAACAAAAGCCGCGCTCGGAGGGCAGGCTGGGAGCGAGCATCCTCCCTTCTTTCCAGCGGCGCTGGGTGGGAGAGGGAGCGGCAGCACCTACCCCAGAGCAGCAGGGCGAGCGCGGCCGCGCAGAGCAGCCGCGGCAGCGCAGCCATTGTTCGGCGCGGGGCCGGCGCTCAGGCTCCTCGGTAGGGTCCTCTCAGATGCTCTTGGATGCTCTTAGATGCTCTCGGATGTTCTCTGATGCTCTCGGATGCTCTTCCCCCGCTCGCCGCGCTCCCGGAGCAACAGGATGCCGGGCGGGGAGCGGCCGGGCGGGCGCGGTCCGGGGGCTGCGCTCGGCCGCGGGGGCGGCAGCACCACGGACAGAGCCCGAGCCCTGGCCCGGAGCCTGAACAGAGCCCGAGCCCGGAGCTTGCACGGAGCCCGAGCCCGGACAGCTCCGCGGCTCCGCGGGCGCGGCCGGCGCTGCGCAGGGCGCGGGCGGAGCGGAGCGGGAGCAGCGCTGGATCAGCAGCAGCGTTGGATCATCATCATCATCATCATCACCAGCAGCAGCAGCAGCAGCAGCAGCAGCAGCAGCAGCAGCAGCAGGTGCCCCGCGCCGGGAGCGGCTCCGCGGGGCGCGGCCGCGGCGCTTTTGTTGCGCGGGCTGCGGAGCGCAGCGCCCGGCGGGGAGGATGCCTGGGAGGATGCTTAGGAGGATGCCTGGGAGGATGCCGAGGACGCTGGAGCAGCCCGGGCGGGGGGCACGGCCGGCACATGCGCGGCCGCCTCCCCCGGCCCCTCCCGGCTCAGCGCAAGCAGCCCCGGGCTCCGGTGGTCGCAGCGCCCAGCTCGGCTGGAGGCATCGCACAGAGGATATCACATCAGCACGGAGCGTTAAGGCTTTGGAATGGAGCTCAAAGCTCAGTCCCACCCCCTGCCATGTGTGGGGACAACTCCCACCAAGCCACATCCAACCTTGGAGCACGTCCACGACCTCCCTGGATGCCCTGTCACCGTGTCACAGCAAAGCATTTCTTCCCAAAATCTGAATTTCCCCTCTTTCCATTTGTACCCCTCGCTCCTTGTCCTGTCTCTACAGATCAGCATCACTGTCCTGCCTCCAAAAAAAGCCAAGGGGCGGGGGGGAATGGGGGGAGTTGTCCCTGCGGGGTCACAGAAAGGCCTCTGCTGCTAATAAGTTTAATACTAACATTTGCACAGCTCTGAAGGTCACAGTTGGAAATACTGGGAAATCCTCTTGCCTCATGTTCCTGCCTGATTCCAGGGAATTTAATGCCTGCAGCAGGCTGGGCTTTCTCTCCTTGGACAAGGGCCACCGTGCCCTGGAGGGCTGCTCCAGCTTTGAAGGTCACAGTGGGCAGAGAGGAGGAAATGAAGCTTTTGTTGCACGTGCTCCTTTTAAAGCACCTGCAGCTCCACACACAGCACAATTGATTGAGTTAAACCTGAGGACGGCACAGGAGTGGCTGGCGGTGCCAAAACTCAGCGTGCAGGTGGCCAGAGCCACCCAGAGGTGTTTGCAGGCAGCAGAAACATCAGCTCCAGCTGTGCTGGGGCTCTCAGCTGGGCACACCCCTCTGGTGCGGGGCACACACGTGAGATCAGCTCCCTGCACTGCTGGAGCGGAGCAGGCACAGAACAGAGCCAAGGCTTTTCCTAGACATCACCTAATTGTGTTTGTGTCAGCAGGCTGCATTCATCAGCTGCCAGCGGCCACGCAGAGCAGCTGCCTGCACGTCACCCTGCCCAGAGAGAGGCTCCAGTGGCTGCTCTGAGCCATTCCCAGCCAGGGACACCCTCCTGCTGCTCCTGCTGCTCCTGCTGCCTGCACAGGCTGCTGTGCCCTGCTCCAGCCCACCCCCGATGGGATTCCCCAAATCTTTGCAGCCTGAGGTATCCCAGCAGGGACCGGCCAAAGCCACATGCTGGCTGTCAGGTTGTTCTCACCGTCCCTGATGCTCACAGGCTTCTTTGGGCTCCTGTGCACTCTTCCAGCAGCCCAGCAGAAGAAAATAAATCTATTTAATGTAACGAGGTGTGGCCAGGGAGACCTACAGCTCGCAGGGTGCTGATGCCAGCGTTCCATCCCCCCCTTAGAAATCATCCATCATGGATACAGAAACCTTAAAATCTGATTTTAACCTTAAAATCTGATTTTAAGGCATCACAGCAAACGTGATACCCAGAGCTGCATGAAGGACACCGAGCCATTTCTTTTGTCCCATTGCCCCCTGTTATCACCACAACAGCACAAAGGGAAGGGCAGGTTGAGCCACAAGGATTTGCTCCTACCCCTTCTGGAACAATCCATGCCATGCACAGCAGATGAGTGATGGGGACGGGTTTTTTATAGCCCCAGGAGCTGCTGGAGAACATCCCTGGCTCTGCCTGTCCTCTGGCAGCCACCTGCTCCACAGAGCTCCATGGAAATCAGAGCTATTCCCAGGCACCAGGTGCCCTGGCAGGACGCAGAGCAGGGATCAGCAGGGCTGCACTGTTTGTGCTGCTGCCGCTCCAATTACATCTATTACAGACAATCCTGCCAGCGAGGAGACTCAGGGGCCAAGAGGATTAAGAGGAAGCAGCAGCTCGACCACACTGACTCAGTCAGAGCCTCTGACTGACCCCCAGCCCCTGCTGCTCCTCAGGTAGAAGCAGAAACCTTTGCTCCTCTAACCCCAGAGCCTGCCTGCCAAACAATCCAATGACATTGGCAAACAAACATCCTGAAAAAGTCATGAGCTTTCCCTCAGAATCACTCATGTACCAACCTCAATGACTCCATCCCAGACCAGCCTTGTAGCTGCTGTTTAAAGGAGGGAAACGGGGCCCTGAGGTGGGGAAAACCTCTGGTGAAACTGGCCTTGGGTTTGGGTGGATTTTGAAATGAAAAGTCACAGGTCAGGGAGGTCACACCCTCTTCCCCAGCTCTGGAGAAGTTTATTCTTCACCTCAAACCTACCACAGACAAGACCCAAGGTGATTTGCACTAAATCCACCCAGATTCTTAACCTGCCACAAGCTGTGCTGGTTTTGTGTTCAAAGCAAACCTCTCTGGGTTCTGTCTGAATGAAAGGATAAGATCATTTCACTCTTGCTACAATCTGGAACCACTCCAGTGCCACCCTGTGCCTGCTTGGGACAAGCAGCAAACACCTCCCTGCCCTCTTCAGGAAAACTTGTAAATAATCAGGATTTCACACTCAAAGCTGTTTCAATTTTGAGCCCTGCACAAGGGATGGAGAGCAGAGATCCTCCCAAACCTCTCCCACACCAGGATGATGCACAAGCTGCTCCCTCCTGCCCTGTCTCCATCCCTGGGGGTCAGGGGTGGCCCTTGGGGCACCACAGAGGGCACTGCCACTCTAGGGGACACGGATAAGGGGATGCAACGCTCAGAGAAAGAGAAATCTCGACTGTTGAGGGAGGAATCTCTGCAAGAAGCAGCCCAACTTATCATGCAGGGGTTGCTATGGCAACCCACCCAGTTAATGCTTCACAGGAGAAAAAAAAAAAAAAAAAGAGAGAAAAAAAAAAAAGAAAAAGGCTGAAAAGGCTGGCACTTGTGCACAGGCACAACAAGGCGAGGAGATAAAAATAATTCCAGCACCCTGCCCCCACTAATCCCTCACTGTCGCGGTCCCTGGGGCTGGGACAGGGCAGTGGGAACGAGCCCTGCGTGTCTGGGCTGCTCTGCCATCCCCAGCACACCAGCCTGGGGCACACAGCAGAGCCAGCACGGCGGCAGCTGCTCCCAGAGCCCTGCAGGGCTCCCACAGCCAGCCCTGCCACCCCCGAGGCTCAAACTGGGGAAGAAGGAGCTCCTTGGTGCTCCTCACCCAGCCAGGATGGAAGAGCAGGGCTGTGCAGAGGAGCCTGCAGGATAACGAGTGCCAGTTTAGAGATGGTGGATGTAATGGATGTAGGCGCCCTTCCCACGCGCTCCAACATCCGTGCTGCACAAATCCCAGCAAGGCAGGGCTGCTCTCTCTCTCTCTGTTCCTTCCCCAGGGTGCCTGGGGGGGGTTAGAAAGGCTCATTCAGTTTTCTCTGTTCACACTCGAGGTTTAAAATGAGCTCCCCGTGTTCCTGCCGGCACCTGGATCCTCTGAATGTTCCAAACTGGAGGCAGCTCCAGCTTTGCTCTTCACGCACCTCTGTGCCTTCATCCCCAGCTGATGCTGAGGATTGATCTGCAGTTTCCAGGTGCACCCAGCCCCTTCCCATTAGATCCTCATTAATGCCTTTATTTGCAGGTCCCCAGAGTGCCTCTGCTGCTCAACCTGCTCTCCACACAAAAATCACACCTGCATTTGTGTTGTTCATTGGAGCCCTGGATGCTGAGAGCTTTGGGTTAAAAGGGGAAATAATTTGGGTGCCATTTCTTAATTGGATAGTTTGGCCTTAAAAAGCCTTGTAGAGAAAGATAGAGAGCCATTTTGCAGCTTGTTGGGAGAATGCTGTAGAATTCAGGACTTGTAAGCCTGTGATATAGAAAAGAAATAATAAACATCTCAGTCTGAACATGAAATTCCATTTCCAACACTTCGATTCCCAACCTTGGCAGAGGCAGGAAAAAAAGCAGCATTGTACTGGTTTTTTTGGAGATTTTTTTGCCCATCTACCTCCCCGTGGAGTGTAACAGAGTGTGAACACCCCCACAATTCCCCAAAGCTCTGCTCCATCCCGAGCAAATCTGTGATTTCTGTCACACACACCCTGCAGGACCTCTCTCTGTGAGACACAGATCGAGCTTGTGCTTGATTTACTGCTCTCCCACAGGTCACAGCTCCTGTGCCATCCTCCCCTCCTCAGCCTCCTCTATTTATCCTTGGCTCTGGGGCTGCTATTCCAGAAGGACTCAGAGCCAGAGGGGCAGGATTTCAGCCTGCCCTGTCTGAGAGCATTCCCAGAGCACTCCCAGGCATTCCCAGAGCATTCCCAGCCTTCCAGAGCCAGGGAAATGCTTTCTGAAACAAGGAGCAGCCTCACCCAGGCAGAGCTGCACATGCACGGGGGCCTGGCAGGGTCAGGGATTCCTTGGAGCAGCAGCCACATTCTAAAGGCTGAAAATTCCCCTTTCTGTGTCCACAACCACAGAGCACATTCCTGCCCCTTCCTGGCACGTTGTGGTCAGCAATTCAATCAACAATTTATTTTTTTTTACCCCCACCCCAGACCTTTAACCCAGGCTATATTTAGAGGGGTGTGACTGTATACGTCCTGGAAATTCAAAGTCCTGGTGTGGCTCCAGGTGCTTTTGGGCATCGATTTCTGGGAGTGGATGCCAAGAAAATCAGGCACAGAGGGAAGGCTTTGTGTGTGCTGCTCCAGCCATCCCAGCCTAATGAGGTGGCACTTTCAGGTTTGCTTTTAGGCCTCTCCTCAGCCCTGGATGGAACCCATTAGTGTGTCAGGTTGCCACGCGTATTCATTGCCATCTGCTCTTTTAATTTGGGGATTCTCACTGCTTGTAAAACACACAAGTGCATCAATTATTTCAGCTCTGGGTGAGGGTTGTGTTTTTTGTGGAGGAAAGCTTGTTCAGCAATTGTTGCTCCCTTACCTTGGCTGCTGCTTTTTCCTTGAACATGAATAAAGGAAATAAAGCTGAATCTGCTCCCAGCTGTCAGCAAACATGGACATAAATCGTCCTCACATCCCTTAAAGCACCAGGAGACTCTGCAATGGAGATTTTTGGCCTAATGTCCATTTGATTGCTTCGCACAATCAAGTTCCCCATTGTGAAACAGAAACTTTTGGGGATTTTGGCTGTGTTTTGCACCCTCCATCTGGGGGTTCCCAGCTTTGTCCTTCTCGTAAGCATACAGTCAGCCTCTTTCACCTAAAACAACAAACACATTTGTAATAAATGGACAAGAGAAGGAGGAGGAAGGAGGAGAAAGGAGGAGGAAGGAGGAAACAGTTTTCCAGCTTAAATACAACAGAATTGAAAGGTCTTTTGTTTTGTGCCAGTGAAGAACATCTCCCTGGTCATACTCAAAGCTGCTGAAAGCTTTGAATCTGTAAAATTTCATTTTCTTTCCCCAAAACACCAATTTTCCAAAGGAGATTCCTTGCTGGCGCTTCAATGTCCAAGCAGGCACCTCCTCCTGGCTGGCTGTTCTGCTAGAACTTTTTCTTATTTTAGTGGTTTCCACAATATTGTTCAGAGAGAAATGGAGATAGGAAAAAAGTTTCAAAGGGTGGCCTTGCAAATAAGACTGGATACTTTAGAGAAATAGAACTAGGTAGAAGATGAACTGTAGTGGAATGGAATGGAATGGAATGGAATGGAATGGAATGGAATGGAATGGAATAAAATGGAATAAAATGGAATAGGATGGAATGGAATAGAATAGAATGGAATAGGATGGAATGGAATAGAAGGGAATGAAATAGGATGGATTAGAATAGAATAGAATAGAATAGAATAGAATAGAATAGAATAGAATAGAATAGAATAATAGAATAGAATAATAGAATTGAATAAAATAGAATGGAATAGAATGGAATGGAATAGAAGGGAATGGAATGGAATGGAATGGAATAGAATAGAATAGAATAGAATAGAATAGAATAGAATAGAATAGAATAGAATAGAATAGAATAGAATAGGATGGAATAGGTACTGTAGAATAAAAGATGTACTGTAGTAAGTCCCACAAGGGGTAATTTTAGAAGATTGGCTTTAAGGAACTTACAGAATACTGTAGCAAAAAGCTGATAGGCCAAAACCCACCTATAGTGTAATTAAAATACAATACTGTATTTTATAATTAGTTGGTTTGGAAATATTGGAAATACTTGGTTTCTGGTTGTGATGGAGTGAATGATAACATCTGTATTGTCTCACCCTTACGATGACACTGAAAATGGAATAAAAAAATTTAATTTTTTAAAAATCTCTTTAAATTTAAATTTAAAAATCTCTCAATTGGCCCATGTCTGGGTCAGAAAAGGACCTAATATGGCAGTGTGTGATGCTGGAGAGCATCACACATTATTGTATATTGTAATTAGAAAACAGTTGATTTCTGATTGCGATGGAGTGAATTATAACATCTGTACTGTCTCACCCTTCACATGACACTGGAAATGGAATAAAAATATTTAATTTTTTTTATTTAGAAATCTCTCACTGCCCCATGTCTGGGTCAGAAGAGGACCCGACCCGGCGGGGTGTGATGCTGCAGCAGCGCTCCCCGTTCCCGGCAGATAGCGCTGTGCCCCCGGGGCCGGACCCAGCCCGGGCTGTCCCTGCCTCCTCCCGCGGGCACTGCGCTCGTTATTCACCTCAGAGAGTCCCAGCACCCACAAAACCTTCCTAAACCCCCGGCTAAACGCGCACCGCAGCCTTTCTAAATCCAGGATTCAGTGAGTGAGATCCTCAGCTGGAAATTACTTCTCTAGGAAAACTCTCTTCAGTTTATCTACAAGCAGCTGAGGTGTCTGCATCACACCTGCTGTGAAATGCTACAGAAATGCATAATTTTTTTTTTAAACAACCAAATTTGGGATGCAAATCTACATTAAAGTGTCACACGGCACCTAATCAGCTGCAGTAATTAATATGTGGCGAGCAAATGCAAATTCTCCCCTTTCAAGCCAAAGATTTGAGTTCTTGGTTTAGCAAAGCCAAGAAATGTCTTCAACAGAGCAGCTCTGACACATCCTGAAAGCATCTGGCCATAAAGGGCTTGAGTGATGCATCATCATCATCATCATCATCATCATCATCATCATCATCATCATCATCATCATCATCTCTGAGCAACCTCCAGGATTGCATTTCCACGGCACAATAAAAGCAGGAGGGATGCAGAAATTGCTCTCCAGCTGAACCCTGGCATCCAACACCAGCCCTGCCCCTCTCCACGTGCTTGCCTCGCTCCGGGCTCCTCCTCTGCCTCCTGCAGGAATGGTTTTCTCAGGAATAACTCAAATCCTCCAGCAGAGCATCCCCAGAGCAGAGGCAGCTCACAGGGAATTCTCTGCAGGTCACCGAGTGTTGGGAAGCATGAAGGTTTGACAAGAAAGTCTCACAGATTTGTGTGCTTAGCAGAAAGATTTTTAAATGCAGAGTCTGATGAAGGAATAGAGATGGAAGCAAGTTTTGATATAGAAGAAAAGAATTGCTGAGCCAGTCTTACTGGATAACCAAGGAGGCAAAGGGTATGTTAGTTAGAAGGTGTTTTTATGATTTAGAGTAAAGGATAAACCTACCTCGAACAAGAAGATGTTTTTACCAAGCAGAAAGAGAGCACAGGCAAACATGGCAGCAAAGTTGCAAGTAGAAAAAAGGTCTCAGAATTTTCCACTGCAAGAAAACTGAAAAAAAATTTTTAGCTTAAACTGTAATGTACTGACTTTTAGTGATTGGAGAACAGTAACATGAATATGGTAATTACAGCAGTTATGATGGGCTAGAGATAATAGTTAAGGTATAGATTGGTTCTGCTGTATTGAGATGCTCAGCAAAGAAAAGTATAGAATGCATTGTAACCAAAGGAAAGTATATAATGCATTTGTAACCAAAAGAAAAGTATAGAATGCATTGTAACCAAAACCAAAGGGTCTCCAGGCCTGCCTGCAGCTGGAGTTGACAGCTGCGGGCACAGCTCTGTCACCCACAACTCTGGACTGCTGTAACCTCTTGGATGGAATAAACTGCATTTTGGATGCAATAAACTGCATTTTGGAGAGCCCCTGGAGTCCTGCATCTCTCATTTAGGCTCTTACAACCAAAGCTGCTGCTCCAAGAGCAGCTGAAACCAGGGCAGCAGCTCCAGCTGCTCTTTAGGCCAGGACTAAGAATTGGTGCCAATGTGTGGGGGATGAGTTAAGGGATCCAGGAGAGTTCCTGACCCTCGTGGTGCTGTGATTGTCTGCCCTGCCCCAAAACTAACACCAAAAATGCCTTTTTGGGTGGGACTTTGGAAAAACAGGGTTTCCTTCTGGTGATGGAGGTGCTCCAGGACAAAGGGACACTAGGAGGGTCAGTCCTGCTCACCCTCACACACAGAGAGAAATGCAGAATATCAGCACCATACTCCCAGAAGGATTTTATTATGAGAAAAAATTCCTACTAATAGGGATAAAAACAGGTTTTGTTTTTGCTGTCCTGAGAGAGCAGTGAAATTTTATCTGCTGCTTTCCTATTTTCTTTATTCTAATGAATACATTTGAATCTTAAAGGTCTCTTCCAACCTAGTGATTCTTTGATTCTGTGAATTATCAGAATGGAAACCATTTGGGCTCTAATCTCTTTTTCTTCCTTATTTGTTTTATTCAAATTATTTCCCTATTTCCTTATTTCTGTAGGGAGCCACACTGACGGTGTCAGAGCACAATGAAATCCCTTCACGCTGATAAAAGCTTTTATACCCAAGTGGGTGACTTGGGAGCATCCTGGGCCACAAAAACCCAGGAGAAGGAGGTGAAAGATCACGAGAAGGAGGTGAGAGATCACTGGTGTGACCCACTAAGCACAGCCATTCCCATTCCAATGGCACTACACACACAGCCCAGCAGTGTCACAGTTGAGATGGGGACAACACAAAGCTACACTCCATTTTCAGATGGTTTCAAACCTGTTTTTATTACAGCAAGGATGCTTTTTATACATTCTTAAAAAATTCTTTCGTTTACTCATTGGTCAGGCAAGACAAACAAAGTGCTTATGGAATAGACAGACTTTTTAAGTTCAGGTTTTTCTTATTTATCTTTCTTTCTTTCTTGGTTTCTGTGTCAATGACCTTTGTAGGAAATTCTTTCAGGGGTAAACGTGGATCCTCCTAAACTCCTCTCTGCTCATAGAAGTTTCTGTATAACCTCTTGCACACAGCAGGACAGGAATTATTGAATTCTGGCCATCCCTGCACTCAGGATGCTCGCAGCCCATCCACGGCACCTAATTCACCTTTCTTCACTCTGTGCAAGCAATCCTCAATTACAAAGGTGGCTGGAAGAACAGTTTTCATTGGAAAACCCCATAAAATATAATATTTTCTGTTATCAGGCTTTTCTGCACAGGGATGCAGAGCCCAGAACCCTCAGGGGTGTGGTGTGACGGTGCTCACAGGGGTCTGAGGATGAGGGAAGAGATGAGGATCTCACTCCATGTTTCAGAAGGCTGATTTATTATTTTATGATATATATTATATTAAAACTATACTAAAAGGATAGAAGAAAGGATTTCATCAGAAGGCTGGCTAAGAATAGTATAGCAAAGAATGATAACAAAGGTTTGTGGCTCGGGCTCTCTGTCTGAGGCAGCTGACTGTGATTGGCCATTAATTAGAAACAACCCCATGAGACCAATCCCAGATGCACCTGTTGCATTCCACAGCAGCAGATAACCATTGTTTGCATTTTGTTCCTGAGGCTTCTCAGCCTCTCAGGAGGAAAAATCCTAAGGAAAGGATTTTCCATAAAAGATGTCTGCAGCAGGGGGGTGTCACTTTTTGTCACAAATGTGTTTTGAGCAAAGCCTTTGGAAGGGAGAGAAAAAAACCCTCCTTTTTCTATAAAATACATCGGCTTTATGCCAGGAATTTCATTCCAAAAAGAGGCAAGCAATGAACCATAAAGAGAGCCCAAAGAGGAGTGCTCAGCCAGCTGCTCTGAGCGAGATCTGTTTGTCTGGCAAGGATCTGGTTCTCATCTCCTGCATGAAACCTTGTCCATCTGCTCCACCACACAGGGCAACTCCCTGCCCCTGCACAAAAACCCTTCCTCTTCCTCCTCCCTCCCATCCTGATGCAAATCAGACCAGGAACGGACACATCACTTTCCAAGAAACGAGGTGTTCTAAAAGAAGCTTTATTTTCTTCCGCACCACAGGCATCACCACCCTTTCCCAGCACCTCAGGGCAGCAGCTCACAAATAAATATTTCTGTTTGTCTGAGAGCTCAGGCAATAAAGCACATTAGTGCACGCTCTGAAGGCACAAGGATGGAGCCATTTCTGGATGAGGCAGCAGCAATAAAACTTCACACATCCTCCAGAAAAGCTGGAAGCTCATCTCAATTTACAGAGGAATGTGCTTCCTCTAAAACGCCAGAGAGCTCCTCAGCTGGGATAAAGAGTATTAAGTATTAAGAGTATTAAGGATGATTTTCCTTTCCCAGCTACTCCAGGGTCTATAAATATTGAATTTGAGCTATGAAGACAACGCAGACAAGGAGGGTCAGTGCTGCACCTCCTTCTGGCTTCTGTGGGCACAGGATGTACATCTACCCATAAAATAATAAAATCCTTGATCTCCTGAACCCACAGAGTGTCAAACCCTCCCTGCCAGGAGCAGGGGTAAACCCAGGTGAGGTGATTTGCTCAAGGCCACGCATTAAACCCAGGGGTGAGGGCCCTGCACTTCCCGTTTCCTGCTGTAATGACCAGTTTATGGCACCTCCGCCCCCACAGTGACCCCCATTCCTTCATTGCTGCCCCATGAGCACGCCAGGGCTGCTTTGGCAATGCCAGTCTTTCTCCTTCCCTCCTTCCCCTTGCTCAGCAAAACCTCCTCACCTCATTTCCCTTTCTAGGCAGAGCTTTATGGGCTCTTCCCCACCTCATAACACCCTCCTGGGGCAGACAGGAGCCAGCACAGAGCAGGGAGCATTCCAGTGCTTTAGAGCGCTGAAAACTTGTGTGTTTTTAACTTCAGAGAGCCTGTGACCCACTGGGTTTCAGCACTAAAATCAGCTTTCCTTTGGCAGTATTTTTTTTCCCCCTCTTCCCAAGCATTTTTCCTTCTTGAGGCATCAAATCACCTGCATTTCATGATCTGCAAGTTATTAAATATGAAAATAGCTGCAATTCTCTATAAACTGGCTCTATAAACACTTCAGTGCTTTAGAGCACTGAAACTTTTGTGTTTTTTAACTTCAGAGAGTCTTTGACCCACTGGGTTCCAGCACTAAAATCAGCTTTCCTTTGGCAGCATGTTTCATTGTGTTTTTTGTCCTCTTCCCAAGCATTTTTCCTTCTTGAGGCATCAAATCACCTGCACTTCATGATCTGCAGGTTATTAAATATGCAAATAGCCACAATTCCCTATAAACTGGCTCCACGACCTGCTAATTTAGTGTTTTCCAGCAAAAAAGTGCTCATCAGGAAGCTTGAAAAACCTCCCATGGCTCAGACTCAGCACGGAATGGAGCAAGAACGACCCCAAATCTGGGAATCCATGGCAGGACTCCAAACGCAGGCTGAGGTTTTTCAGGGAAACCTGGGAATCCGTGGCATGATTCCTATGACAGGCTGAGGTTTTTCAGAGAAATCTGGGAACTGATGGCACAATTCCAAACACAGGCTGAGGTTTTTCAGTAAATCGGGGAATCCATGGCATGACTCCAAACACAGGCTGAGGTTTTTCAGGAAGACCTACAGCAGCCAGGAGCATTTACAGCAGAATATAGATCCTCCTGTGGGTTATTTTAGTCTCAAAGCCAAAATGCTGCCTCAGAAGCTGCCTCCTTGTCCTGTCCTGGTTTTGCTCCAAATATTGACATTGCCACCAAAGGGATCTGCTCACTCTGGCAGCATTTCCTGACCCCATGGAAACTCTGTCCCAGAAATAAAAGCAGAGCTCAGCTCACTTGGAAGGGTCCGACCCAAACCCCAGCCCTGCCTGGCCCAGCAGATCTCAGATTGAACCATGGAAATGCAGGATAACATTGCTAGCTCACAATTCATTATCTCCAGCTGCTTTAGAGCTAATTAAAACCACCTTCTTAAAAAAATTAATAATTTATGCTGATTCCTTGAATGTAATTATTAAAAATATAATTCAGTTTTGATTCCACCAACTCATATTTCATGGGGTGGCTCTGCACGCCTGAAAAATCTCCCTGAAAACCAAAATGCAAATTCCTTTCAGCTCCCAACCGCAGTGCCACCAGATTGAATGTGCCAAACTTCATCCAAGAGCTGGGAGGAAACTCCAGAAGGGAGAAACAGGAGGGAGAGATGTGACTAAAGCAGGCTGTGGGAGAAGACAGAATTCCTGCTCAGGAGAAGTGCCTGGAGGCTGGAACAGCAGACCTCAACATCACCTGGGCAACAAGAAAAGCTTTTTGGGACAGGAGGTGTTTGGTTGCCTCTAATGAGGTCAAACCAGCTTTGCTCACACGTGCTGGAGGTTCTTGTTTGGGAGCTGGAGGAAGTGGGGAGGAAGCAGCAATCCCCAAATCCTGCCCCATCACCAGCTGCCAGAGCTGCATCACCCATCTGCCTCTCTGGGAATGCTGTCTGTGAGGAGGGAGCTGGCAAACAGCTCTGGAAGAGGGCACAGAGAGGAGCAGCAGGGCAGAGATGGCACAAACCCCATTGCACACACACAACCTACTCCAGCTGGGGTGTTCAGCATTTTCTGTCAGGGAAATTGATAATTTGCTTTTTTTCCAGCAAATGGGGGGATGTTCAACATTATCAGTGGGGATGATCAACATTTCCCCTCAGTTTCTGCAGGGAAATTGATAATTTGCTTTTTTTTTTTCCCAGCAACTTCTCCAGATACCCCCAAATCCAAGCCACTCTCACACCCCTGTTGCGCTGCTCGTTTTCCCCACTCCCATTCCTCCCTCACTGCTTGCAGGCAGGGTTTTCCCCAAGTCTTGAATTTGCAATCCACACCTTTATCCTTGGGGTTTAACAACCTGCACAGCCCAAGGTTCTGCCCGGAGTCAGCAGCAGACAAATTAGTCTGATGGGAATGATGTCTGTGGGTGTGACAGGATTTATGGCACCCAGACAGTGACCAGACCATGGAGCACATCCCCACGGGGCCACAGAGATCCCTGCAGGCAGCTGAGCATTCCCAGGGGGACAAACACCTCAGAACTGAGATGGATTTCCAGGAGGGAGGGAGGGAAGACACAGAGATGCAAAGAATCAGGGATGGAATTCAAAAATTAGGAGGCAGCACCATGGTCTGGTTTGTGCTCCAAGGCAGGCCTCACTTGCTCCAGGTTGCAGAAGCTGTTGGGATCAATGCCCAAAAATGCCTAAATCTCATATTTCCCCAGAAAACAGGCTCACAACAAACTGTGGCACATATTTTAAGCAGTAAGAGTCCTGAATGAGGATTATTCACTGCGCTGAGCCCCAGTGCAGGTGCTGGCAGCCCTGGCAGGCCCCGAGGAAGGGATGATGCCATTCCCAGACATGCACAGACTGGGAGGCCAAGATTTGTGTTTATTGACTTATAAAGCAAGAGCTGAAAGTAGGTCACAAGGCAGGACACCCCAAAGGTGGGGAGAACCATCCAACAGCCCCTCCTTCCAGAAAGGCTCTGCCTGATGGCTCTGCTGGGTGGTTCTGCATGGATGGTTCTTCATTTTTCATGAAAAACCAGAAACTGTTCAAGCCGCAGTGCTCTCTCCCATGCAGTTCAGGAATAAAAGGAAAATTTTCACACCCCACTTCCTGGGGGCCCCAAGCAGGGGTATGGAACCAACCCAGCATCAAAACTGCACCAAAAACCAACCCCATGTGCAGCAAAGCAGAGATTATAGCACCAGATCCAGCAACACTCACAGCTTTAAGCTATTCTTCCCGAGTGTCCTACATAACAAACCCAAACAAATTAAGGAATGAGTAATGAATAGGTAGGAGGTGGCAAGGCTTGTTTTGGTTCAGGAAAGGATTCCCATCCCTTGCTTGGAATCTAAATTAGATTCAATTTAGATTAGAGTGAGGCAAGGCCAAATTCCCCTGATGAATGAGTTGCTGCAGTAAATCGCTCAGATTTTGCAGCCATTCCTCAACAAATGTGTTTTTCTTTTTCCTTCCTCTCCTTTTGTTTCTGATCCTGCCAGCCCCATGCCATGGCCCTGCTCCCCTGGGTTGGGATATCCCTTTTTATCTCTCTCAGAAAGGGAAGAACTAATTTGTTGTTTGCTAGGGAGAGAAGGTGTTCTTGGCCTGATAAGTGGATTATCTCCCCAAACAAGCTCTGTAATGCAACAAACCCCACACACTCACAAAACCAAAGGAATCCATCACAACCAGGGATGTGACGTCCACAAGTGAAAGCTCCCTCTCCTGCACAGCACACCCAGTGCCAGTGCAAAAATCCAGGGAAAATGTACAAAATTAAATCCATATTCAGGCTTGCTGTGGCTGCAAATTTATCTCTGAACCCACAGCAGCATTTGTAGGGTCACAGCACCTGCATGTGATTCCTCTTCTGGCTGAAAAGTCATAAGAATCTAATTAAAATTGAAACATTTTGACTCTTTAAAATTGAAAAGAGACAATAAATCAGGAGTGCATCATGAGAACACCCCCAAAAAAGATGGGAATTGGGGAAATGGAGTTGCTGTCCCCCAGGAACTGGGCCCTGCTCAGCCTTTATCCATTTGCTGCAGCCCAGGTTTGGGGTTTTTTACCCTGCTGACAGCCACAGATTATCTCTGGAGATGTCAGTGATATCAGCTACGAGATCCAGCCCCTCTCAGGAGGAACCAACAAGGTGGAGCAACTTAAAATAGAAACTGGGCTGAAACTCTCCAGCCTGTGAGTCACCCCCAGAGGAAGGCAGGCAGGTGTAAATCACCTGCTCATCCTGAGCCCTGGGCCTGAATGACCTTCCAGAGCCGCCTGGTGCTGCAGGAAAGGGACTCAGCAATCAAAAATCAAAAATAAAATAAAATAAAAAAGCTCCTTCTCCATGGCTGGGGGTTTTATGTGGACCCAAAGGCTGCTGGCAGCTCTGGAGAGCTGGGGAGCTCCTGGATCCCAATTTGAAGCCACAATCAAGTGCCTGAGGTAGCTGAGCTGGTTTGGCACAAGGCAAGGACTTCTCCAGGGATAATCTCGCTCTCTGATGGAACAAAATGAAGCTGCTCTGTTTCACTGGCCCAGCTTCCTTTGGAACCACCCTGATTTCTGCTCCTTCCTCAGAGAAGCCAATTTCACACAGGGCAGCTGCAGAAACACAGAGCTTTCATCTTTAGTGCTTACCTTGTGCTTAAACACGCTCCCTCAGGCAGAGCCAGCCCATCCATCATCCTGATGAGATGAAATACCCAGAATTACTTCCCAGAGTACAAGACAATTCCCACAGGACTGGTAATTTATTAAGCTCGATTTTCTTTATGATGCAATTTTCCTTTTCTGAACTTTCAAAAAGTTATTTTACCACCATGTTCCAGCCTTTGTTTCCTGCTAGCATTGCATATAATTCCTCCTTCCTGCTGGTTGGTTTCACATGGTGAAATTATGCTCATTTTGTAGTATCACTTCAGGAGCTGAATAAAATCCTTCAGGGTGACACTGAGAGACAGCAATATCTGCATGCAATGCTGATTTTGTGCAATAACCTAACAAAACCAGACATTGTTCCAAGGAGCTGTTCTCTTGAATGGATGCCCAGAAACTTCTGAAATTATTAATCTTAAAATGCATTGTGTTAAAGAGTAATCTGCTTCCAAATGATGCAGCAGCCTAAACTCCTGCATGTTAGGAAGCCAGTGCCAAGCAGGGTAAATTTTCAGGGTTCTGCAACAGCTAAATTAAAAATATTATTCTGTGCACATGAAATATGAAAGCAGCTATCTTCTTTTCCAAGGAAGAGAACACTACCTCATGTATTTTAATTTGCTGCGATTACAGTTTTCATAGGAGAAAGGAATAATGATAATAATATACAAATTTTGGATCTTTTTTAGTCATCCTCTTGCACTCTCTGTGCAATTTCAAACAATCCCAAGGAGCTGAAGATGGAGTTTATTATTTCTGAAAAGCACATGGTTCATGTCCAGTAAATCTCTGGGTCAGTGACTGAGCTGTGCACGTCCCAGAATTAAATGAATGTTGGCACCAAGGGTGAAAACCCAAACTGTGCAACCCTCATGGCACAAGAACTCACAGGGATTAAGCAAATTTTGATTTGCTGTGATTACAATTTTCATAGGAGAAAGGAATGATAATAATAATATACAAATTTGGATCTTTTTTAGTCATCCTCTTGCACTGTCTGTGCTGCTCTGCAATTTCAAACAATCCCAAGGAGCTAAGGATGGAGTTTATTATTGCTGAGAAGGGCATGCCCAGTAAATCCCTGGCTCAGTGACTGAGCTGTGCACGTCCCCAAAATTAAATGGATGTCGGCACCAAGGGTGAAAAAACAAAAACCTCATGGCACAAGAGCTCACATGAATTAACCACTGTTTGCAGGGCTTTTAGGGCCCTCTGTGAATCAGGATCGCAGAGTGCTGCATGTTCCTCCCCTCTGAGCTTTCTGAGCTCAGCTGCCTTTGAGGGGATGAGTTTTGGGGGTTTTGGGAGCTCAGCTGCCTTAGAGGGGATGAGTTTTGGGGGTTTTGGGAGCTCAGCTGCCTTTGAGGGGATGAGTTTTGGGGGTTTTGGGAGCTCAGCTGCCTTTGAGGGGATGAGCCCATCCAGACAGACCCCACTGTCACACATTTGACCCATCACCGTATTTTCCACTCACCCCAAATGCCAGCCTGCCTCATTAGCAGAGAGGGCAGGCTCCCGAGGCAGCCTGGGAGCCTGCCCATTTCTCATTTGCATTTCAGCACCGCTTTCATATTTGCAGAGTGCTGTGCAAACAGCAATTACTGCTGGGAGGCAGCGGGGCTGATTAACCCCGGCGTGGCTGCTGGGACCCTGGGACCCAGATCCCCAAATTGCTGCAGCTCCATCCCTGCCCTGTGACTGATTAACCCCAAAGAGCTGCAGCTCCATCCCTGCCCTGTGACTGATTAACCCCAAACAGCTGCAGCTCCATCCCTGCCCTGTGACCCCCAGAACCCTCACACTGCCCTGGGAAGAGTCTGCATGCAGAGCCTCTCAATAATCATCCAGATTGGCACCCAGAATTCAGCCAGCTTGGACCCTGATGCTGCGTGGAGCTCTGCAGGGCAGGCTGCAAAGCAGCAGCAAGGAAACACCACAAAGCTCATTTGACAGGATAACTCAGTTACCTCCTGCTTTTTCCCTATTTTCCGAGGGTTATCAGGAACATAAACATCTTTTGCACCTCACAGTCCTTCGCCTTATTAAGCTCAGAGCATCTCCTGTAATTTGCTTCTCTTTTGACTCCTCTCTTCCACCTCCAAATCCATGGAGCATTTATCCCAGGGAGGAACAGCCTCCTTCACACTGGGAACAACTCAGGTCAGACCCAGCACCAAAAGGACTCAGTTTGTTTTCCCTCTTGGCAAAAGAGAGCAGATTTAGATTGGATATTCAGAAGAAATTCCTCCCTGTGAGGGTGGTGTGGCTGCCCCATCCCTGGAAGCATCCAAGGCCAGGCTGGAGCAGCCTGGGATAGTGGAAGGGGGTGGGATGAGATTATTTTTAAGGTCCCTTTCATCCCAAACCAGCCTGGGATTCTATTTTGGCTCGCAGCTCCCAGCAGAGCCACTTACTCATCACAAAACTTCGGATTTGGTGACACACAGGGATCCTTTCATACATCCTTAGCTCTTCCACAAATCATCTCACCCCAGATAAACTCAAAATATTTGACTCTTGGAGCAAAACTTGATGGGATTTGCCAGATCCTCTTCCAGTAAAAGCCAGCATTAACTGCAAGTATTCCTGCAGCAAAGCAGAGTGACCAGCACGAGGTAATTCCCAGATAAAATGTGTTCACAGGAAGGCTCCTGCTCCTGTCTGGGGCTGACTCAGACGTGTCTGAACACAAAAACCAAATCAAAGCTCGTTTTAATATTTAAATTGTGTCATCTGGGCTCATCCCTATGCATTTGCTCCTCAGGACAGGATTTGTCTGCCTTCCCCAGAGCAGCTGTGTGCTCTGCAGTGCTCTGGATGGACAGGATGCTCCAGGGGTGGTTATCACATCCTCTCTGTGAGGAGCTGCTGCCTGGAGGGGCTGCTTTCCTCCTCTTGGCTACAAAGACAACCTGAGTGATGAGGGCAGAGTTAAATTAGATGAGCTGCACCCCATCCCAGGCAGTTCTGCACCCCTGTCCTGCAAATTAAATGTTGTTTTGCTCTTTAGCAGATTAACATTAAATTTGCTCTTTAGCAAATTAAGTGTTGTTAGAAAGCCCAACACAGCACAAAGTACCACGACTCCATCCGAAGGGTGCAAGAGAGATTTATTACAGCAACATGTTGCTTTTGTGCTTTTTCAAGATATTTACATTCACTCAACGTACACAATCACTGCCCATTGGTTACAAAAAAGCTCTCAGTGGGTGACCAAGGAGCCACATCATTCTGGAGTCTGTATCTTCCAACTTTCCATCCTTCATCACATCTCCATGGTGACAACCTTGGTGTCTTCCTCAGGAGAGATCCGGGGCTTTCCTTATCATCAGGAGGCCTTTGCTGGCTCACCAGAACAGCACAGAATGTCTTTCCTACAACTAAGCTGGCAAAAGGAGACAGAAATCAGGCAGGGAGGGCTCAGGGCTCATTCTTTCACTGGGACCTTGGCTGAGGGTCACACAGGGACAGGACCCAATTCCCAGCCTGATTTCACTGCCTCTCCAGGAGCCCTTTCCCTGTCTGCAGAGTGGAGATGATGCTCACAACCTCCTCTGCCAATTCCTCTTTGATTTACTGATGAAAAGAGCCCCAATCCTAACACAGATGTTACTTCTCACTCACCATGGCCATATTAAAATGCTTTTTTTTTAACCATTATAATAAAAACTTGTGACCTTCCCCAGCTGAGCACAGTAAAAACAGATCCCACAGATGTGACATATAAAACAAAGAGCTGCAGGGAGAAAATCTAAACCCAGCTAACCTTTAACATTTAACATTTCACAACACAAAATGCTTCACTAGAACAAGGCTAGGAAACACTGAGGCACATACTGCAGCTAAAATTTTGCACTCTTTGTGGGTAGAAGAGCTTTACAAAATTATCCACAATATCCTGAGCCACTTCCAAAGCCAGGCAGGCTGAAAATCAGGGAATTCATTGCTAGGCAAGCCCCCAGCCTGCAGCTTCATGCATTTCTTACTGAAGTGACTTTATTCCAGAGTGCATGGGGCAGGTGGTTGGACTGGTTCTCTCAAAGAATGCCTGCTGGAAATCACAGCCCAGGCCATTTTCCCAGGGGGAAAGGAGGGGAAAGGTGAGCTTGGATGTTCCTGCAGCACCAGGGGCCTCGAGATTGAAAATGGGAGGGGAAAACTGCCCAGGGATGGGGCCAAGATTGAAAATGGGAGGGGAAAACTGCCCAGGGATGGGGCCAGTTCAGGTTGGCACAGCTGGGCACAGCTGGAGGCTCTTCCTCTCTTCCCAGCTCTCGGATATGGTTGCAGTTTATTGCAGCCCTGAGACATGTGAACAGTCTCTGTTTTGGCCCGTGTGTTCGAAGAATGAGTCAGAGCTCTTCAGTTCTCTGTCTCAAGGTTCTTTATTGTTTCTTATCTATAAAAATTTTTCTCCTGCCCTGCCGAGGTCCATCCAGCAGGACAGACCCTGACTGCTCCCGGGGCGTTTTTATCTCTTTATACTACAAACTACATATAACATGTTTACAATTACTTTCCAATACTTATCACTTACGTTAAACAGTGAATTTCTACTCTAAACCAATCCCAAAGTGCCACCATCACTGCAGAAGATGGAGGTAGAGAAGAAGAAGAAGGCTGGGCGCGCCCAAGTCTCTCCATCTTGTCCCCAAAACCCCTATTCTAAAAACCCCAAAATCTACATTTTCACCCTGTGATAATTTTATTATTACATCACCTAAACTTCTCTGGCTTTCAGGTCCTCATACAAAGCTGGTAATTTGCTCCACGGGTTAAAGTCAAACCCACAGGTTCTGGGCTGTGTGCCAGGGTCTCTGAGCCCCCTGGCAGGGTCCTGGCAGCTCTGGACACCCAGAGGGAAGTGCTGAGTTCTGACACCCAGCCATGGCAAACACGTGGCTGGGGCACCTCTGCCACCTCCCAGGGCACTGGGAAGGAGCTGGAACTCCAAGGGAATGGCATCCCAAGGGAATGGCACTCAAAGGGAATGGCAGGGAGCTGACACGCCAAAGGAATGGCACACCAAGGACATGGCACTCCAAGGGGATGGCAGGGAGCTGGCACTCCAGGGACATGGCATCCCAAGGGAATGGTATTCCAAGGGGATGGCACTACAAGGGGATGGCACTCCAAAGGGATGGCAGGGAGCTGGCACTCCAAGGACATGGCACTCCAAGGGAATGGCACTCCAAGGGAATGGTACTCCAAGGACATGGCACTCCAAGGACATGGCACTCCAAGGGAACGGCACTCCAAGGACATGGCACTCCAAGGGAATGGTATTCCAAGGGGATGGCACTACAAGGGGATGGCACTCCAAAGGCATGGCAGGGAGCTGGCACTCCAAGGACATGGCACTCCAAGGACATGGCACTCCAAGGGAATGGCACTCCAAGGACATGGCACTCCAAGAACATGGCACTCCAAGGGAATGGCACTCCAAGGGAATGGCACTCCAAGGACATGGCACTCCAAGGACATGGCACTCCATGGGAATGGCACTCCAAGGGAATGGCACTCCAAGGACATGGCACTCCAAGGACATGGCTCTCCAAGGACATGGAACTCCAAGGACATGGCACTCCAAGGACATGGCACTCCCAAGGACATGGCACTCCAAGGACATGGCACTCCAAGGACATGGCACTCCAAGGACATGGCATTCCAAGGGAATGGCACTCCAAGGAATTGGCACTCCAAGGACATGACACTCCCAAGGACATGGCATCCCAAGGACATGGCACTCCAAGGACATGGCACTCCAAGGGAATGGCATCCCAAGGACATGGCACTCCAAGGACATGGCACTCCAAGGACATGGCACTCCAAGGGAATGGCACTCCAAGGACATGGCACTCCAAGGGAATGGCACTCCAAGGGAATGGCACTCCAAGGACATGGCACTCCAAGGACATGGCATCCCAAGGACATGGCACTCCAAGGACATGGCATTCCAAGGACATGGCACTCCAAGGGAATGGCATTCCAAGGACATGGCACTCCAAGGGAATGGCACTCCAAGGACATGGCATTCCAAGGACATGGCACTCCAAGGGAATGGCACTCCAAGGACATGGCACTCCAAGGGAATGGCACTCCATGGGAATGGCACTCCAAGGACATGGCACTCCAAGGACATGGCATTCCAAGGACATGGCACTCCAAGGGAATGGCAGCCTGGATCCCTTCAGCTCTGCCTTGGGACCCACAGCCCCCAAAACCTCCAGGGAGCTGTTCCATGGTGAAAATGTTTGTTCTTCAGAAGCAGAGGAGGATTTTCCCTGTGAATTTCTCCCTCTCACGGCACCAGCTCTTTCTCCACATCCTCATTTTACCTTCAGCTGCTGATGTCCCACCCCAGAGTGTGGCACCTCTGGATGCCCTGGCTCTCACAAACACAAAACAAGTTTTTCTTGACCCCAAGTATTTTCTGCAGCAGGCCAAGTGCAAGTGCAGGCAGGATTTCACTGTGGGCTGTGCAACAAACCCATGTGATCCTCAAATTCCGCAGGGAAAATGCTGTTTGCAGGCTCACATCACAGCCCGCTTGTGCAACACCTTGAACTGCTTCAGGGCCATTTTCTCCGACCCCAGGAGCCTTCTCTGAATTTTGCTCAAGAGCACAAACGTGACCATTGCAGTGACAATGGAATTTCTAGAGGATAGAATTTCTAGAGGGTGGAATTTCAGGAGGAAATACAAACGAAAAATAAAATGTAGATTGCCTAAAATACCTTCTCAGAAGGTATGAGAGAATGTTTTCCTTCCTTTCCTTGGTGGCAGCCAACAGAATTCCACTGTGATGATAATGGATGGAAATGAGGAAAATAAAAATAAAAAATAGGAAAGTAGGAAAGAAAACAGAAAATAGGAAATAGAGAAAATAGAAAATAAATAGAAAATAGAAAATAGAAAATAGAAAATAGGAAATAGAAATATAGAAAATAGAATTCTATCCTCTAATTTCTAGGGGATAGAGTTTCTAGAGGGTGGGATTTCAGGAGGAAATACAAATGAACAGTAAAATGCAGGTAGTCAAAAATACCTTCTCAGAAGGTATTGGAGTGAGAGAATGTTTTCCTTCCTTTCCTTGGAAGCAGCCAACAGAATTCCACTGTGATGATAATGGATGGAAATGAGGAAAATTTAAAAAAATGAGAAAATAGGAAAGAAAAGAGAAAATAGGAACTAGAAATATAATAGAAAATAGAAATAGAGAAAATAGAAAATAGGAAATGGAAAATAGGAAATAGAAATAGAGAAAATAGAAAATAGAAAATTCTATCCTCTAATTTCTAGAGGACAGAATTTCTAGAGGGTGGGATTTCAGGAGGAAATACAAATGAAAAATAAAATGCAAATTGTCTGAAATACCTTCTCAGAAGGTATAGGAGTGAGAAAATGTTTTCCTTCCTTTCCTTGGAAGCAGCCAACAAACAGAAAATAGAAAATAGGAAATAGAGAAAATAGAAAATAGAGAATAGAGAAAATAGAAAAACCAGAAATCGAGAAAATAGAGAAAATATAAATATAAATATAAATATAAAATATAAAAATAAAATAAATATGAAATATGAAATATAAAATATATAATGTATAATATATTATATAATATATATTATATATAATGTATTATATATTATACATAATATATTATATATATTATATAATATATATATTATATTATGTATAATATATTATATATTATATTATATATTATATTATATATTATATAAATATAAAGAGATAAAATATAAAATAATAAATAGAAAATTGAAAATTAGAAAAATAGGAAAGAAAAGGGGCAAACAGCCTTTTCTCAAAATGCTTCCACAGATCCCTTCTATGCTCCCTGCTCTGGGAGCAGCTCCACAGAACCCACACACTTTCCTGGGAATGCAAACCCACAAGAACAGCTCGAAACCACTCATTCCTCAACGTGCCAGGTGAGGCTGTGCCAGCCTGGCACCCCGAGCCAGCCCTGCCTGGCTCTGCCCGCTGCTGTCGCAAGCCCGTGAGCCAGGATTCTGGCACTCCCAGCTGAAACCCCGGGCACCTGTGGCCTGGCAGAGGGACAAGTTCAGCGGGGTGACACGGCAGGACGGGCAAGGGGACGGCGCTGGGGTGACCCACATCCAACTGAGTCAGCTGGAATCCCTTTCCAGGTCACGCAGCTGGTAAACATCTGGCGCTGGCACCTCAGCCACCTTCCAGGGGGAATTATCCTGCCAGGCTCGTCCTGCTGAAGCAGCTGGGAACTGTTTGTGCGGTGACATTGGTAGAGTGACCTGCTTTCCATCACAAAGACACCCCCAAAAAGCCACAGAACTGAGATTTTACAGCAAATCTTTGCCAAATAACGCTTGGTTTGGTTAGATTGTTTTGTCAGTTGTTTGTGCGGTGACATTGGTACGGTGACCTGATTTCCATCACAAAAACACCCCAAAAACCCACAAAATAGAGATTTTATAGCAAATCTGTGCTTGGGTTGCTGTCAATTGTTTGTGCGGTCACACTGCTGCAATGGTTTGCTTTCCATCACAAAAACACCCCCAAAAGCCACAGAACTGAGATTTTCTAGAAATATTTGCCAGATAATGCTTGGTTTTGGTTCAATTGGTTTTGGCAATTGTGCAGTGACATTGATACACTGACCTGATTTCCATCACAAAAACACCCCCAAAAACCCACAGAACTGAGATTTTACAGCAAATCTTTGCCAAAAAACACTTGGTTTGGTTAGATTGTTTTGTCAGCTGTTTGTGCAGTGACATTGGTACAGTGACCTGATTTCCATCACAAAAAACACCCCCAAAAAGCCACAGAACTGAGATTTTATAGTAAATATTTGCAAAATGCTTGGTTTAGTTAAACTGTTCTGTCAATTGTGCAGTCACACTGCTGCACTGATTCACTTTTCATACAAAAACACTCCCAAAAAAGCCACAAAGCTCAGATTTTATAGCAAATCATTGCCAAATAATGCTTGGTTTGGTTAAAGTGTTTTGGCAATTGTGCAGTCACATTGCTGCACTGATATAATTTTCATAAAAAAACACCCCTAAAAAGCCACAGAACTGAGATTTTAAAGCAAATATTTGCCAAATAATGCTAGGTTTGGTTCAATTGATTTTGAAAATTGTGCAGTCACATTGCTGCACTGGTTTGCTTTCCATCACAGAGCACCTCCAAAAAGCCACAGAACTGAGATTTCCTAAGCAAATATTTTCCGATAATGCTTGGTTTGGTTCAATAATTTTCTCAATTGTTACTGCAGTCACACTGCTGCACTGACCTGTTTCCATCCCAAAAACACCCCAAAAAAAGCCACAGAACAGAGATTTCAAAGTAAATCTTTGCCAAATAATGCTAAGTTTGGTTCAATTGGTTTCGTAAATCGTTTGTGCAGTCACACTGCTGCACTGACCTGTTTCCATCCCAGAAACACCACAAAAAAGCCACAGAACTGAGATTTTATAGCAAATATTTGCCAAACAGTGCTCAGTTTGATTCCACATGAAATCAGGAAGTAATTCTTGCCCGCTCAAAGTGATTTTTTCTTTGGTGATAAATGGATGTGTCTCTTCCAGAGTCTCAACATGGACAATTTGCTGATCACTATCAGTGGTTTCCAGACAGCACCAGGGGCTGGAGCAGCCTGGGGCAGGGGAGGGGTCCCTGCACACGGCAGGGGGAGGATGGGATGGGCTTTAAGGTCCCTTTGACCCCGAGGATTCCAGGATTCCGTGGCTCAGGACACATCACACATTCCAGGGCTTTTACAAGCCCGGCCACTTCCTCCCCTGCATGTGCAGAGGTGCTTTGGGGTCAACACACCCCTGAAAAAAACCCCATTTTCTCTTCCTGTGTGTCCAGCTTCGGCTGCACAGGAGGCCAAAGTCACATCCTTGTTTTTACCACCCCATTTTCCTGATTGCATCCCAAAAAAATTCCTGCCTGTGCCAGTTTCCAGGCTGGGGTGCCTGTCAGGAATGAGGCAGGGTGTGTTCTGGAGCAGCAGATTCTGACTGCAAATCACCGTGAGTTCCTCACCCTGCACATCAGATAATATTTTAAAAGGAAAAAAAAAATTTAAATATTTATTAATATATTATATTATATACCATCATATATATTATATATTATTCAATATATTCAATATATTAAATTAAATATTTATCATCTATTACCTACTATATATATGTAACATATAACATATAATATATAATGTATAACATATATAATATATAATATATAATATATAATATATAATATATAATATATAACATATATAACATATAACATATAATATATAATATATAATATATAATATATAATATATAATATATAATATATAATATATAATATATAATATATAATATATAATATATAATATATAATATACATTATACATTATACCTTTTACATTATATATTGTATATTACTATATACATATTATATATTATATGTATTTTATATATTTTATATAAAATATATATAATTTAATATAATTTATAGATGCAAAAGATAAAATATATAAATTTATAATTTATATATGTACATATACATTTACATATAGACATATATGTATGTGTGTGTGTGTGTATATATATATATATATATATATATGCATATATACATAAATTTTTTAACCTGAGAATTAAAGCACTAAGACAGCAGCTGTTTAAAAGACTGGAATTTACAAATTCCTATAAATCACGAAATATGGGGAATATCACCATATTCAAACCAAGAAGTTCTGTCATTTTGCACCAATTTCTTGCCCTGGCTGCTCCTGACAGCTCCAGGAAGTTGCAAGGAGGAAAATCAATTTTCTTTACTGTTTTTTAAAGCAGTATGAATTCAGTAATGGTTCGTATTTAGGAGCATGAGGAAGCAGGAAGATAAAATATTAAGAAGAGTAAAATAGTCCTGGATGCTGTGACTCGCTTGTGATTTGTTTTTCTTCCTCACAGACAGAAAACATCGACAGAAAATTGATTCTCAGTGAACTTCCCTGCGAGAAGAAATGCGCAAATTCTGATTTTTGAACTCTCTTTGGGCAGGCAGCAGCATCCTGATCTATAAATTAAAGACAGCCATGGCTTTTAATGGCCTACATTAAAATGTTTAAAATGAACAGCTTAAAATGAACATCAAAAAAGTGGAAATGTTGCCGTAGAAACCCAAAAACCCTCAGCAAACAAGGTGAAAAATGAGTCAGTGCCCCCACGATTCACCAGGGGATGGGAAGAAATAAAGGCAATGTGGAAAGATGTAGAGATGAAATGCTGAATTCCACCTGTGCCATCCCTCTGTGGCGTTCAGAGCCCAGCTCAGCTTCAAGAGGCTGAAGGAAAACTGAAATCCTCCTGGAAAACCCAAACCCTGCCCTGGAATGGCCTCAGGCTGAGGTGGCTGTGCCAGGTCTGCGGGGACACCGAGTCATGATGGCATTTATAATGGGGTTGGAGCAGAGTTCAGCATTTCAAATGCCAGCCTGAAAGCTGGCAATGAAACCCTTGGCTCCTCAGCATTTCCCACTTATCTTTGATTAACAAAAATGAGAAATTAGGAGGGGAAAAAAGCAGAGAAATTCAGGTTTTCAGGTAAAATTCCCCCTGTCAGAGGTGAATACTCAGACAAGGAGTGGTCTACTTGAAAGCTGGCAATGAAACCCTTGGCTCCTCAGCATTTCCCACTTATCTCTGATTAACAAAAACAGAGAAATTAGGAGGGAAAAAAGCAGAGAAATTCAGGTTTTCAGGTGAAATTCCCCCTGTCAGAGGTGAATGCTCAGACAAGGAGTGGTTTACAGCCAATGCCCAAATTACCACTGTCCAAATATCACTTAAGCTTTGGCTTCATTTGGCTCTTGGGAGGTTTTTACAGATGCTTGGTTCATTACTTGCGGCCTCTGAATTATGGTTGAACATCTTTGGGTTAAATTAAGGAGAAAAATGGGGAAGATTTAGCACTTGGCACTTAGAGGGAAGGGGGATTTCTGCTCTCCACTCAGCAGAAAAACAAGGAAAGAACAGAAATTTACTCCTGGGTAGAGGATGGACCCAGAGTAAATCTTCATCCCCTTCCACTTGTCTGACTCTGGAGAGTTCAGGGTTGGTTTTACCCTTGGGAGGAAAATAAACAAACAAACAAAACCCAAATAAACCAAATAAATAATTTCTCTGTAGAATCACAGGACCCCGGGATGGTTTGGGTTGGAAGGAACCTTAAATCCCATCCAGTGCCACCCCTGCCATGGCAGGGACACCTTCCCAGGGTGTTCCAAAACCCATCCAACCTGGCCTTGGACAATTCCAGGGATCCAGGACCAACCACAGCTTCTCTGTGTCACCCTCCTAGGAAAGAATTCCTTCCCAATATCCCATCCAAACCTCCTCTCTTTCAGTTTGAAGCCACTCCCCCTTGTCCTGTCACCCCAGAGCATTGCAGAAATTTTCTTGCTGGTTCAGTTCATGCACAGGGAGGTCACAATGAGGTCACCCCAGGTCTCTTCTGCAGAAAAAAAGCTGAATAATCCTCATTTTCTTATCATCCTGGAGCCTCCTCTGGCCTCGCTGCCACAGCTCCACGTACCTCCCGTGGTGGGGTGGCACTGCGGGAAAGGTGTCAGGGATGTGCTGGGACACCGAGGCAGATTCGGGGTCATTTTGGGGGAATTTGGGGAATTTTTAAGGAACTTTTCAGGAATTTTTCAGGAATTGGCGAAGGAACCGCTGAGCGCAGAGAGCCTTGCGCCCTCTCCCGGCCGGCCCGGGAAGTGCAGCCAGCGCGCTCCACCCCCGAGAAAAGCAAATTAAAGCAAAATTAAACAATTTTTGCAAATTTAAGTAAACTTTAGCAAAATTTGGCATCGATTTACCTCCCTCTCTGCGGCTTCATGTCCTTCCACCGCTCATGTTCGTCCTGCTTCATCCAAGACATGTAAAGAACACAGCAGAGCTCATCAGGCAGGGGCAGTGCATTCTCCTTACTCCAAAATGCTTTACAAACATTCACACTTTTACTTCGAAACCTGGATGAATTGGACAATCTGAGCACTGAGATGAGACCCTACCACTTAAGAAATGTGGCCTCCCTGTGCTGAATAACATCCAAACATTCTCCTGGCTGTCTTTCTTCACATAGGGTCCAAACTGGTTTCAATTCTGGCGAATAAATGTGAGACACAATAATCCAGAAGGGCCAGATTATTTTTCTAGGATGATCTTTAGGAACCAGCACAATGATCACTCATTCTCCCCCCTCATCTGTGGCTGTTGTGACACACCAGGAGCACACGTGACAGTCCCAGCCCTCAGGTATGTTCCTCTCAGGACATGCCAGGTCTTGCAGGGTACGGAGCAGGATTTGGTTTTGGAAAGAAATTCAGCCTGGGTTCACATCTGGGCTCTGTTCCCAGGACCTTTTCAGCACAGCCAAGTGACAAAACACAAATTTTGTCCTGACAAGTGACCCCAGCTAACAAGGAGGATTCCAGCTGTCCAACCACCTCCTGTTGGCTCATGAAAAACAAGAGATTTGTCTTTTATACAGCGCTCCTCATCCTTGCTTTGTAAAGGGCCAAAAAAAGCCCTTCAGCTGACAGACTGAATGGAATTTTGGCCACGGAACTTTTACTTCAGATTTGCCCTTTGAACTTGGCAGCTCCTCACAGGTGGCTTGCCAGCAGCAATTCCTCTGTCGATCCCGAGCCACAGAAGTGTCCACAGAGACTTTCCCAGCTCAGCTCCCTGGCCTCGGAGCACATCCTTCAGCAGGCAGATGGGTCAGGACAAACGCCCCGTGAGCAGCAGCGTTACCCGGTGCTTTGTTGCCAAACATTTCCCTCATTTGCATTTCTAACGTTCCTCCCCAGGCAAAGCCATCTCGGTTTACGGAAGACAAATGCAAAAAAGTGCCCAAATGACCCAGATAAACGTCCTGAATCACCAAGCATTGCTAAAAAGCACACGGTGGTTGCTTTCATGGATCTGTGAATCGTGGGATGCACATCCCTGGGTTAGAGATCTCAGTGCCCAGTTCAAGCCTGCAAAAGGGTGAAATGTGCTGGGTTTCACATTTTGCAGCCCGTTGCTTTTACCCACAGCCCTGATGGCGTGTGAGCACATCCCCGGAAGGCATTTCTCCATCTCCAAGGCCACTTCCCATCTCAAATCCCCCAAATTCCAGGCTGAGCAGTCCGGCTGGATGTCAAATATTCTCACATTTCCTCTCCACCTTTCCTGCTCTGGCTCTGTCCCAGAACAGAGGGGAGGATCTCAGTGCTGCTATCACACAACACAGGTTCCCTGCACACAGCCAGCTCACCCCTGCTTTGCTCACACTCTCAGAGGTAGGGAAATGTTGATATTCCAGGCCAAAACCCAGCTCTGAGTGCATCAAGGAGCAGAAACTGAACACGAAACCTTTCCAGATCCACTGCTGCACCTTGCGCAACATCCCAGGGTCAAACAATTCCGTGGGAAAAAGAACAACACACGCAAACTGTGGAGTGGGGGCAGCTTGAGGAGGTCTGGGACTCCAATTCCTGTGAACTTGATTTGAATATAGATTATTCCTTCTTTTATTGAGGTAATCGATGATGTCCTGTGGATTTTCCCCTCTGCTAACAGCTTTTATCTGTGGTTTGATAAAGTTGATTGATTATCTCCAGCCACACGTCACATCCCTGACCACAACTTGAGTCATTCTCTGCTGGCACCACACAGTATCTCCAATGGATTTCAAGTTTATGGATTACATAGAATTCAAGACTATGACAGCAAAGATTAAAGGTTATAATATTAAAGACCAAATGTTGTTGATCTGCAATTTAGATGTTAAATTCTGTGGTGGCACCACACAGTATCACCAATTTCAAGTTTATGGATTACATAGAATTCAAGACTATGAGAGCAAAGATTAAACGTTATCGTATTAAAGACCAAATGCTGTTGATCAGCACGTTTAGATGTTGAATTCTCTGGTGGCGCCACACACAGTGTCTCCACTGGATTTAAAGTTTATGGATTACATAGAATTCAAGACTATAACAGTAAAGATTATTATATTAAAGACCAAATGCTGTTGATCAGCACATTTAGGTGGATGACAGCAAAGTTTTCCCCAAATAATGTCCAACTACAGATGACCATTCCCCGTGTTTCACTCAGCTTTTCCTCAGTTCAGCCTCAGAGGTGAAGAAGCAGCTTCGCTCCCAAGTGATGAGACCAGCCAGGTACCAGAAGTGTCACAAATGTCATTATCACTCCTACCTGGAAGCTGGTAACTGGTGCAAGAGCTGCTCAGGTAAGTGCCCTGCTGGACAAGCACCAGGAAGTTCATTCACTTCTCCCCGCTCAGTATGAGGGTGGAAAACACACGAAATACAAGGCAGGGATTCAGAGTGAAGTCCAAGCTGTGAAGCTTCAGAGAGCACCACTCCACCAAATCCCTGCAAATAAGGCAGGAATTCAACTTGGAGGGGCCTCAGGCGAGGAGAGCATCACCTGGGCAAGGTGAGACAGAATGTGCAGAGCCCTCCTTCAGCCCAGGATCCCAGGGGAGCCTGGAGCTGGAAAGTCTCTGGAGGAAACTCCTTGCTTCCAGCAAGATGAATAATACACCTGTTCCCTACTTGTGAGCAAACACTACAAAGGAATAATTAGAACCTATCTGACCTGAAACCCACATGCCCATTACTGTGGTATTTTTCCACCTACTCCAGGTGAAACAGAAGATGGGCTGGACCTGGAAGGGGAGGGGTGGAGTGGCAGCCCAAGATGCTGATTTATAAAGCTGCAGCAAGCAGAGCTCTTTCTCCACAGCCTTGGGACAGGGAGCTGGTCCTGCCTGGAGGATGCCGAGGTGGGAGCAGCATTCCAGCTAACACCTGCTGGAACAGGACAGGGACCCAGCACCTCGGGGAGATTCTGCACTCCAGCACTGCTCTGAGCCACCACAGACCCCAGCTGGGCTTGGGCTTTGCATCCAGAGATTTTTGGCTTTTGATCCAGAGGCTTTGGCTTGGCTGCTTCCCTCCATCAGGAAAGGAATAAACTCACCAAGATGCTCAAGGTGGGTACAATGCCCAAGGAACTGCCCCTTGTGCTTCTTCCTAAGTTTTATTTTGTGGATCTATGCTATAAGTGCAGGCTAAGTGAAAAATTGAATTAATACCAGACATGAACAGTTTGCATTCTTGGGAAGAATTCTTGGACTGGCTGAACCAAAAATCTGAGATTTTATGAAACTCTGAAGGTTAAAGGTTAACATAGGTCATGCTTACAAGTGAACAGTAGATTTTACTGACTTCAGAAAATTTCTCTATTTTTCTCTTCTATCTGCCAAGTTTTCCCAGCAGAGAGCTGTTGCTTTTCCTGGTTTCTGTGCTCTACAGGGATTTGAAAAGCTGAACAGATTTTTTGGGCTGGAGAGTTAAAGAGAGAAGAAGGAGGAGGAGGAGGAGGAAGGTGAAGAGAAAAAAAATCCCAATAGATAAAACAGATAATGAATCTTCAGCATGGCAGAAAAAAATTCATAACTTATAACAGGCGTGCCCTGTCTCTGGGATGTGCATCCCCAAGCAAAATCAAGTGTTTAGGAATAATATTTCAGTCTTTTAAGTGCTCAAACTGCTCAGCAGCTCTTTGCTTTCCCCTTCATCAAGAGACAACATCAAGATTTAAACACTCCTTTGGTTACAGGACAGCTGAGGATTAGATGACAGATTTGTGTTCAGAATAGTATTAAAAAAACAAGATACCCCAATTATTATTGTTTTTCTTGCTGTTTCCATTATTTAAGCTTTCTTTATGCTATGGAGAGCTCTTCCCTCATTGCCGAGATCTCTCAGGAAGCCAAGCACTGGCTTTGTGCTTTGTCCCACCAGGGAACATCCAAGGGGGCTCTCCTGAACTTCTGGGCTTTAACCCATAAGGAAACCTCTGGAATGGGGTCACCCATGGCTCTCCCAAGGCCTGGCATGTCATTTCCAGGATAATTTGGGAGCTGGAACGTTATCATTAATCAGTGGCACGGGAGGGAAGTTTGCCCTGCACACTGCAGAGTTAACCCAGGGCTTGGAAACAGCACAACCCCCGAGTTATCACTGAAAGCAAAACATTCCCTGAGGTGCAGCAGCCTCCCTGGGTCAACAGCCCAATATTCCACTGCCAAAAAGAAGGGAATTGTTGGCGAAATCCCTGCCAGGTCTGAGCTCTGTGAGGGCAGAAACAGAGCAGCTCCTCCTTGGCATTCAGTCTTGGTGTTTACCTCCATTCTTCACCTGAATTCAGTGCAAATATCTATTGCTAAGTGTTAATTGTAATTAAAATTTGAATCTTGAAGTTATGGGTCTGAAAAGCTCCAGGAACAAGTAATTTCTCAATGGATAATTTTCCCCTCCTCTTTCCTTTCATGAATATTTTGCTTTTCCACCGATCTCTTCTTGGAGCTGATAAATAAGTGAATAATTTTCATTGCTGAGGTACTGAGCAGTATTTTCCTACACTTGTTTTAGACCATGAGCTGCAGGAAGTGTTGTACATTCCCAAAGCAATCCCTGTAATTTGCACCTGATAAAGTCCTGATCACAATCACAGTAACACAAACTGGATGGATCTCTGGATAAGACAGGAAAAAACACCTTAAGCAGCCAGGAGAAAGTGACAGCAGAAATTTATAAGTTGTCTAAAAAAGTAGAGCTGCAAAATTTTGACTTTTTTTGTGGTCTTTTACAGAGAAGGTCTGATGTTTACTCTGTTGAGATCTATGGGACAAAAGATCTGCAAAAAACAGAGATCGAAGATGAAGAGGAGAAGCACAAAGACCAAAAAGGCAACAAGAAGAAAAAGAAGGCAGAAGATCTGAAGAAAGAACTGGACCTGGTGAGTGTTGCTGAGCCTCCATTACACATTCCATGAAATCCAGGGAGTGTCCTGCACTGAAAATCCTGGCACAGGGAAGGATTTGCTTCCTCACCCTCCTGGAGTGTGCCAGTGAAACCCTGTGCAAGATTAATACTAAAATGAGAGGATAATTAAGCCACCAGTGGTACAGAACATTATCTGCCCAAAAAGGAGCCATTCCCCAGATGGAATCACTGCCATCAGCATTTCAACTTGTACAGCCAGCCAGGAGTCAGAGGAGAGGCAGAACCACAGAATTGTTCTCCAGAGATTCCAGAGCATGTCTCAGCTTTAAACTCAGGGGTTTTTACCCAAACCAACTGCTCTGGCCTTCAAGAAATCCGTGTTTTCCTCCTGGCTCTCCACTGACCTGCTGGCTGCTCTTGGAAATGTTGCTTCCTCTCCACACATTCCAGTTTCCCAATCTGGAACATGAGGGTAATTATGCTGACCTCTTTTTGGGATTGCTGTGAGAGCAGCTCACAGGAGAGGCCATTTACAGGCTGGATGGCATTTAAAAGCTCAAGGAACAGCAAAATTAGATATTGAATCCATGGTTCTCTCACCCATTCACCCAGCAGGTTTCCAAGATCTGCTCAGCAGCAGGTAAATATTTCTGTCTGTGTTGTCTTTGCCACCGGGGCTGTAACTCCACTCCCGAGTTTCTAAAGAGAAACCAAAGCACAGACAGGGGAATTGACTCACCCAAGTACCCATGAATCACTCTGAGAAAACAATTGGGAGATCTCTCAAATTCTTGGCTTCTAAATCCCGGTTCAGCACAAGATATAATTAGGCCAACGATACCACAGAGGTGTCACTGCAGGCCAAGGACAAGAGCTTTGAGATTTCCCTCTCCCACACCCTTTTTACCCATGCTTAGAACCTGTTGTCCCTTTCCACCAGACTGAGGAGGATAATTCACATTCCCTACCCTGGCAATCGAGGGCAGAGGTTGCTGTCACACACACTCTGAGCCCTGCAGCATGCAGACTGAAATGATTTATCCAAAAGAAGCAGGAACACGAGCACGCCACCCTGTTCTTGTGACAGATTTGCTGGAGGAGGGAGCTATTTACAAAAGCACTCTGCAAATCAAAAGGAAAAACTTCTCATCTTCCAGTGGGAGATATTGTGCTTATCAATGTGCAGATTTGTCTAATTCATGAAAGTGGGGTGTCATACAAGCAACTTCATCCACGTTCCCAGATTCAGGTAGTTTGGGAATAAAAATTCCTGCAGTCTGATGCTCTGCTCATTGTAATTTTCTGTCTCTCTTGGGATGCAGGATGACCACAGGCTCAGCACCTCGGAGCTGGAGATGAAGTATGGTACCAGCATTGACAAAGTAAGTGCATAGGGCTTCCTAAGGAACTGCCTCAGTCATTTTCCTCTGGCCTCCCCAGAGCTCCCAGGAGCAGGAATTTCATTGTTAGGTGTGTGTGGGTGCCTGCATTGATGCTCCCAGTAAAGCCTAAGCCATCGAGCCAACGAGCACTGCCCTGGATTTAAAGTGGAGTTTCTCTCGAGGCTGAAGAAAGCTGAGCTACTGCTTTGAAATCAAAAATGGCACCTCAGGGTTTTGCACCAGCACCTCATTTTTTTTCTAAAGCTGTTATCTGATCTTTTGATTTCGCCACAATTCACTTTTCACCGTGATAGTTCATAGCCAAAGACTGCATGGATTGAGCTGATTTTGAAGGAAAATCTAAATTTGAGAAACTACACCCAAGTCCCTTTGACACCTGACTTTTGAATATCAAAGCACTGAACGTGGCCAGAGCCCAGACAAGAATTTCAAGAACCTCCTGAGCTGCAAACACCTTGTGGAAATGAAAAAATAATAGCAAAAGGATGTCAGTTTTCCCCTGGCTTTCCAAACACTTAGTCCAGCTATATTGGATTGAAAACCAGCAGAATGGAAATTCCTGAAGGATGTGGCCCCAGATTCAGTGCTCCAGAAGAAATAAGAAATGGCTGTTTCTCCACAGCAGATAATTAATAGCAGCCACTCTGAAATCAGGAGGTTTGGAAATCAGAGTTGCAGCTGGCTTGTGACACAAACAACCCTGAAAGAAACAGCAGCATGGGCATTTTGTTCTGAGCTGGGGCAAAAATCTGTTTGTGATTTTATTGTAAATGTGTGAAAAAACAACAGCACAGGCATTTTATTCTGGGGTAAAAAAATCTGTTTGTGATTTCACTGTGAACATATAAGAAAACAGCAGCACGAACATTTTGCTGTGAGCTGGGGTGAAAATCTGTGATTTCACTGTGAACATATGAGAAAACAGCAGCACAAACATTTTGCTGTGAGCTGGGGTAAAAATCTGTTTGTGATTTCATTGTGAACATGTGAAAAAGCAACAGCACAAGTATTTTGTTCTGAGCCAGGGTAAAAATCTCTTTGTGATTTCACTTTTAATGTGTGAAAAAGCAGCAGCACAAGCATTTTGGTCTGGGGGTAAAAATCTGTGATTTCATTGTGAACATGTGAAAAAACAGCAGCACAGCCACTCTGCTCTGAGCTGGGGTAAAAATCTCTTTGTGATTTTATTTAGAATGTGTGAAAAAAAAAAAAAAAACAGCATGGGCATTTTGCTCTGAGCTGGGGTAAAAATCCCTTTGTGATTTCACTGTAAACATGTCCCCTCCTTCTGCAGGGTCTCTCAAGTGCAAGAGCAGCAGAGATTTTGGCTCGGGACGGCCCCAACGCGCTCACTCCTCCCAAATCCACCCCAGAAATCGTCAAGTTCCTCAAGCAGATGATCGGGGGCTTCTCCATCCTCCTGTGGATCGGGGCCGGCTTCTCCTGGATCTCCTTTGGCATCCAGCTGGCTCAGGGCGTGGATTCAGCCTTTGACAACGTGAGTGGATGGGCGCCCACCCCGCCAGCACTGGGTGGTTTCAATACTCCGCAGTTACTCAGTAACTACAAGGAGGCCTCTTGTTCTCACCAGGCTCTCCCGCTGCCAAACACTTCTGATAAAAGCTCAAACATTGCCACACCATGCGCCTAAAGAGTGCCTGGGCAAAGGTTTGAGGGCCACTGGGCATAATCACAATTCTTGAGAATTCTGAGAGCAGTAAAAATGTCTGAAGACTTTAGACTTTGACTTCAACCAGAGAGTAAAGAGTGTCTGAATAATTCCCCTTTTTGAGTTCTACTCTGCTGTTTTTTTAAATATTTTTACACTGTAATCAGGATTGTGTCAGTTTAGAGAAGGATTTTAGATCATTAAAGCAATTAAAACCTTTTATTTTACACACACAAAAAAAAGCTTCAATTGATCACTTGCAGACCAACACCTGAAAGTTCTTTTCTTAACCTGTGTTTAACCTGGCCGCAACCTCATTTTAAAGCAGCACAGAACTGATTCATTCTAACAGAGGGATTATGAAAACGTGCTTTAAATTAATCAAATTATATCTTTTATTGTTCAGCTCTACCTCGGAGTAGTCCTGGCCCTGGTCGTCATCCTCACTGGCATCTTTGCTTATTATCAAGAAGCCAAAAGCACAAACATCATGGCCAGCTTCAGCAAGATGATCCCACAGGTGAGAACCACCAGTGCCTTTCAAATGAGGCCAAAATTCATCCCAATAATGCATGAGGGAAGCCCAGCAAGCTCAACTTGAATTTATCTCTTGGGAAATGACCCAGATAAATGTCCTGAATCACAAAGCATTGCTAAAAAGCACACAGTGGTTGCTTTCATAGATCTGTGAATTGTGGGATGCACATCCTTGGGTTAGAGATCTCAGTGCCCAGTTCAAACCTTCAGAAGGGTGAAATGTGCTGGGTTTCACATTTTGCAGCCCATTGCTTTTACCCACAGCCCTGATGGCATGTGAGCACATCCCTGGAAGGCATTTCCCCATCTCCAAGGCCACTTCACATCTCAAATCCCCCAAATTCCAGGCTGAGCAGTCCAGCTGGATGTCAAATATTCTCTCATTTCCTCTCCACCTTTCCTGCTCTGGCTCTGTCCCAGAACAGAGGGGAGGATCTCAGTGTAGAGGGTGGCACAAAGCTAATTTTTGTCCCATTTCTGTCTTCCAGCAAGCTCTTGTCCTCAGGGATGCCGAGAAGAAGGAGCTGCCAGCAGACCAGCTGGTGGTTGGGGACATTGTGGAGATCAAGGGTGGGGACAGGATCCCTGCAGATATTCGCCTCATCTTCACTCAGGGCTGCAAGGTAAACAGGGCTTGGAAGAGCAAAGGAAAGGGGGAAAACAGAATTTGGAGTGATTTATTACATAGGAATAATTTGTACACAACCAATATGGGTAATTAGAGCTGTGACTCGACATAATTAATGAAGGCAGAGAGCAGAAGCCTGAATGGGATGTTGAGCTCCTCTAGGACTGACGCCTCCCTCTCTGAACATCCAAGGAGTCCATGCCATGTTCTTTGCCAGGACAGGGCAGATGCACCAATAAAACATGAGAGTTTCTACTGGAGGCAGATCCTCAAAATTTGGATGTTTTCTCAGGCTACTGCTCAAAGTCCCACTGACAGACACACAGCATTGGCTGACCTGAATTGCCACAGAAATAGGCTCTGTCAGGGACAGCAGCAGCTCAGAGAAGAGGCACTGAGAGGTGTTGATGTCACTGATTGGATGGATATATGGATGTATGGATGTATGGATGTATGGATATATGGATATGTGGATATATGGATATATGGATATATGGATGTATGGATATATGGATATATGGATACGTGGATACATGGATATATGGATATATGGATGTATGGATGTATGGATGTATGGATACATGGATACATGGATACATGGATATGTGGATATGTGGATATGTGGATATGTGGATATGTGGATATGTGGATGTATGGATACATGGATATATGGATATATGGATATATGGATATATGGATATATGGATATATGGATATATGGATATATGGATACATGGATACATGGATATATGGATATATGGATATATGGATATATGGATACGTGGATATATGGATACGTGGATATATGGATACATGGATATATGGATATATGGATATATGGATACATGGATACATGGATATATGGATATGTGGATATGTGGATATATGGATATATGGATAAATGGATATGGATGAGGCTGCCACCTCACCTCCCGGGCTGGACACCTCTGTGTACTGCTGACTTTAATCTGGGCATGTCTCCCTTTCATTAAAGGTGGACAATTCTTCACTCACAGGGGAGTCAGAGCCACAGTCCCGCTCCTGTGACTTCACCCATGAGAACCCCCTGGAGACCAGGAACATTGCCTTCTACTCCACCACCTGTGTGGAAGGTGAGCTGATCCTGAAACTCAGCATGGAAATCCCATTTCTTCTTCTTTATCTGTTTCTCCACTGGCTCCAGCCACGTCTATTATCCTGTGTGCACACCTTTACATCCTTTTATCTTTATTTCTAGTTAATCTTTCACCTCCCTTCAGCAACTTCAGGGAAACTGAAAGCTTCTAATTTTTATTACATATCATCTTACAGAGAGAAGAGGCCCAAAAAAAGGCATCTGCACAGGTGCTGTTTAGTCCTGCTAACTCATTTGAGTAATTCTGCTTTGAGGAACTTGAGGGAGGTTTAATTGCCCACATGAATTTTGACCAGAGCAGATTAAAGAGTGACCTTGGGGGTGGTCACACTTGGCATTTGTTCCAACACGCAGCGTGGTTATGGCTGCACCAATCAATGGATTTGAACTGACGGTGGTTTCCTCACAATTTTCCCATCAACACCTGTTGGAATGTCAGCCTGCAGCTTCCTCAGAGTGTTTGTGTGCCCTGGAGGTGACAGTTTTTTGTACCTGCAGGCACTGCCACCGGCGTTGTCATCAACACCGGGGACCGCACCATCATTGGCCGCATCGCCTCCCTGGCCTCGGGCGTGGGCAACGAGAAGACGCCCATCGCCATCGAGATCGAGCACTTCGTGTACCTGGTGGCAGGGGTGGCCATCTCCATCGGGGTCCTCTTCTTCATCATCTCCGTTTCCATGCGCTACAAGATCCTGGACTCCATCATCTTCCTCATCGGCATCATTGTGGCGAACGTGCCCGAGGGGCTGCTGGCCACGGTGACGGTGAGTCTGCGCTGGGCTTCTCCAGCTCTGGGCTGGGTTGGCTTTGGGGAGGGATGGGGGTTCTTATTCCAAGGATAAACCCTTCATTTGGTAATTCTGGTCATTCATCTCAAAGCCAGCTGGGGTTTAAGTTCAAGTGCTGCTCTGCCTCGATGGCTGCTGAGTACAATGACGTGACTCATTTCCCCACCACCCGCTCCCACTTGGAAGTGGGGACATTGTACCCTGAAAGTCACATGAAAACTCCACTTATTACCAATTGTCCAGCACTAAAATCCCTCCCTGCCTGAGGAGCAGCACACACTGCTGGCTCCAAAGTGTGACCGTGTTCACAGGGGTCTAAGGTTGAGGATCTGACTCCATGTTTCAGAAGGCTTGATTTATTATTTTATAATATATATTACATTAAAACTATATTGAAAGGATTTCATCAGAAGGCTTGCTAAGAATAGAATAGCAAAGAATGATAACAAAGGTTTGTGGCTTGGGCTCTCTGTCTGAGGCAGCTGACTGTGAAGCAAACAATGAAGGGAATCATTGCAGGATCCATGGAGCTGGTGACCAGCAGCTCCCTGCCCTTTTCATGTTCCTCCACCTCAAACAGCCTCTGATAGAACATTATTATTTCTATCAGCAGGCAGTAGGCTCCTATCAGCAGCAAATCTACCTGTGCTAGTTACAACCAAACTTCAGATTCTAAATTAAAAAAGGGAGGGGAAAAAAAAAAAAGCACTGCAGTCAACAAAAATGAAAAATTAAAAATATTCTCTTACAAACCCCACAAAAGATATACCAGGAGAATGCAATCTCGTTACACCTGTGTGTAGCCACACCTTGGTGACAGCTGGGCCCCTTCCCTCCTGCCAGGTGAGCCTGTCCCTCACGGCCAAGCGCATGGCCAAGAAGAACTGCTTGGTGAAGAACCTGGAGGCCGTGGAAACCCTGGGCTCCACCTCCATCATCTGCTCCGACAAGACAGGAACACTCACCCAGAACAGGATGACTGTTGCCCACCTCTGGTTTGACAACCAGATCTACTCAGCCGACACCAGTGAAGATCAAACAAGTAAATGGGAAAATGGGGGTGTGGGAAGGATCCATCCCAGGATGCTCACTTTTGGTGGCTAAATCAGACAGTTCTTCCTTCTACACGTGGAAATTCCTCCTTAGCCATGTGAGATGTGAAAAAAAATAATTAATGTTGAATTCCACTCACAGGAAGTAAACCCGAAGGAGGTTCTACTCCAGAACCTATTGCCAAGATTACATTTAGTAGGGAATTAAACAAACATCATCCAAACCCCTTTGCCAGCACTGCTGGAGGGAAAATTTATATAATTTTTTTTCCATAAAACAAGCTGTCAAAACAATAATTTTTTTCTGCAAATAGGTCAGTTCTGTTTTTTCACCATTAAGATTTTACTTGTGTCATGCAGCGTGCTAAAAGATGCAATGTGTGTTTTGCTTCTCTCAGCCCAGCCCTTTGATCAAAGTTCCCCCACATGGACAGCGTTATCAAAAATTGTCTCTCTCTGCAACCGGGCGGAATTCCGGCCAGGACAGGAAAATCTCCCCATCATGAAGGTACCTCTGACTTCACATCAGCTTGTTCCCCTTCCTCTGAAAAAACAATTTTCTCTGTTTGGCTTTAACAATCTCCATTTTACCAGTAAGCTCCTACTGACAGTGGTTTTACTGCTGTACACTCACATAAAAAATTTAACACAGGATAAAAACCACAGAGCCAAGAGCATAGAAATGCAAATTATTCTGAATTGGAGGAGAACCACAATCCCAACTCCTGGCCCTGCACAGGACAGCCCCAAAAGTCCCTGTGCATTGTCCAAACCCAACTGTGCCTGCCAGGAAAAGGGCAAGACAAGTAGCAGGAGCAGTAATTACTGCACTGTTAATTTATTATAGCAAAGGTAAACATGCCTTAATTGATGTCTTTCCACATGACTGCTTGAAGGTAGTAAATTCTACTGACTGGGCTACCAGGACAAACCTGCTGTTTACTCATCAACACCATCTTCACATTAATTTGGGTTTGTGCCTCAGCTCACCTGTAGTGCCCTGAGTGTGACCCCAAATCTGCTTTACAGTTTGCTGTGGCTCAGTTCCAACTCCAAGAGCAAAGCAGACACCCCCAAATTCTATTTTAATTTTTTTTTTCCAGGATAACTTGAACATAAAAATGGAAATTCCTTGTTGCTGAAGTGTGCAGCAAGCCATGGAATTGTGGAAATGTAAAAGTAAAATGTTTTCTTCCTTTGTGCCCACAGAGGGTCGTGGTTGGAGATGCCTCTGAGACAGCTCTGCTGAAATTCTCTGAGGTCATTCTGGGGGACGTGATGAGCATTAGAGCACAGAACAGGAAAGTGGCTGAAATCCCTTTCAACTCCACCAACAAATTCCAGGTGTGTTTCATTATTTTTGGAAATCATGCCAGATTGCTTCTATCACTGGGCCTGATGCAGCAATGGGTGACCTGGAAGCCTTAATGGGGTAATTCAAGTTATAATAAATACAGCTCATTCCACTTGATGGGATTCATGATTTCTTCATGGAAAAGAACATTAATCCCATGGGAAACCAGAAGGAAATGAGGACAATTTGAGCTCCTCCAACCCCTCTCCTGTTTGTGGCACAGCTCTCCATCCACGAGACCGACGACCCCCAGGACAAACGCTTCCTGCTGGTGATGAAAGGGGCCCCAGAGAGGATTTTGGAGAGGTGCAGCACCATCATGATCAACGGCAAGGAGGAGCCTCTGGACAGCGAGAAGGCAGAAGCTTTCCAGACAGCCTACATGGAGCTGGGGGGCATGGGGGAGAGAGTGCTGGGTGAGTGCCTGGGAAAACGGGGTGAAACATGGAAATGGGGTAAAATTCAGCTGTAAAACCTGCGAAATGGGGTTTAAAGTCTTGGCACATCCAGCATGCCTGGAAAAATGGTTTAATGCTGGAGTTCCATGGGCAAGAGCAAAGCCTCTCCTCTTTCTCCCACGTTTTCCTGCCCATCTCACCAACCTAAATACCTTTTCAGGTTTCTGCCACTTGTACCTGCCTGAGAATGAGTTTCCAGAGTCCTTCCAGTTTGACACAGATTCCATGAACTTCCCAGCCTCCAACCTGTGCTTTGTGGGGCTCCTGTCCATGATTGACCCACCCCGTTCCACGGTGCCCGACGCCGTCTCCAAGTGCCGCAGTGCTGGCATCAAGGTGAGGATTTTACAGAGAAAAACACAGTGGGTTCACTGCAGAAAGACCCATTACGATTATTTTAGGTATTATTTAAAGTATTTAAAATTTAAGGTCTTCTGCCACATCGTCACTAATTGTCTTTCTAGCAACAGCTACTAAAAATCTTAACCTTAGTTAAGACCATTGTATAATTTCAATTTAGAAAATCCCTAGAGATAAAACATTTTCATTTAAGTGGGAATCAGACTATAGGAACTGCACAAACCCCTCAAACCTGGAAATCCAAATTTGCAAAAGCTCAGATACTCTCTTATCAGATTCATTTCTAGAATGCAGAACCCACACCAGCTGGAATTACTTGCTTGTAAACAGAGTAAGGTGATTGATAGAAACAATTCTAGAGAAGGCATCAGGACACTGCTTTGAACATTTACCCAGAGGAATCACCAATCTTAACACTGTTCAAGTGGAACCTGAAGCAGTAATTCCCCTAATTTCACTCCCTGGGACCAACAAGTAAACTCTCAGCCCTAAGCAGAAGTGAAATCTATCTAAATCAAGGAAAATCTTATTTGGAATTACAGATCTCAGACAAGACTAATCCCAAACTCCAACCCTGATGAAATTTTCTGTAGCCTGAAGATCTGGCAATTTTTCTTTGAGAAAAGCAAGAAAAGGCTGTGCCTTATCTGTCAGGACACCTCAGTCACAAGGATCCATTTTAAGATGCAATATCCTAACAAACCCTCCCCACTGAATGTACCTAATATAGATCCTTATATAAGGGCTCCTTTATTCTGCATTATTCTAATCTGGCTGCCTGTGACGAGTTCTTCCTCCAGAGCCCTGATAAAGCAGCCTCAGGAAGAGAGGCAGAGCCCAGATGTTGGTACAGAGCTGGGCAATTACCGCCCCTAATCTCCCTCTGCTGTGTACACAGCGCTGCTCTGATCCCAAAGTGCCTCCTGCTCCCCAAAACCGGACATTGTCCCTTATCTCCCCCCACCTTTGGCCATTTGGCACTCACTTGTCCCTTGCTCAGGTCATTATGGTCACTGGCGACCATCCCATCACGGCCAAGGCCATCGCCAAGAGCGTGGGCATCATTTCAGCCACCAGCGAGACCGTGGAGGACATTGCCAAGCGCCTCAACATCCCTGTGGAGCAGGTCAACAGGAGGTGAGAGCCAGCAGAGCCTGGGCAGCCCCCAGGGCTTCATTTCCCTGCTCCCTCCATGGTGCTTTTATTCTACATCCCCGCCGCTTTCTGCTTTTTTTATGACACATTCCCACTCTTGAGTCATCTCCACCTAAATGTGTCCACTCAGTGGTTTTCATCTCTGCTGCCCGAGAAGAAAATCTGGGGAATTATTCTTTGCACATCATGTGGAAGTCACTGTCACTGCCTGTTTGACTAAACACACACACACACACAGAGCAAAATTCAGCATCACACGACCCAGTTTGGACCATCAGCCCAAATTCCTCCTTCACCCCTTAAATGGGGAAAAAATAGCATCACAAGGGAAGGATAAAAGCTCTTTGCAGAAGTGATGTCTTCCTCTGCTCCTCCCAGTGAGAGGCCTCTTTAAAATGCATTTTCTGAAGCTTCAATGAGACCCCTCTGTATCCAGAAGTGACTGTGATCCACTCTGGATTTCTGCAGTGCCTTTCACTCAACTCCTGCTGATTACCAACAAACGCCTCTGCAATTAACTCAATTTGCCGCTTTCCCGCCATCCAGCTGCACGCCCATCCCACCAGCGCTCCGTTTCCACCCTTCTAACCCAAAAATCCACCCTGCCCTGCCCGTGGCTCTTGCAGGGAAGCCACGGCAGCCGTGGTGAACGGGATGGAGCTGAAGGACATGAGCTCGGAGCAGCTGGACGCGATCCTGCGCGAGCACGCCGAGATCGTCTTCGCGCGCACCTCGCCCCAGCAGAAGCTGATCATCGTGGAGGGCTGTCAGAGGCAGGTGAGGCAGGCCTGGCAAAGGTCACACACACACACACAGAGCAGGGTTTGGAGGCTGGGAGCCAATTCCCAGTGCTCCCCAAGCTCTGTTTATAGTTCTTTCCCCGTGCCAGAACATTATCTAACAGATTGTCGTGAAAGCTGCCTGGACTCAATCCAAGCCGCTCAAATTCCCGCTGCAGACACAGCTCCCGGTGACAAAATGAGCTTTCCCTGGGTTTGGAGCTGTAGCCAGAGCATGGATTGTCCCTGGCACTCTGAGAAGCACAAAAAGCCTCCTGCGCCCTGGCTGGGAAGGAGAATTCCCTCAGAAATTCTTTAAACCCAGATAAAAGCAATGCTGCTGCCACATCCCCTCCTCTTATCTCTTGTGGCTGCTCAGAGCCATGTCCTGCTGCCCACAGGAACGTTTGGGAGTGGAACTGGTTTGTGGCAGTGCTGGGTGAGCAGGTGAACTCACAGCTCTTTTCCAGCCTGGATTATTTGTGATTCTGAGGTATGAACCCCACAGAATGCCAGAGCGTGATTTATGTACCACCAGCTCTTATCTGTGTTACTTCCCAGGGCTGTAAATCAGGCAGCAGGATTTAAAGAGAGTTTGTCCCATCCATGGGCAATATTATGTAAAACAGCCTGGAGTGCAGCCAGCACAGGAGGAAAAAAAAAAAAAATTACAGAGCTCTGTAAAAGATGAAAATTGCCATCAAAAGATTCTCCAGTCAAAAATGACATCTTCCAAGTAGATTTTGTGAATTAAAGCCGCACTTGTGCTGTGCCTGGACTTTGTAGAGAAGATGTGGCATAAGATATTATTTTATTCTTGTAGTCATGCCAGCACTGAGCTCCCCAATCAGCATTTTGTCAGCTCTTTGGGTTTAAGCCTGGAGGGCTCTCCAGGGAGTTAAAAAAAAAGAGATAAAACTTTTCAATTTGATGTGGTTTTCATTTTTTGAATGGTCTCCGCTAGGCACACGGTGGGTAAACGTGTTCTGCACTGCTCAGACTCCCACACTCCTGGCAGATTTGGCTCTTTAGGGATGAAAAGGAACACCCTCCCCCAGCCACACTCCAGCTATGTTTAGCACTTAGAGCTTATAAGCCTTTCTGTACATGGCATTATTTATAGGTAGTGACACTGTGCTCAATCCCCCCAGGGACAGGAAATTCAGCGTTTTATTAATCAGTTTGCCTGGCTTTGTCCCCACTCTGAGCACCCTGCCTTGAACCAAGCCAGAAACTTCTGCACCAGCCAGAGCAGAGCCTGGAGCTGCAGGAGATGTTCAGGGAGATAACAAAGAAGCTGAGCTGGATAATCAGAGTTTTCCATCTTTTGGATTAGTGGAGAATTCCAGCCCAGACTGAGGATGGCCAGAAGCTGCTGGGATAGGATGAAGACAGGCTCTAACTCGACAGTTACATAATTTATGAATCAGATGAAGCCTGGCTGTTTCTGTAGCACTTCATTAAAAAATCCAGGACATTTTGTGTTAATCAAACCTCCCCCAGATGTCAGAGGTGAGCCTGGCTCTGCTCAGACAGGGATGGACCACGCACACATAGAGCAGATATCCAAATCTTAAATCCTCTTTATACCAAACTATCAGACTAATTGCATTTGCAATGCATCTAATTGAGATATCTACTCTTTAGGAAGCAGTGAATCATTCACATCCCTGAATTTTCCAGGTCTCTACTGTAAAAGGAACCACACAAAACTCTGAGCTTGCTGTCCCAACCCTGCCCACCACCCTCCTGACCCCTGGCTGTGTTTGATGTGGGTACAGAGAGGATTCAGAATTTCCTATCAGCATTTTTCTGTTAGAAATGTAAAGATTGATGCTGGCAGGATCCACCCTCTCCTCCCAAAGCCACATCTGGATGCTTTTGTGTGTTCCAGGGAGCTGTGGTTGCCGTGACTGGAGATGGAGTCAACGACTCCCCTGCCCTAAAAAAAGCAGATATTGGGATTGCTATGGGCATTGCTGGCTCTGATGCAGCCAAAAACGCAGCTGATATGGTCCTGCTGGATGATAACTTTGCTTCCATTGTCACAGGAGTGGAGGAAGGTAAAGATTATGTTCTTTCCCATTTTCTGAGTTGGAAACAGCTGGCAGGGCCTCCTGATCTTCCTCTCTTCTCTTTCTGGAATTGTGGATTTGATATTTGGGAAAGCTGGGAATTAAATCCATTTCTACACGTGGCAATCAGAGAATAAGGAAATAATCTCCCTCCTCACACATAATAAAAATTTGCTGTCTCTGTTTGATTAGGCTTCAGATAAAAGCATTTCCTGACCTGTTCCAATGCAGTCTGAAGCCTCACAAAGATAGAAATTATTTTCTCCACCTTTTCCCTCTGTTATTTTCCCACACATCACCTGCACTGTGCTTCACCTAAGACAGGAGCACTCATCCCACTCTTCTTTCACTTGTGGTTTCCATCACAACCACAGCATTTTGGGGAATGAGGCTTTTCCCCTCAAACTGCCTCATCAAAAGAAATGTTTTATTACACTTGAGTTTTCAGAAGCCTTTAAGGGAGGGGAGCTTAAAAAACCCAACAAAACCAAATTACAAAATGCATGATGAAACACATGAGGGAAGCAGAAATAAGCAGTAAATGTTTCTGCCTCATTTAGTTAAATTGAACTTCTTTTCCTGATAGAAATTCCCTTAGACAGAAGAATTTTCTGTTCCCCCAGGCCGCCTGATCTTTGACAACCTGAAGAAAACCATTGCCTACACCCTGACCAAGAACATTGCTGAGCTCTGCCCCTTCCTCATCTACATCATCGCCAGCATCCCAATGCCCATTGGCACCATCACCATCCTCTTCATCGACCTGGGCACGGACATTGTGAGTTGGCAGCTCCAAAGTCATTTATTTCCTGCTGGAATATCCTGCCAGGGACAGGGCCTGGGGGTGGAGGCACATCCTGAACAGGGGATTTATCCTACAGATGAGAAAGGCAGCGAAAAAAGGGACTAAAAGCAGCCAGGTAGAGAGAAAGAAGAGTAGAAAACAACAATAACCTGCAGAAAGGGAGCAGGAAGCAAAGACACAAAGACATCTGGTGCAGGCTAGAATCAGCAGTGAACAATTATGTATAAAAATAAAAATAATAAATATAATAAATATAATATAATATAATATAATATAATATAATATAATATAATATAATATAATATAATATAATATAATATAATATAATATAATTAAAATATAAGAACAATAATATATGATATATAATATATAATATAGTATATATAATATATACTATATACTATATAATAATATATAATATATAATATATAATATATAATATATAATATATAATATATAATATATAATATATAATATATAATATATAATATATAATATATAATATATAATATATAATATATAATATCTTGTGTTTTAACCAAGACATCAGAGGGATTTCTGCACCTACACCTCACATTCCATCCAGCCCAGCCCAAGGGACCTGGAAGACCCTTTAATTTTAAATTAATGTTCAATTATTGTTAACCTCCTCCAGATTTTGTATTGATCACCAGATCCATGCATATTTCAGATTTTCCCCGAACCCCTTTACAATTAATAGGAATTAATTAATAAGAATGAATTAATTATTAGGGATCCACACAAATCTTCCTCTCTGTTCTGCCAACATTCAGCAGAACCTCTTGGGAACTACAAATTGCTTCTAAACCCCCAAAAATCAGGCAAAAATTGCCCCCCAGCCCCTGAGGGTTTGTTTCTCTTGCAGATCCCTTCGGTGGCTCTGGCTTATGAGAAAGCTGAGAGTGACATCATGAACAGGAGACCCCGGAACAAGAGGAGGGACCGGCTGGTGAACCAGCAGCTGGCTGTCTACTCCTACCTGCAGATCGGTGGGTTGGCCTCCAAACTCTCTCTCTTCTGTGCCAGCAAAGCCAGATCAAGCTCATTAATTTTAAAAAAATATAAATTTAAGAGGTGAAACTCAACCCCTCCCTCTGCAAACCCCTGTGTACTCCTGCTGTGTACTCCTACCTGTAGGTTGGTGGGTTGGCCTTCCAAACTCTCTCTCTTCTGTCAGCAAAGCAAGATCAAGCTGATTAATTTAAAAAATATATAAATTTACTTGTACTTGCAGATTGGTGGGTTGGCCTCCCCCTCCCAGACTCTCTCTCTTGTGTCAGCAAAGCAAGATCAAGCTGATTCATTTTAAAAAAATATAAATCTGGGAGATGAAACTCAACCCCTCCCTCTGCAAACCCAGCAGCCCCCTCCTGTTGCTCATTATTCAGCAATTAAATGAGGTTTTAACTACAGAGTGCAAGAAACTCCCAGCACCAAAACTCTCAAACTACCTCTAGCACGTTTCATGCATCCAGTTCTCCTTAATTTCGGTTTTTCCTCACTGCTGCCCCTTTGTTTCCGCAGGAATCATGCAGTCGGTGGGGGCTTTTGTCACCTATTTCACGGTCTACGCTGAGCAGGGGTTCCTGCCCTCCACGCTGCTGGGAGTGAGGGTGAACTGGGAGAACAATGCCATCAACGACTTTGAGGATTCCTACGGACAGCAATGGGTAAAGCAGCCCTGGAAATTCCCTTTGCAATTAATAGGAATGAACTGATAGGAATTAATTATTAATAGGAATTTATTATTGCTAGGTATTAATTATTAATAGGAATTAGTTATTAGGAATCCACACAGAAAATTCCACCCTGAAAATTCCCTGTCCACCTGCTTGCTTAAAAATTCCCCCAAAATAAAGGGATAGGGAATGCAAATGAGGTTTAATGGAAATAGAATTGGTTTTCATCTCATGCTCCTTCAGGGGAGACTCTTTAGGGCTCCCTGCCACACAGCTCCTTCATTCAGCCTCTGCTCTTTCATTCATTTTTCAACAATTTGCCACCTTCTCACTCACAGCCTCTCCAGGTGCACCTTCCTCTCTGGATGTTTAAACCCCTCTGGATGTTTAAAATCTGGACATCTCACTATCTGGATGTTTAAATCCCTCAAAATCAATGCTCAGCATCTCTCAAAATCAATCCTCACCATCTTCTCACAGCCCCTTGCACCTTCCTCTCATGTCTGGATGTTTAAATCCCTCAAAATCAATCCTGATCATCCTCTCCCAGCCCCTTGCACCTTCCTCTCTGGTCTGGGTGGTTAAATCCCTCAAAATCAATCCTCACCATCCCTCAAAATCCATCCTCACCATGCTCTCTCCCAGCACCTCTGCCAAGCTCTCTGCAGCCTCCCCCTCTCCCTGTGCAGAATCACAAGGCACAGCAGGCATTGATAAATCCACACAAATGCTCCTCACCCCCAGCTCATGCTGCAGCCTCGTGACTCAGCTCTGGAATAAAGCTGGGCCCAAATCTGAGCATTGAAATCTGGAGGAGCCCTGCATTCACACCATGAAATCTCTCATGGGGCTTGGCAGCAGCCTGGGGAAGGTGGGAGGGTGTGAATTAAAATGGTTTTGGTGTTTCTTTGGCTCTGCAGACCCACTACCAGCGCATGTACCTGCAGTGGAATGGCTACACAGCCTTCTTTGTCAGCATCACCATCCAGCAGGTGGCTGATCTGATCATCAGGAAAACTCGCAGGAATTCCATTTTCCGCCAGGGCCTCTTCAGGTGAGTTTAGCAGATGCACAATCCCACGATGGTTTGGGTTGGAAGAGACCTTAAAGCTCATCTCATCCCACCTTCCACCATCCCAGGCTGCTCCAGCCTGGCCTTGGGCACTGCCAGGGATCAGGGGCAGCCACAGCTTCTCTGGGCACCTGTGCCAGGGCCTCACTGGGAAGAATTTCCCTCTGAGGGAAGGATTTTTCTCCTATCTAATCTAAACCTGCAGTTCAAGTCAGCCTCCTGCTCCCTTCAGAAGCAGGTGAGCTCAGTGATTTGGCCCTCTCGCTTTCAGTCTTTGCACAAAGATTAAGCCTGGCCTTGAACAATCACAGATCTCAGGCAAATATTTTATTACACCTCCCCTCAGCCTCGTTTCTGCTTCAGGGTAGGGATTTTCTTTAAAGACATTGTGCTGGTTATTCTAAAAATGCACCAGCTTAAAACCAACTTTCCATTCATTAAAATGTTTACTAGAGAAAAGAAAGGGAGTTTCTCTTCCAGATTACTTTCTGAACTCCTTATCAAGAGATAGCAGGTCTGGACTTCCCTGAGATAACTCGAGGCTCTGGGAAGGGAGATACCAGCTGGCCAAACTCCCGCAGACAGTGCTGGCCGCCCTCTGCAAACCTCCAATCCCAGGAGAATTCCAAATATCAGCTGGGCCAGAGGCCAGCAGCAGAGCTGGCATTGCCTCCCGGGCGTTCTGATAGCAGAGCAATTTATTTTCCATCCTTTATCTGCAGCCTACACCTATGTGTGTGCTTCCTCCTTGCATTAACACCTGAGTCACCCTGAGCACGTTCCCAGGGCAGCAGCAGCCTTGAGGAGGTGCTGCTGGGTGTCTCCCACAGCTGGATTTGGGCTGGGAATGCTGCCAGGACAGGCAGGAGCACCTGGGGCACAGGACAGAGCCCAGCCCTGTGCCTGCAGAGCTCACCTGGAGCAGGAGTGCAGGGATCCAGAGGGGTCCTGCTGGCACACAGGGGGTTAACTCTGGGGTTAGTTTAACCCTCTCACAGGGGTTTAACTCAGCTCTGTCACAGAGGGTTAACTCAACCCTCTCACAGGGGTTTAACTCTAGGGTTAAACTCACAGGGGGTTTAACTCTGGGGTTAATTTAACTCTCACAGAGGGTTAACTGGGGTTTGTTTAACTCTTTCACAGGGGGTTAACTCTGGGGTTAAATCAATCCTTTCACAGGGGTTTAACTCAGCTCTGTCACAGGGGGTTAACTGTGGGCTTAGTTTAACTCTCTCACAGTGGGTTAATATCACAACTAACACCAGAGTTAAACAGGGGTTTAACTCTGGAGTTAATTCAACTCTCTCACAGAGGGTTAACTCTGGGGTTAATTTAACCCTTTTAGAGGGGGTTAAATCTGAGATTAATTTAACCCTCTCACAGAAGTTTAACTCTGAGGTTAGTTTAACCCTCTCACAGAGCGTTAACTGGGGTTAATTTAACTCACAGGGGTTAACTCTGGAGTTAATTTAACTCTCTCAAAGAGGGTTAACTCAACTCTCTCACTGGGGTTTAACTAGTGTTAATTTAACCCTCTCACAGGGGTTTAACTAAACTCTCTCACAGGGGTTTAACTCTGAGGTTAACCCTCTCACAGGGGGTTAACTCTGGGGTTAATTTAACCCTCTCACAGGGGGTTAACTCTATCACAGGGGTTTAACTTTGGGGTTTATTTAACTCTTACAGAAGGTTAACTCTGGGTTTAATTAAACCCTCTCACAGGGGGTTAACTCGGGGTTTAACTCAACTCTCACAGGGATTTAACTCTGGGATTAACCCTCTCACAGAGGCTTGACTCTGGAGTTAACTCAACCCTCTCACAGGGGTTTAACTCTGGGGTTAGTTTAACCCTCTCATAAAAGGTTAACTCAACTCTCTCACTGGGGTTTAACTCTGGATCAACTCTCTCATAGTGGTTTAACTCTGGGGTTAATTTAACGCTCACAGGGGGTTAACTCTGGAGTTTATTTAATTCTCTCACTGGGGGTTAACTCAATTTTCTTACAGAGGGTTAACTTCCTCTCTGTTTTTCCTGCAGGAACAAAGTCATCTGGGTGGGGATATTTTCCCAGATAGGAATTGCTTTGATTCTCACCTATGGCCTTGGACATGTTACAGCCCTGAACTTCACTCCACTCAGGTGAGCTCGGAGCTTCCCCTGCCCTCCTTGTGGGCACAGAACAGAATCCTGCACCACTGCAGGAGAAATATTTTTAAAAATTCATTATATTAATCTCTGTTTCTTGGCCAAAAAGGCCATTACTGCCATAATTTCCACGTTCTCCTACTGGATTTCCTACTGAGGATCCGAAAAGCCACCTGTGCAAAACCAACATTTAAATATTTCTTCCAGCATCTCCAAGGTTTTGATGAGCACATCCAGCATTTAACTTTTCTTTTAAATAAATCAGTCAGATGATTTATTGCTGTGATAACACCAGGCAAAATTTCCTTCTGAATGGGACCTGGAATTAATTAATCCAGGAAGCATTTAAGACTGGGAGGCTTTACATGCTCATGATCAATTTGAGAGATTAATTAGGAGAAAGGAAAGAGGCCCGAGGAGGGGCAGATTTGTTTTGGTGACATTGAAGAGCACAGAGACCCCAGAACTGGAGCTGAGCTGTTCTCAGGTGTTTCTGAGCGAGATTTTTGTCCTCACTCCCAGGTTCCAGTACTGGTTTGTGGCTGTGCCTTTTGCCATCCTGATTTGGGTCTACGATGAAATCCGGAAGCTGCTCATCAGGAGACACCCAGGAAGTGAGTGCACTCCTCTAATTTTAATTAAATATTTTCATTTCATGTGTCCTTTCCCACCCTTTCACTCCCACCCCCATCTCAGCTGCCACTCGCAGGTGAATGCTGAAAATTGAACCATTTTTATCCAATGATCACTTTACCTTTTTGAGGAAAACACCCCAATTTTTTATTATTATTTCTAATATTATAGAATATATAATTATATAATTATATATAACTATATATAACATAATTATAATATATAGTATAATTATAATATATACTATATATACTGTATACTATATACTATATACTATATACTATATACTATATATTTACTTAGATATAAATTTATTTATTACATATATAATACATAAAAATTTATTTAAATTCACATGAATAATACATTTCTATTATTTATTATTATATTTATATATTTATATATTTATATATTTATATATTTATATATTTATATATTTATATATTTACATATTATATAATTACATATTATAATTATCATTACAATCTATACAATAAATTATAATAATAAAAATGTATTATATATAATTATATATTATAATCATTATAATATATATAATAAATTATATTAAATAAATATATTTATTTATTTAATATAAATATATAAAATGCATTTATTATATAAAATAAATATATGCTTATATATAAATTATATAATTATACATAATTATGTAATTATAATTATTTTTAATATTATTTTTAAATTCTTATTTTTAATATTATCCCCTCCCTTCTCCTGCAGGTTGGTGGGACAAGAACATGTATTACTGAAGACTCTGACACAGGAGAGCTCCTTCCCCACCCGGCCCAGCCTCTGCTGCTTTCAAGTCCTGTCTGTGCAATATCGAGCATGGATCCACCCCGTGCTGGGGTGCAGAGATTTCATGGATTCAATGAAGAAAAAAGGACTTTAGAGGCTGAGCAATTACCTCCCACTGTACTGTAAAGCCTAGAAATTGAAATGCTACCTGTTTTTGTAACTACTACGATTTTCCCTCGTTCAAAGATGGAGTTGGAGAGAACTCTGAGAGGAAAGCAGTCCAAAGACAGGAATTCCCCACAATCCAAGGCATTAATTTGCACTGAAGGAGTTGTTTGTTGATTTTTGTGCTGGTAGAACTGAATTCCAAGTGAGGGCACACCTAGATCTTTTACCTTGCCACGGGTAATTGTGCTGTATAGGAATAATTTGATAATAAAACTTTTTTTTTCCAGAAAAAAATGTTTTTGTTTTTGTTTTTTTTTTTGTTCTCTGTCTTATTTATTTTTTTAAATTAAAGATTGAGAGAATCTGAGTGGAATGGGGTCACAGAGGAAAGAATTGCAGCCCTGCTTTTGTTACCCAATTAACAGACCAAACACTTCACCCATTCTGATAAAAGTGTCTTGAAAATCAAGCCATGTTGTATTTTCTGAGTCCCTCAATGAAGGAAGGAAATGATGAATCTGACTCCATGTTCTTAAGAAGCTAATTTATTATTTTATGATTTATATCATATTAAAGAATACTATACTGAACTATACTAAAGAATAGAGACAGGATACAGACAGAAGGCTAAAAAATACTAAAGAAAAACTCATGACACAGCTGGGCTGTGATTGGCCAATAAGTCAAAATAATTCACATTAAACCAATCAAAAAATCACCTGTTGGATAAACAATCTCCAAACACATTCCAAAGCAGCAAAACACAGGAGAAGCAAATCAGATAATTGTTGTTTTCCTTTTTCTCTGAGGCTTCTCAGTTTCCCAGGAGAGACATCCTGGGCAAAGGGATTTTTCCAGAAAATATGAATGTGACAAAGCCACAACCAGACTGGAACCCTTTGAAACCCCAAATTCAGTTCTCACTTCCCAAAGGTGCCAATTTCCAGGGCAAAATAGAACTTTACCTGTATTTAGAATTCATTAGTTTACAGGTAAAGTTCTTTTCAAAAGGTCACTTCAGCACAAACCAGCAGGTACCACTCCTTGTTTAAACAAATTATATAATAATTTTAAAGCAAAAATCCCCCCAAAATTATGTTGTTTTTTTCACTTTTAAATACAAGTTTAGACAAGTTTTGCAAAAGAAATGGGGCAGAAGGAAAAGTCCTGTTGCAGCCAAGAGAGAGAAAAACCAAGGGAAGGGGAAATGAGGGATGTTTCCCAACCTAAAGCTCCTACCATAAACCTAAATATAAATTTATGGGATTTATAATAAAATCTAAAATGTAATAAATTTAAATTTAGATAAAATTGAAATTTTAAATTTAAATTTCCGGTCTAAAGCTGTCCCTTCCCTGCTAGGAGACACTTTGCATGTTGTGACCTTCTTTCCCTCACCTCAATGCCTCGCTGGGCATTAATTACCCCGAGCATTAATTATCCCGGTATCAGCGCTTTTCCCAGAGAGCCACGAGGAAGAGGAATTGCCAAGGGAGGAGGAAGAGGGACACAAAATGAAGCTGTAAACAGCGGGCGGGCCCGAATTCCTGAGAAATGTGTTTTTATCGCTGGTGATGCAATCCCGGAGCAGGGCACAGGTGCCAGCCTGACTCATTTCGCACCTTGGCACCCGCCAGCAGCCAGCACTGATTTATTTTGATTTATTTTATCTTGGTTCAGTGATAGCAGAGATAGGGGAGAAGCTGCAGCACGACCTCATTTCCAGCACTTGTGGCTGGGCCAAAATTCCTTTTCCAACAGAGGCGGGAAGAGGAAAGGAGAAGAGGAAATTCAGTGAGGGGAGAATTTGCGGGGCAGAGCTGGGAGAGAATGCAGCTTTTGGTTTATTTTAAAGACAAAATTTATTATTATTATTATTATTATTATTATTATTATTATTATTACTACTACTATTATTACTACTATTATTACTATTTTTATTATTATAATATAATATATAATATATAATACAATATAATATAATATAATATAATATAATATAATATAATATAATATATATAATATAATACATAATACATAATATATAATATATAATATATAATATATAACATATAACATATAATATAGTGTTATATATTTATATACTATTTATTTATATTATTTATTTATATTATATTTCATTTTATATTATTTATATATTATTTTTTTCTAAAACAACCAAATACTCCCCATCTTTTCTTGAAGCAACACATGGGAAAGATCCCTGGAGATGTTTTGTGGAATATCCAAGATTAAAAGCAATATATATAATATATAATATATAATATATAATATATAATATATAATATATAACATATAACATATAACATATAATATATAATATATAATATATAATATATAATATATAATATATAATATATAATATATAATATATAATATATAATATATAATATATAATATGTTATTTATATCTATTATTTATATATTATTCATTTCTATTATTTATTTCTAAAACAAAAACCCGTCTTTTCTTCAAACAACCCATGGGAAAGATGCCTGGAGAGGTTTTTAGGAATATCTTTGGAAAGGTTCTGTGGAATCCCCTGGAGAGGCTGTGTGGAACATCCAAGATTAAAACCACAGTGGCCGTTCTGCAATATCATTTCTGGAGTAAAAATCTGTTTTTTCCTCTGGCTGAAGACCAAATCTACAAAGAATTTTTACAGAAAGGCTTTTCTGGTGCTGTGCTGTCCCCTGGCAGTTATCACCCCATAATCACATCCCTGGCCAGGGACAGGAGGGTTTGGGCTCCTGGTTTTCCTCTTTCCTCTCCCGTTGTCACCTGGATGAAACATCAGCACTGCTGGCTGCACCAACAGATTTTGCTGCCAAAACTAAAAAAAACCCAAAATATTCAGGAGGTTCTGTCCTCGGATCTCCCAAAACAGCACAGAGCCACAGGAAAGGGATTTCCCAGGATTTTAGGCCAAGGGACAGAAATGCAGCTGGAACTCTGGAAATAATCTGGCTCCTTGGTTGTATTTCCAGGACAATTCTTTTAAAGACCACAAATCATTCCGTTCCTGGGAAATGCAACTTCAGAGAGAACTTTGGCTGCTCTGCTTGAAGAAAAATCAAATGAAGAAACAAAGCAATGCAAGCTGGAAAAAACTCAGCAGCAGAAAAAAAATAAGAGGAAATTTTGAGAGGAAAACTTAAAAGCCAGATGGGATCCATCCATTTAAACACCAACATATGTTCCTGAGAGGAGAGCAAAGGAATTCTGTCTCCTGTCAGAAAAGATGAGTGGAGGAATTTCATTTTTTGTTATTTAGCACAGAAGATTCATTTATTCATATATGTTTTCCCACCCTTCAAATTGTGATAGCAGCAATAATAATAATAATAATAATAATAATAATAATAATAATAATAATAATAATAATAATAATAAATGCATCTAGTAGTAAAAAACTCATCAAAGGTTGAATGTTCTGCGTGAGGCTGAATGAAAAAGCCAAACACAAACCCGACCTGGAAAACAAATTCTCTTCCTTCCCAGCTACATAAGGAGCTTGCCAGCTCAGTTATTCAGATTTTTGGATTCTAAGGTGTTTATTCTGCCCAGATTTGGAATTTAACTAAAGCTCTCTAAGATTCCTGATCTGGGAGGCACCAGGACGTGAAGATGCCACGGTGAGCATCTTTAATTGTTCACAAATGGGAGGCAAAGCAGATTAAAGGGAATAAATGATGGCAACTGGGAGCTGCCAAATGAGTGTTTCATGTTCCCTCTGCACAAGGGTGATGGGGAGGAACTCACATTTCCCATATCAGGAAATATAACAATTTTTATCAGGAAATCAGGAAATATAAAACGTGGGGGAAAAAATCAGGAAATATAACAAAAAGCCACTTAGAAGATCAATAACAGCAAAAATAAAATAAAAATTTAAAAAAAGGGGAAAAAAGAAAAAAAAAGTGAAAAAAAAAAGAAAAAAAATTTAAAAATAGTATTCGAAGGCAGCGGATTTATCTGGAGCAAACACCTCCAACCCAGCAAATGCTTCTGAAATAGTTTGTACCTGTAGGATCAGTTTTGTTTTTAACAAGGAATTTCAACAGATGCTCCTTTGTGTTTCAAACATTTCTTTGTCACAGCTCTCTTCAAAGGCTGAGAGAGATTTTTATTCACCCTGAGAGCTCTGAACGCTCCCTGAGAGCTCCAGAGCTCTGCTGCCTGTGCCTCAATCACTCCAATATCTCCCCGATATAACAAAATGTTCTTTGCCATCTGTTCTACCCCATCCACGCCTGAGCAGACAGCTCAGATCAGAGGTTTGCAAAGAAATCAGAATATTGACATCATTTCCAGCAAGGGCAGAGTCAGTGAACGCCTAAAGGCAGATTGGGTGTTTGTAAATCTCAGAGGTTTTCCAGAGTTGCAAAAGGAGGCTGGACAGAAAGGAACTTCCCTTTGGTGCAGAAGGGAAATGGAGAGAAAGGAACTTTCCAGAATTGCAGAAGGAAAATGGACAAAAAGGAATTTTTCAGGGTTGCAAAAGGAGACTGGACAGAAAGGAAGTTTCAAGAGTTAGAAAAGGAAAATGGACTAAAAGGAAATTTCCAGTGTTACAAAAGGAAAATTGATAGAAAGGAACTTTTCAGAGTTACAGAAGGAAAATAGACAGAAAGGAAGTTTCCAGAGTTACAGAAGGAAAATGGACAAAAGGGAAATTTCCAGTGTTACAAAAGGAAAATGGAGAAAAATGAACTTTTCCAGAGTTAGGAAAGTGGACAAAAAGGAAGTTTCCAGAGTTACAGAAGGAAAATTAACAGAAAGGAAATTTCCAGAGTTACAGAGGTGGACAAGAAGGAACTTTCCAGAGTTACAGGAGTGGATAAAAAAGGAACTTTCCAGGGTTTCAGAAGGACACCAGGGCAGAGAATGAACCCTGCCCTTGCCCATGGGGAGCCAGCAGGGCTGGGACTTTCTGCCCAGGACAGGACAGGGCACTGCCTGACAGCACAAACAGGGAGCAGCAGCAGGAGCTCCCTGCCCTCTGTTGACACCTGATTAGGGCAGGAGGTTCTGGGACCTGATGCAAGAACACAATTTTAACCCCATAAACTCAGGGAGCGCTGCAATGGTCAGGTTAATCATGAGCAGAAGTGCAAAGAAAATGAAAAAATCCAGCTGGAAACTCAAATACAAATAACAAGGGAAGGTACAAAGGCACCTTCCCCCAGTCTCAGGATGGGTTTTTAAGCAGCAGCATCACAAATCAATTCTCACACTTGGTGCTGCGTCATTTATTCCCTTTAATCTGCTTTGCCTCCCATTTAAAGATGCTCACCGTGGCATCTTCACATCCTGGTGCCTCCCAGATCAGGAATCTTAGAGAGGTTTAGTTAAATTCCAAATCTGGGCAGAATAAACACATTAGAGTCCAAAAATCTGAATAACTGAGCTGGCAAGCTCTTTATATGATAGCTGGGAAGGAAGGGAATTTGTTTTCCAGGTCGGGTTTGTGTTTGGCTTTTTCATTCAGCCTCACACAGAATATTCAACCTTAGATGAGTTTTTTTACTACTAGATAAATTTTAGTATTATTACTATTGCTATCATAATTTGAAGGGTGGGAAAACATATATGAAGAAATGAATAATGAGAAATACTTCTGTGCTAAATAACAAACAGAAATGCAATTCCTCCACTCATCTCTTTCTTGTAAATCCCTCAGGTCAGCTCTGCAGCCTCAGCAGGAGCAGACATTGCTCCCAGCCAGGTGAAAGCAATAATCTATTTTTAAGATAATTTATTTATATATATTTAATTTATATTTAAGACGTGCAGCAGATTTTGAACCGTCCAAGCAGGGTGGAGGGTTTTTTTTTTTTTTTTTTCCTGCTATAATTGCACTCCAAGCAAAACAAGAGTTAATTAACTCCCTGCCTCATAAACTGAGAAATCTCTGCTGAGCACAAAACCCTTCCTTGCTCCAGCCTCAGCCAGACCGGGCAGGTCTGGTGTCCCTCTGATTGCCCTGAGCTCCTCCACGGCTTCCCTTCACCTCCTTTTGCTCAACAACATTTTCCTGGCACGGTTTCCTCCAGTCTGAACCAGCCCCAAAACCATCCCAGCACTTTCCCCTTTCACCTCGGGGTCCCTGGCAAATCCCTGCAGCCTGGAGAGAAGGGAGAGCTGGCTCGGACAAAAGGGGAAATGTGGGAAAGTTTTACAGCAACTTCTGTGAGCCAGAGTTTGATAGGAGGATCCACGTTTATTCCTGAAAGGATTTCCTACCGAGGTCATTGACAGAGAAACCGAGAAAGAAAAAGATAAATAAGAGAAACCTGCAGCTCTCTATTCCATAAGCAGCTCTCTATTCCATATTTCATGTGGAATATTCCATAATATTCCATTCTTTGTTTGTCTCATGACCAATGAGTGAAGTGTAAACTGAAGAGTTTTGTATAAATGTATAAAAATGTATAAAAAGCATCCATGCTGTAATAAAAACAGGTTTGAAACCTTCTGAAAATGGAGTGCAGCTTTGTGTTGTCTCCATCTCAACCATGCCCATCTCAGCTACAACAGGAAAGGGAGAATTTGAGGCCAAACTTTGTGCAATGCAGCTGTAAAATTCTGTGTAGGGTGGTGAATTGTGCTGGCTGCTCTGTCTTTTGATCCTCAAAAATCAATTTATAACAAGAATTCATGCTGGAGTGAGTGGGATTTTAGGTCCTCCTCCCTAACACAGGGATTCTGAATGAGGCTGAGCTGTTTATCCTGAGTGAGGCCAACAGAATATTATACAGAATTATATATTATATATTATATATTATATATCATATATTGTATATAATATATAATATATTATATATTATACATTATATATTACATATTATACATTATATATTATACATTATATGTTATATATGTTATAGATTATATATTATAGATTATATATTTATTAAAGATTATAGATTATAGATTTTATTTCCTTATTTATTTTTATTTATTAGCACTACATCCTGCTTAAAAGAGACCCCACTGAGCTCTGACCCCACAATTCCAGCCCTGTCCTCTGACAGCTCCCCCCAAATTGGCTCCATTAATTTCTCCTGATTCCAGAGGGAAAACCCCTCCTCCTCTTGTGGGAAATAATAAAGGTAAGAAGAATTTCAGAAAGCTGGGAAAGCAGGGTTTATAAACAGAAAGAGCAGAGAAATTAGAATCAGCTTCAAAGCCTGAAAGTAGAAAAAGTCACAACAGAACAGCAAGCAAGGACATGAAAAAAATAGTTGGAGTTTTCAGCTTGGCTAAAATGGGTGGTTTTGTTTGAATTACCACAGGAATACTGAATGTAAGAGTTCAAATTATTAGTTCTTTGTTACAGGTTGCTAAACAACAGCTGGAAGGACTACAAGTCTAAAATGGAAGTGTAAAAACTCTGTTGCTGTCTTTGTTCATAATTAAGAAGTCTTTTCACCTGCTCAAGGTCCCTTCATGAACTTTTCCCAAAATAATCTTTTGCAATGAGTGAAAAACTGGCCCAGACCCACCAGCAGGAACACCTCCCCAGGAACAGGAATTTTCTGGCAGCTCTGCACACCCCTAATCACCCAGCCCATCGAATTCCAGGCAGCAGCGAGTTTGCATTTGTGATAACACTCAATTCCTTCAGCCCCACAACTCAAAACTCTCAGCTTGAAAGTGAATTTCAATCCAAAGGTGCAAAATATGAAACAACACAGAAATCGCAGATATTCACCCCCAGCAGATTCCCTGGGTGAACCCCAATCCCCAGAGCAGCAGTTTCCTTCTGTGGGCTGAGAGATGCTATCTTCAAAGCTCATTTCAATGCTCACATTTCTCAAATGCTGTTCAGGAGCTGCGGCTCAGCTGGAATCACCTTCAGCTGGTTTGCTGCTGCTAAAAACCCTTGGGATGTTTTCCCAGGACTTTCAAGGAGAACGTCCAGGAGAGCAACACAATACGTTGCACTTAAGGACAAACATGATTTTTTCTAGAATACCCATAGGGAAAGCCAGTCTAGAATTGTGTCTTTTATTTAACAACCTACTCTAAAACACCATGGTGGTTTTTAACTAAGACCCTTTTCATTGGAAAATTAATTGGAAAATGAATGGAAAATGAATGGAAAGTGAATTGGAAAATGAATTGCAGCAGGTGATGGCTTTTTTTGGTAAAGATTTGGAAAACTGATTTCTTCTGTTTCATGGAAACTCCAAGCAAAATTCTAAAATGAATAAGAAAAATAATTGTGGGTTTGGGTTTTCTTTTTGGGGGGGAGTTTTTTTTTTTGGTTTTTAGGGTTTTTTTGTTTGTGTGTTTGGTTTTTGCCTTTTGGGGTGTTTTTTGTTTGGTTTTTTGGGTGGTTTTGTTGGTTCTGTTTGTTTGTTTCGGCTTTTGTTTTTTTTTTTTTTTTTTTTTTCCTGAAAAAAACCCAGAAGGATCTTGAAAAACAGCCAAACATCAATGAGAGGGAGTTTAGGAGCAAAACTGCTGAAGGTTTAAAAGGCTGTGCCCAGTTTGGGTGCCCTGTCCTGCCCATCCCAGCCTGTATCTCCCCTCACCCCGACAGGCTCCTGTGCTTTGTTTCCCTAAACAAATACCCTTTGTAACAGATATATTTCAATATTTATCCTCCTAAACCCTCCAGGTTAACTGGGAATTTTATAAAAAGATATAAAAAAAGATATAAAAAGATATAAAAACCTTCCCAGGGGGAAGGGGCAGCACACCAGAGCCAAAGAGCAGCAAAGAGTTGAATTGCAGTGAGAAAATTCACCTCTAATTCTGTTTCATTCCCTGCAAGAACATGGAGTTGTCTGCAAGGCCAAAATCAGAATTCTTGCCCCAGCAAGATTCCCCAGCCCTAAAGGAGAAGCTTTTCCTGATGCCAAGGGAATGGAATAAATATTAATGGAATAAATATTCTTCAGGACAAGGAGTGTGTAGAGAGGTGCAAAATAGGCAGAAAATTATAAAAAATATTAAAAAATTAACAGATTCTCTGCCAAAGGAATGGGCAGCTGTGACATCTCTGCCCTGCCAGGCACCAAATCCAGGTGCTGGCACCACAGTGGGGTCAGTGCAACTGAACTGGGCCTTTTATAGCACCAAGAAAAACAGATTTTACAGAAATAGCAGGGCCTTCAGCTCCTCACACAGCTCAGTTCATTGCTGAGCCTTTCCCTACAAATTCCACCCCAAAAATCCCCCATAACTGCCCTTTTATACATTATGATGGAACCCCACTGTTAGATCAACAAACCAATCTCATTCCAGGCTCAGGGGGATAAAATAAAAAGTATTTTATCAGTCACCTGCTGCCAGCAGGCAAGAAACATCCTAATCTCCTTATCTTGACAATAAAAATATTGGAAGTGATTGCATTATTTATTTTTCCAAGCTCTGATTTCTTCAGCCATTCCAGCCCTGCATATTCTCCATGCTTCTCCAGCCACCACTCTTGTAAAACTGGAAAAAAAAAAAAAAGAAAACTTTTACTTTTGGGGCTGTGAAATGACAGGAAAAACCACATTGTTGTGTGCAAGTCTTGCTTCTAAAGCAGAAATTCCTACCCTGGCCAGGCCTGAAGCCTTGAACGCAGAGCAGGGTTTCTGGTGGAGCAGTGAAACTTATCCAGGTGTAAATTCAAAATTTCAGTGATTTTCTGAGAGGTTTGTAAATTAGAGTGAGCACTTATACAGCAACAGTGAATCCTAAATAAAGTCTGAAATGCATTTAGCAGGGTCCTGGCACTGCAGGGATGGGAGGAAGAGGGATACAGGGAGGACTCCAGAGGAGTGGGAGCAAATGCTTATGGAACAGCTCAGCAGAAGTGATAACATAAATAAAAACCAGAATATTTTAAGGGATTTTCAGATCCAAAGCAGAGCTTTGCAGCTGAGTCTGAGCTGGGTTCTGCTCTGCCTGCAGGGAGGGCTGGCAGCAGCACTGCTTCTGTGGCAGAATGAGGAGGAAAAGCACACACAGAGTGCTATTTTTGAAGATGCCTCCAGCACTGGATCCTTGCAGCCTCCTTTTTGTTTTTTTCTCAGTGAGAATTTCAGTGAGTGAGATGAGAAATGTGAGCACAACACTGACCAGGGCCAGGAGGTGCTTTGGTGTCGCAGACATCTTTTCATGAAAAATCCTTTCCTTAGGATTTTTCCTCCTGAGAAGCTGAGAGCCCTCAGGAACAAAATGTAAACGATAATTATCTGCTGCTGTGGAATGCAACAGGTGAATCTGTGATTAATCTGATGTAGTTGTTTGTAATTAATGGCCAATCACAGCCCAGCTGGTCTGGACACAAGGCCGAAGCCACAAAACTTTGTTATCATTCATTCCTTTTTATTCTATTCTTAGCCAGCCTTCTGATGAAACCTTTTCTTCTATTCTTTTAGTATAGTTTTAATATAATATATATCATAAAATAATAAATCAAGCCTTCTAAAACATGGACTCAGATCCTCGTCTCTTCCCTCATCCAAGAACCCCTGTGAACACGGTCACAGTGCAGGGCACCAGAACACAGAAATCACATCAAAACCTTGCAGAAAGCAAACTGGAGACAGCAAAAGATTTTGCAGACTCCCCTGGTCACAAGGAGCACAAAAGCCAAGTCATTGCTTTAACCAAAAAACGCTAAACACAAAACTGACAGTGCAGTGGCATCCTTGAAGATTATTCCAATTTCTAAATTTCTAAATTTCAGCCATTTAGGAGCTTGCTTAGATATAATTTGATAATTTCCACCATTTTCACTAAATTCCTAAATTTCAGCCATTTAGGCACTTCCTTAGATATAACTGGATCATTTCCACCATTTTCACTGTCCCTAGCAGCCCAAATCCATCCAGTAAAACCATCTTTTCAGTGTTATATTTTTCCCCACAAATAAAATCATCCTGAAGGAGTGACTTAAGGGCAGAGTACACTTCAAATGCCATTTCCTATGGGGTTGTAACCAGTGATAACTGAAGTCCAGACAGAGATTTTATAGCAGGAAAATGGATCTGTGTGTGCCTGGTAGATAAAGGAGGTGCCTGTGACCTGAAAGGGCTAAAATTACCTTTTTTAATGAGTTACAACGCTGTCACACAAAGAGAGAGGTCACTGGGTGCTGGCAGGGACACTGGTGACAGAGATCCACCTGCACGGAGCCTTTCATCCAAGCAGCTCCAGCACTGAACCCCTGCCAGCTTTGGAGGCGCAGTGATGTAATGCTGTAATCCTGGCTCCATTCACCTCAAAACCAGGTGTGAACCTGTGCCAACAGCACAAACAAGCTCAGCTCCAATTTCCCACCAGCTCTAGGTGCTTCCATAGCACAAACAGGGACAGCTTTGGCACCAGAACCAGAGAGAGCAGAACCAGGAGCGGCTTCCCTGCTCCCAGGTTCTGAAGTGAGGCTGATGCTTTGGGATTTCAGCTTTAATATTTTCCATCTATTTGTAACCCTGCAGTTCTTTAGTGTTGAACTCTAAACTCCACGCACAGTGTGAGCTGCTGCTTCCCCATTTTGGGCAGACACAACAATTCCTCTCTAAGATTTCAGCTTTTATATTTTCCATCTACTTGAAAGAGATGATATTATATTTAATACTAATACTAATGGTACTACTACTACTACTAACAATAATAATAAATTGTTTTAATAATAGTATATTATTGTATTTTCCATCTATTTGCAATCCTGCAGTTCTTTAGTGTAGAACTCCAAACCCCACACACAGTGGGAGCTGCTGCTTCCCCATTTGGGGCAGACACAACAATTCCTCTCCAGGCCTGGCACTCAAGGACACCTCACTGCCTCAGGGCCCAGAGATGGAAACAAAAGGGAGTTGGGGGCAGCAAACTTGGGGTCAATGACTTCATTAGCTGAAGCTGGAATTGGCAGATTCACCCCCAAAATGGAAATGGACCAAACTCATAAAAGTGTGAAACCCGTGACCCATTGTCCATTTTTGGGTGGGTTTTATCTGCCCTAAATGTACCTGAAGGCTTTTCAATAAATAGAATTGCTTTTTATTCTCTTAATTTTGTCTGGCCTCTGTTTTTAGGCAGCCTAAAAAGGCATCACCAATGTTCAGCAGTTCCAGATGTTCCCATAGCACAAACATGGACAGAACCAGGGAGAGCAGCAGCTTGGAGCAGCTTCCCTCTGCTCAGGTGCAGGGCTGATGTCAAATTATTATTGCATTTTCTGTTTCCAGCTCAGTCCTTCTGGAAAGCTGGAGAACTCTCTGTGCTTTCAATCTTTGCCGAGCTGGGAGCAGCACAGCCCTGGCCAAAACCAGTCCCTTCATGGCGGCTGAAAGGAATTTTCAGGAGTCCAAACCAGCTCTTCCAGGTTAGGTTTGAATTACCCCGTGTTTCTGTCAGGTCTGAGCTGCTTTGGAGGAAAGTTCATTCCCTCCTGAGCACACAGAATGTTCCCAAACCAACCTCGCAGTGCCCAGCTGCAACTGGGATTTCTTGTCAGTGCTCTTTCCTCCCCCCTGCACCACCCAGCGAGGTTGAAGAATAACTCAGAGGGGAAGGAGCTGCTGGGTCCAGCTTGTTCTGGGATTAAACCCCTCCACAAGGTGAATTTCTCCTTGAATGCAGGATCTCCTCAAGCCAGCCTCAAATGTCCAGTGCAGAAGGTAGAAAGTTAAAAAAAGGATCACAAAATAATAAAACCCAAAATAAGTGATTCCCTTCCCAAATACTTTATTTCTGAGGGGTTTGAAGCTGCAGTTTGCTAAGAGCAGGTGAAGAAGCCGAGGTAAGCAAAGGATTTATGACACTGCAAAGTTTTCCTCATTCTTACTTACTGCTGACCTACACAACACAGGTAAATACGCTGCAGGAAAGCTCCTTAGAGTGGTAAATCATTGATGGGAGACATTTGCTGGTGGACTAAATCTGGATACAATAACGTTTACATCTTAAATCTGAAATTATTAGCCCAGGAAAGAGGTCAAGGACTGTTTAATGAGCACGCAACCCTCCTTTGGCTACAGGGCAAAAAATAAACTCTGAAAGGATACAGGCATAATTAAACTGCTGAGTCCTAGGAGGGGCTGGAATAAAGCTCTGAGATCTGCCACAGGCTGCCTGTATGTCAGTTGTAGAATTCTTGCAGGTCCCAATTCTCCTGTCCATAAAAGCTGGAGAGCCTCCTGCTGTGGTTGTGAGGGATGCAAGCCTTGCAGGGCAGAGAGTGCTCCTGCCAACCACCAGAGGAGAATTGTGGAGCTCCATGTGCTGCTCTGCCGACTGCTTCACCCCTGATCCAGGCCAGCAGAGCTGCCTCTGGAGCTAAGCCAATATTGCCCTTCTAAGTCCCCAGTTGTGAGACAGCACCCAAGCTGGAGGTGGAGGCAGCTTGGGTCTGGGAGGCACCTGTGCCATTGGAAATTCAGGAGGCGGCCGCCCTCTCAGGGCCACGGGCCCCTGAACACCAATGCTGGCCCTTTTCCCTGGGAACCAAAACTCACCAGCCAGGTTCCTGATGGCAGATTGCAGGAGCCACTTGGCACTGTCAAACCAGCTCGAGTTGGCACTGGTGCCAGCTTGGGTCTGGGAAGCATCCTGCGCATTACAATTTAAGCTAGAAGTTGTTTTTCAGTTTTATTGCAGTAGAAACTTCTTTTTTCTACTTGCAACATCAGCAGGCTTGTTTGCCTGTGCTATCTTTCTGCTTGGTAAAAGCATCTTGTTTGGGGTGGGTTTATCCTTTGCTCTAAGCCATAAAAAGCCCCTTCTAACTAACACACCCTTTGGCTCCTTGGTTATCCAGCAAGACTGGCTCAGCAATTCTTTTCTTCTATATCAAAACTTGCTTCCATCTCTCTCGGGTTTTGGTTGTTCATTGCTGCCCCGAGATGTGCAGGATGTCTCTGTTTCAGCCCACGCAACTGAAGAACGAGTCTGGACTCTTCACTTTTCGGTCTTGATGTTGTTTATTAATTCTTATCTATAAAATTTTCTTTCTGCCCAGCCGAGATCTGCTCAGCAGGGCAGCCACAGGCACTCTGTGCGTCCTTTTATACTACAAACTATGTATAACATATTTACACTTAATTCCCAATACCCATCACCTATGTTAGACAGTGCACTTCTACTCTAGACCAATCCCAAAGTGCCAACATCACTGCAGAAAATGGAGAACAAGAAGAAGAAAGGCTGGACACACCCAGGTTCCTCCATCTTGTCCCCATAACCCCATACCAAAAATCCTAAAATCTACATTTTCACCCTGTGATCATTTTGTTATTACATTGTTCAAACCTGTGTGACTTTCAGGTCCTCATACAAAGTTGGCAACTTGCTCCAGGGGTCATAATCAAATCCCCAGGTGTTCTGGGCGGTGTGCCAGGGTCTCTGAGCCCCTCAGCAACTCTGAACACCTGGAGGGATGGACTAAGTTCCGACATCTCTATTCCTTCATCAGACTCTACATTTAAAAATCTTTCTGCTAAGCACACAAATCTGTGAGACCTGCCTGTCAAACTTTCATCCTTCCCAACAGGGCCTGACCTGGGTTCCTGGAGGCCTTTGACCCACACACCACACGTTGATTTCCTTGTTGACCACAGCCCCGTTATCAGCTCGCACCTCCCTGGCGCCGCTGGCAAAGGTCAGCCCAACACTTCGGGCTCTGCAGGGGAATTCAGGAAGAGTTGGGCACAAGGAGAACCTTCTGAGCCTTATCTGTGTTTGCCTCGCCAAGAAATGGGTTTATTGGCAGCTTTTCTGCCCGTCTGGCTCCCACAGGGGCGGGTTGGGAAGGATGGCAGGAAGGGCTGTTTGCTCTGTGGTTCTGGAGGAGGGATGGCTGCAGCAGATTCCTCCCAGGGAGCAGGGCAGATTGGGAGGTATTTCTGGGCTTTGGTTTGTCAGAAATTGCACTGGCTGGCAGATGGGTGAGGGGGAGATTGGGAGTCGAGGCCTGTTGCTTGTGGTGGATAAAAGTGGAATTTCCAGGTCTCTCTTTTTCAGGGTCTAATGCTCCCAAACAGCACAAGGCAACAAGGAAAACCAAGTTTCTCCTTCCTTAGTTTGTGTTTCTTCTAGTCCTTCTAATGACTGGACTGGAAACCTTATTTACTTTAAGACAAGATTTTGTCCTGCCTAATTTCTTCTCCTTGTACAAATATGGGCACTACTTTCCCAGGACATGAAGAGCTAAAAACATCCAAGTTTGCCACATAATTTTCACAGAAACACAGGGAATTCTCACTCCATGACCACCAGCATGTGAATCTTACTGGGAAATCCCAATAGTCCTTTGGGTACCACAGTGAAAAAATACATTTTGGATATGTTTTTGTTCAATTCAAAATATTTACAGTAACAAAAAAAGCTGCATAAAACCAGGTGCTGCAAATTTAAAATTGCTTGTGAGTATTTCTGAGATCAATGAACCCCTGGGTGGTGTAGAGAGAAAATCTCTGCCCTTGCTAATTAGATTTTATAGCCTTTTATATTTGCTCAGGAAAAGCCTTGAGGAAGAAATGTTTATACATAGATTTTACAGTTTTGCACACGTTTCTAATTGTGGTAGATATCCAGGTGCTCAGCACAGCAAATCAGCAGGACCAGTGAATCAACAGGTCTGTGAGTGCTGGGCCAGGGTCCATCACGTGAAGATAGGAGCTATCTCAGGGGTTATAAAGTGAATTAGAGAAGCAGGTGGAGTAAAAGATAAAAGCACTATGAACCTGTTAATTGAAGACTTCAACAGTGCCAGAAATAGAGTTACTGTGTGAAAGATGAGTCAGCTCGGGGCTGCAGCTCGTCCTTGTGCCAGGGTGTGATTCACCAGCCAGGCCCTGTGTCTGTGAGCATCGCAGTGAATTTATCATTTATTATTATATTCCTGCCTCCAGACTGGTTTCGTGCTGCACTGGGTCAGTGGGACCATTGTAGGAGTGACAAGCTAAGATGGTTGGGATGGACAGAGAGAGATTTCTGAAGCCAGGGCTTGGAATTTGGGGTTCATTGCAAAGGGCCTGGGTGCAGGGCCCTGCTGGGAGCTGCCAGCCACAGCTCAGAGCAGGCTGAGAGAGGGACAGAGAGATGAAGAGAGTGGTAAAGAGGATAAGAGAGTGAGGTTCCCGTTACAATACAATAAATCTTCTTCTGTGCTGAATATTCTAATTTTTATTCACCGATCTAGTACAAGATACAAATCCTACAGCATTTACATACAGCCTATAAGAATCATTACATTACCATCCTGTGTTACATTTTAAACCCTAAAATCTCCTCTTTGGGCCCCTTCTGCCAAGCTGTAGGGTCTGCTCTGACCCTTGGGCCTGTCTGCAAGCAGAGGGTGTTGTTCCATCAAAAGGGGATCACCTTCAGCCAGCCACACCATTGTTTTCCAGTTGTTCAGTAACTGAGGGATCTCAAAGCTTGCTTTCATTTCAATCTCACAGTTTCCATATTCTCAAAATCTTTTGCCAGGCAATCATATTGATAAGGCTTTCCTGTTTCATCTTCCCCAACAACCATGATCTCAGAATTGAGGCATTGGCTGTCGCAGGGTTCTACCCAACAAATACAGGGTATCACCACAGAATGAACCAACCAGGCCCCAAGGTCAGTTCCAAGCTTTCTCTTCTCACAGCATTTATAACTCTTTATCTGGAATACCCAGGTGTGGTGGTGTTCACAGGGGTCTGAGGCTGAGGGAAGAGATGAGGATCTGACTCCATATTTCAGAAGGCTGATTTATTATTTTATGATATATATTACATTAAAACTATACTAAAAGAATAGAAGAAAGCATTTCAGCAGAAGGCTGGCTAAGAATAGAAAAGAAAGGAATGATAACAAAGGTTTGTGGCTCGGACAGAGAGTCTGAGCCAGCTGACTGCGATTGGCCATTAATTAGAAAAAAACACATCAGACCAATCTCAGATGCACCTGTTGCATTCCACAACAGCAGACAACCATTGTTTGCATTTTGTTCTTGAGACCTTTCATCTTCTCAGTGGAAAAAATCCAAAGGAAAGGATTTTTCAGAAAATACCATGGCTAAAGCCAGGGGCAGTCTGAGTGCCACAAGCAGCACCGGGAGCACCCTCTGGTGCAGGAGACACTCTGCCAGGTGGGACAACAGCTTCAGACTGAAGGATAAAAAATCAGCAGCAGTTCATTTCACACCCCAGAGAACCCAGAACCTCACAGCAGCACCTGATGCTCTCCAGGAGAGGCTGAACTTTGCAGAGGATTTTGAAAATGCCTTTTCATCCCCTGTCAAGAGAAGCACAACTCAAAGAAACACAAGGGAAACCCATGACCCCTCTCCAAATGCCAAATTAATTGACCCTGCACTCCATGTCCCTTATCAGCAGTTCCAGGGAGCTCTCCTGATACTTCACTGCTACTCCAGACTGTGCTGGGCATTCCGGAGCTCCCACAGCACCCTGGAAAATGAGCAGTCAGCAGCAAATACTTCACAAATGCAATAAACCCAATGGTTGCACCACTCCTCTTTTTATTAGATCTTTCCAATGGACTGTTAAAAAAACTGTTAAAATAAACTCTGGTCTTTGCATTGATATCCTTTGGGTTTGTGGGGCAAAAAAAAAAGGCCCTAAATATTTCGAAACTGATTTTTTTTGCTTACAGCTGACGTTAAGGAAACAAGATTGGGGGAAAAAAACCTGAGAGCAAAATTCCCCATGGGTATCTTTGGTTTGGTTTAAACCAAACAAATTTACTCATGGAAATATTGCTACAATAAAAATTTGATTTATTTTATTTACAGCTGCCTTCCACCCTGCCTTTTACAAATAGGATCTGGAGCCACAAGGCACAGAGATAACTTTGTCACCTCTTGGGGACCAGGTTTCTCTTGGGTGTCAGAGAGATTCTTACCTCCATGGAGGATTTTTATGAAAACAATCCTGAAAACATAAAAAATAAAGCAAGGATGGGTTTTTTCACTGCCACATTCCCCAACAGGCAACCACAGTGACCTGCAGAATGGCAGGAGGGATATTAAAACATTAAAATCAGGCTCACAGCACTGGACACCAGCAGCTCTCCCTGCAGGAATAGTTTCAGTGCATCTTTGCTCGGGAAAATCACATTTGTAGAGACCTTTGAGGTCTCTGCCAGCAGAACTTACTGAGTGTATTTAAGACATGCACAGGCCATGTAGGGGTGCTGGGCAAGGCTTAAAAGGATGGCTCTAAAATGCTTGGAAAACTCACAAACATCCTTCACATCCGAGATCAGAAAGGCTGCACAGAACACGTTGGTAAAATGAGGCTCTTCTGTTTATTTCTTTATTGACTTAACAACAAAAACCACAAAATCAGCAACACCAAGAACTTCACCCTCCTTCTCCAGACTAAAATTTACTGATAATCCACAGCAAATGTGAAAATATTTCAAGGTTAAGCAAAAATGATATGGATTACTCATCACATATTTGACCAAATACATCCTTAATTAAATTTGTGTCTGTTCTGATATGAAGGTAAAGCTGCTCTGTCCCAGACACCCCCTCCCTCCCCAGCCCAACCTCATCCATGGCCCAGGATAAGCTCAGCTGCTCCAGGAATGAGTCGGTGGCTGTTTTACTGTGCAGAACGTGAAATCCTCCTGCTGCTGTCCCTTCAATGCCCTGAGAGTGCAGCTCCTCTTTATTCCAGCTGCAGGGCTCCATCCCAGGCATCCATCAGAAGAGGCCTGAGCTCCCCAGGCTGGCTTGGTGTTTGCTGTCTGATAGACAAATTCAGAATAAAAGTAGATTAGAAATTCTGTGGATACCCACAGTCACCGCTACAGCCAAATCCAAGGGAATAACCCAGGGCAGGACCTGCAGGATCAACTTCAGGACTTTGCAAATTCGCTGCATCTGAATTTCAAAATAATGCAAATGATGCTCCCATAATTACACCGACCCCGCACCGTTATTAATTTCAAACTCTGAGCGTCACAGCATAAAAAATTAAGCAGCTGCTGGAGGAAAATGTTCAGCTGAGAAGAAATCCTGCTTAATTTAACTCCTGCTTTATTGTCACAGACATTTTTTATGGAAAATCCTTTCCTTAGGATTTTCCTCCTGAGAAGCTGAGAGGCCTCAGGTACAAAATGCAAACAATGGTTATCTGCTGCTGTGGAATGCAACAGGTGCATCTGGGATTGGTCTCATGGGGTTGTTTCTAATTAATGGCCAATCACAGAGAGTCTGAGCCACAAGCCTTTGTTATCATTCTTCCTTTTTCTATTCTTAGCCAGCCTTTTGATGAAATCCTTTCTTCTATTCTTTTAGTATAGTTTTAATGTAATATATATCATAAAATAATAAATCAAGCCTTGTGGAACATGGAGTCAGATCCTTGTCTCTTCCCTCATCCTCCTGTGAACACCGTCACGCTTAATTTAATGCTCTAAACCAGCACACATGAACTAAAAACAGCTGAATTACCTGAACTGCCAAGGGCTGAGGGTTGCTGCAGATTCACCAAAGCTTCCTTGATCTCACACAGGGTCTGGGCAAGGGGGGGAGCTGCCACCAGACCCTCGACCTCCAGCTCAGTCAGATAAGTCAAGGGGAGATCTGAACCTGCAACTGATTGGGGCATTTTTAAGCCTAAAGAGGCTCCTCATGGCTGCAAGAATGAAATGTTGTCCTGGGCAGAGGGAATGCTGAGAGAATCACAGAATCATGGTGTAGAATCTGCCTGGCCTCCCCAAATTAGCATTTAATTATTATAATGGCATGCAGACTCTTCCCTACAGGTGGTCACTCAATATAAAGGTTTGAAGGGTCTGTAGGGATGGAAGTTCCTTGACTTCTCTCCTGCAGAGAAGGATGTAAAGGGATGGAAGCTCCTTGACCTCTCTCTACAGAGGATAGAGGAGGCAGAAGTGGCTGCCCTGAGCTGGCACCTCAACAAAAAATAAATTATGTGAAAGCAAAAAATAGAATAAATGGAGAAAAGTAATTCTGCATTTGCTGTGTTAGCAAACATGGACACCCCCTTTTATCCTCCTAGCACAGAATCAGCTCCTGAAAGCACCCCACAGCTGGGGCACTGCCCTTACCATGCTCTTCATGCCCAGGCAGGCTGGAAAAAGCATCATTCCTGCTGAACAGCTCCCAGAGCTGAGCCAGCTCAGGATCCTGTGGGATAAAAAGTGCTCAGAAGTTAAAGAAATAGAAAAACTCCCAGAGAGGTGAGAAACAGCCCAAACCCAGACACTGCAGCTCACCTGCCCTTGTGGTTTCTTCTCAGTGGCCAGGCTGGGCAGCGGGGGCACAGCTCCCACTGCAGCCTCTGCTTGGATCTTGGGCTCCTCCTCTGGATTGGCAGCTCTGCTCCTCTCAGGAGGGTTCCCAAGCAGAGCTTCCAGAGCTCTCACCAACTCTGTCACCTCTTGCCATGGGGAACCTGAGGAACCCAAATCATTTCAATGAGATTCCCCAGAACCACCTGGAAAACCGTGATTAAACCCAGAACAGCACCAAGAGCAGGAGCTGCTCTTTGGAAATTTCTCAGGAGCCTCATTTTGTACAACATTTCCAAATAGCTCTGTGCTCAACTGATGCCTTGAAAAGGCTGGCCTAGAACAGAGGCTGAGCAGAGTTACAGAATAAAGCAGGGATTTATTAAAAAGCCTCCATGGATGCACCTTGGGCAGCACAAGAGCCCAGCCAGGGCTGCACCCAAGATGAACCAAAATGGGCACAAAATGAACCCAAGGTGAACCAAAATGGTCCCAAAATGAACACGAGGTCATGAGGTCTCTCACTTTTACAAGTTCTGCTCCATTTGCATCTTGGGTTCATCATCCAATTTCAGCTTTAGCCCAGGCAGTCCCACCCTGCTTGTTTTTCTCTCTCCAGCCCACGGTGTTTGTGCTCTTGGGCTGAAATTTGGATCATTTGTCCTTGGTGCCCAGCTGGAGCAGGAATTGTTTTGTCTCCCTGCTCTGTGCACAGAGCTCACCATGCCCTGATGTGAAGTTCAGAGCCACACACTAAAGCAGCACAGAATGTGAAAAAACATAAAAGCTGAACTTGAGGCATCACACCCCTCCCTGAGCTGCCAGACCTCTCCTCTCACTGAGCTCAGGTGCAGACAGGCTGTCAGCTCTTACAGAACAATTTTTGGGCTCTCATGTGGATGAGTCAGGGTTTTTTTTTAGCCTTTTCCATAATGCTGCTGCCCTCATGCTGTACCTGTCCCTGGCTCTGCACCCTGCTCCTCTCACCTGGCTGGGAGTTGTTGTTCCACTGCCCATCCTTCAGCTCAGCACCCACTGCTGCCTGGCTCTGCTCTGCAGCTTCCTGCCCATAAATCCCTTGCCTGGAGGTTTTCAGGGCTTCCCAGTCCACAGCTTGCACCATGTCCTGTTCACAGAAAGCAGCAGTGTTATATTCTGCAAACCCCAAAATCCACATTTAGCCCCTCAATAATGATGCCTTGAGCAGGCTGAGTTAGAACAGTGGCTAGAGAAAGTTGAAGAATAAAGTTGGGATTAAAAAGCCTCCATGGATGCACCTTGGGCAGCACAAGAGCCCAGCCAGGGCTGCACCCAAGGTGAACCAAAATGGTCTCAAAATGAACCCAAGATGAACCAAAATGGCCCCAAAATGAACCCAAGATGAACCAAAATGGTCCCAAAATGCACCCAAGATGACCCAAAATGGCCCCAAAATGCACGAGCGCTCCCGGGGTCTCTCCCTGGGATCAGTTCTGCTCCATTTGCACCTTGCAGTTCATTGTCCCATTCCAGCTTTAGCCCAGGCAGTCCCACCCTGATTTTTTTTCTCTCTCCAGCCCACGGGGTTTGTGCTCCTGGGCTGAGATTTGGGTCATTTGTCCTTGGTGCCCAGCTGGAGCAGGAATTGTTTTGTCTCCCTGCTCTGTGCACAGAGCTCACCATGCCCTGATGTGAACCCAGACCCACACACTAAAGCAGCAGAGAACCTGAAAATATAAAAGCTAAAGCTTGAGGCATCAATAAAACCATATAAAAATTATTTCATGCCAAAATAAACTACTGAAAGAAGTAAACCCATCCTTTGATGAATTTCCCTTCAGGACAACAATTTATCTTATGATTTTCATGGTTCCAAGGCTCCCTTTCCCTTGAATGCCTCTCCCCACTGACCATGAGGCTCTGGATCCTCTGGCTGATCCCCCTGTGGAACACCAGCACTTCCATCCTGTGCTTTGCCAGCTGAGAGGCCAAGTGCAAATTCTGATCCTCCAGCTTGTCATAGAGGGTCCGGACACTGAAATCCTCCAGGAGCCTGGGGGTGAAGCTGTGCTCTGAAACACCAGGGGAAGGCTCACACTCAAACCCTGCAAATGAGGTTATTTCAGTTTATTTCCCCTACAATTCGCTGCCTGGCCAGGGGAATTTTGTGTTCTGTGAGGGAGGAGGATGAGGCAGGAGATGTGAGAGAAGGTCTCGTTCCCCAGTGAGGGGGAGGATGACAGAGCGTTACTATCAGCTCCTAAATTGTCCAGAAATCTGCCGGGGTGCTGGCAGAGCTGCTCCTGAGCTGTTCCCAGCATCAACACCTGCTGCCATCTGCTGGGCTCTGCTCCCTGTCAGCATTCCGAAATTCCCACTCATTCCCAGAAAGCACAGGAGGAGTCCCGTGCCTCCGGGGAACAGAACAACCAGCAGACGAAGCCAAGGAAAACACTAGTAAATCTTTATTTTCTTCACCTGTCACCTGAACTGGCTGCTGTTTTAAAGAGCTTGTCAAGGCTGGGGATTCACTGTCACAGCTCCTCAGGGAAAAATCTCCATCCCATCCCCATGACAGGATTGGGTTAAATCCCTGGAATAAACCCAGGTGGAAGGATGTGTGTGCCTGTGGAAATGCACACAGAAAAGTGTGGCCTTCTGAGGGTGCAGGACATGCTGGGTCAGCAGGTGTCAAAATATTGCACCTGAGAGAAGAAAATGTGGAGGAAGTGGGGAAAAAAACCAATGGGAGAACACCTGGGGCTGGCCCAGCACTTCACCTGCACCGGGCACTGCTCCTTTCTCTCCAGAGCCAGCATCTTCTCCAGATCCACGAGGACCAAGCATCTCATAGAACTTGAGACTGGGGAGAATGGCAAAGAACATGAAGAACACCTCATTCTTCTCAGGAAGATCAGACCCCAAGCAGAGGATGGCTTTCAGGGTAGATATTTTTGTAGGAGCCTGCAGAGGCTGGTATTTACCTGTCCTTAAGGAGGATGTACTCTGGTGGGATGTGTGGCTCCCCCAGGCTCCTCCAGCGTGGCTTCCAGCCCTTCAGGGGGCTGATTTTGGGGCCAGCAGGCTGGAACACGATGGCCAGGGTGGTCAGCACCAGCACGAGGAAGCCCAGGATGAAAAGGATTGCTGAGGAAGACGGGAGGGAGGGCAAGAAGTGAGAAACACAAAAAAATATTCAGCACCATTCTCTACTCATTTCACTTCTACTTCTTCTGGGAGAATCTGGGGCAGGCGGATTAGGAGGTGTTTTCAGGACTGAAGGATCCAGTTTATAAATTTTATAGAGAAAATATATATTATTATATATATAATATAATATATATAATACATTATATATATTATATAATATATTATATAATATATATTATATATTATATATTATATATTATATATTATATATTATATATTATATAATAATATATATTACTCTGAGTGTATTTATATGTATATCTATATATTGTATAGATTAAATATATTTAAAAATATGAAATATGTTAAAATGTGTACAACATATTATATTATATTATATTATATTATATTATATTATATTATATTATATTATATTATATTATGCTTTATATACATGATATGCTCTATATATATTATATGCTTTATATATAATATATATAATATATAATTAGAATATATAATATGTAGAATATATTAGAAATGCAAATATAAATATGATATAAATAGGAATATGACAATAAGTATAAACATGACTACAAATATAAATTATATATATTTTACAGAGTCAGGATCATGCTTGCACACCACACTTTCATTTCTGTTGTTTCCTGGCCTCCCCCTGAAGGATTGGTGTGTGCACAGCTCTCACACCCACACCTGCCTTGGAGCACAGACCTTACCTGACCTCGTGTTTAGCTTTCAGTCAGCTTGGGAATGATGAATTTCATTTCAGCTGGGTTTCTCATGGAAATACACTGTCATTTTCCGCTTCCCAGCCAAGGAAAACAAAGCCCTGGGTTACCTGAACTCTTCAAACAGGGCGTGGGGAGGAGCACGACTGCTCCTTCCCCCACCCCAGCTCCTGCACAGGCAGGCCCTTGGCCAGACAGAAATGAAATTTGGGAAGCTCCTCAGCAGCAAGGAATTAGAGCTGACAGAGCAGTGCTTTGGTGGCATTTCCCAAGAAAATTCTTGTTTAAACACACTTAAAGAGGACAAGAAATGTCATGGGTGAGGATGGAGGTTGAAGGTATCTCAGAGCTTTGGGTGGACCTGTGATAGCAGCCCAGTTGGGAGCCAGGTTCAGATGCTGCTGCTGCTTCAAAATGCCGTGTCTGGCCAGCTGGAACAGGGAGGAGGGCTGGAAGAAGCCGTCCCTGGGGTCACAGCTCACGCTGGCCTCCTTCACTGTCACAATCAGGAAGCGTTCCTGAACGGAGCTGTCCCTGAAAACAAATGTGCCAGGCTCCAGGAACACATGGGCAAACCTGGAAGGGAGAAGTGAGGAAGGGTTGCCACAACTGGTCAGGTCTGGATAATAAATGACATAAACTCTCAAGACATTCACACAAGGCTAATTCCCCTTTATTAATAAACCCATTGATTTTATACTCTACTTCACTACAGATAGACCTGGTTGGTCCTTTAATTAAAACACCATAGGCTAATTAAGAAACCACCCTTTGGTAAACAACCTTATGGGCAAAACAGCTTATTACAAAACAGCAGGTGCAGATTGTTCAGAATTCTTTCTCTCCAGCTCCCTAAAGCTTCCCAGGCTGATTCTGGGAAATCTTATCTAGCTTCTCTCTCTGACCAGGGAGCTGATCCAAGCCTCCTTCAGGCTCCATCTGTGAGGATGGTTGAATACAACAAAATTTGGTGTTTTCACCCCCATGGAGCTGCTGATTCTGTCAAAAACTCCCTCTCAGGTTGCCCACAGCAGGTATTACCAGGAGATGTTGAGCTGGGTCTCCTGGATCAGGTGGTCCAGCCTTCGGAAGGGCCCGAAATCCCAGCCTGGGTTGTTGTTGTAGAGATGCTGCTTCTGGTACACGGGGTAATGGCTGGAGGCACGCTCTGGGATGGGGCAGCACAGGGACAGCAGCTCTGAGCCACCTCAGCTGGGAAAGCTGGCACTGGGCTGGCAAAGAGCTGTGGAACTGCTTTTATAGCAGCTCGTTTCTATACTCAGCTCATTTAATTGAGTTTAATTACTGCCCTACAAAGATTTACGCTGTCTGTCACAGACATCTTTTATGAAAGATCCTTTCCTTAGGATTTTTCCTCCTGAGAAGCTGAGATGCCTCAGGAACAAAATGTAAACAATGGTTATCTGCTGCTGTGGAATGCAACAGGTGCATCTGGGATTGGTCTAATGTGGTTGTTTCTAATTAATGGCCAATCACACTCAGCTGGCTCGGACTCTCTGTCCGAGACACAAGCCTTTGTTATCATTCTTTCTTTTACTATTCTTAGCTAGCCTTGTGATGAAATCCTTTCTCCTATTTTTTTTTCAGTATAGTTTTAATATAATATATATCATAAAATAATAAATCAAGCCTTGTGAAACATGGAGTCAGATCCTTGTCTCTTCCCTCATCCTGAGACCCCTGCAAACACCACCACAGCTGTATAACACAGGATTATTTTTATCTCACTCTACAGAAATCCAACAAAAAAAGTGAAAACCTGCAGGTAAGGCCCTGGCAGAGCCCAGAATGCAGTTCTGGGAGCCAGGAGGAGCAGGGATGGATCCATGCAGGGTGCCCAGGATGCAACCATGCAGGGTGGCCAGCATGGAGCCACAGCTCTGAACGGGTATGGACACACAAATGTGCTCAGCCCAGCCACACTCACCCTGGGAATTGATGCTGAGCTGGAAAAGGATCGTGTCCCCTGCCTCCAGACACACCACTGGGTTAGGGATGAGGGGCAAGGCCTGGTTCTCTCTGGGGGAACTCCTCTGGGCTCTGCGCCCTTTCTGCAGCAGCTGATCTGAGGAAAAATGTCCTGCCACAGGCAAGAGAAGAAACCAGAATGAACCCTGCAAAGTGAGCAGCACATGACAACACACAACACCCGACCCTCGGCAAGGAAGAATTATTTATTTTGTATCTGTGGGCAGTTTCAGCTCACAAAGCCAAATCCATGCACCTGCCAACAGATTTGCCTCCAAACGGAGTTTCCTTCTAATTCCTTGGAAATCCAAAATCTTGCAATGTCTATCTGAGCCCTTCCCAGGGAGTTACCCATGCAGCCAGTGAATTCCCCACTGCTTACTCCCAGACAGAGCAAGAATTTCCCTGCTTTCTTAATAGTTTGGAGCATCTAATAATGAATTTCCTCTGTGCCAACATGGGAGGAAACGGCTGTGCCATTGTCCAGTGGCTGTGCCATTGTCCAGTGGCTGTGCCAACATGGAGGGAAATGCATTGGTGTGGCTGGAATTTGGGTTTCCTCTCAAGCCTTACCCATGAGAAATGCATCCAGAACTTCTGTGCTGGAGACAATGAAACCCAGCACTCCCTGGGGGCTGAACAGAACCAAATGCACCCTCTGGCTGCTCTGCAGGTGCTCATCAGGGCCCAGAACGTTTGAAACTTCCTGTGGGAAGCAGAGGGAACTCAATTTCAATCAGCCCTGGTTTGTGGTCAACCTTCAGTGCAGCTGTAAGAGGCTGCTCTAGGAGTTTTCCCCCTACAATTCAGGAATTGTTTCTCTGTAATGCAGCAAGCTTAACCTCCCCTGAAGGAGTTCCTTTACCTTGTGGTGATTTCTGGGCTCTCCCAGAGCTGCACATTTAGACAGCAATCCCTCCCTCCACACCTACCCTCACTTGGCCCTCGTCTACCCTCAGCAGCAGCTCCCTGTGGGTGCCAAAGCCCAGGGAGATGCGTGGGGCTCTCAGCAGGCACAGCTGGTCGCAGAGCTCCTCAGCAGAGATGTACTGCTTGCAGTGACATCTGAAAAAGGGACAAATCCTTGGTCAGTCCTGATCCCTCAGCAAAAAGCCACAACAGGGCCCCAGGGTGGATGATCCTACTCTGTATCCATGGGGAAAAGGATGGAGCAAACTCCCTGTACATCTCATCAGCACCGTGCCTGCCCTTCAGGACCAAAATGTGACACCCCACCAGCTTGGTTGGTGTCTAGCTCCCCTTTGCTCTTAGATTTTAGCTAGCTGAGTGTGGTGGTTTCAGTTTGAAATCAGGCAGAAACATCAATTTTGTGCAGTGATTTTGGTTCACCAATTTGAGATTTTCCCAATTTTGAGATTTTCCCAACCAATGTGCTGATGAGTGTGGTGGGTTTCAGTGCTGGCCAATCACCCATGCACTCATTTCCTGCTGTGAGATAGGAAGATAAGATTGGGAGAAAGGCAAAGCTGGCTCAAAACTTTAAAAGGTATAAAGAAAATTTTATTCATGGTAACTAAATGGAAAAAAAAAAGTAGTAAGAATTGAAACAAACCCTTCAGAACTCTTCCCCCCACAACTGAGGCATATCCAGCTTCTCAGTGATTCAACAGACTGTCAATTACAGAAAAAGCTTTTGCATCATTTCCCTAAATTCCTCCCACGTCAAACTCAGTCACTGAACCAGAGAAATTCCCTAGCCTGTGGTTTTTCTTTTCCTTACATTTGCTTTCTAGAAAAAAAAACCCTTTAAAAGTTTTCTCCCAAATTTGCCCTAACCAAGACACAGTGCTGGGTTGGACTTGGTGATGGTGAAGGCACCTTCCAGCCTGGCGGTTGTCTGGTGGTTGTGTGGTGATTGTGTGGTGACTCACATGCCCTAAACCAAGACACAGCGCTGGGTTGGACTCTGTGATGGTGAAGGTCCTTTCCAGCCTGGTGGTTGTGTGGCGGTTCTGTGGTGGCTCTGTGGCGGTTGTGTGGTGGCTGTGTGGTGGCTCTGTGGTGGCTCTGTGGCGGTTGTGTGGCGGCTCTGTGGTGGCTCTGTGGTGGTTGTGTGGTGGCTCTGTGGCGGTTGTGTGGCAGCTCTGTGGTGGCTCTGTGGCGGTTGTGTGGTGGCTCTGTGGTGGCTCTGTGGCGGTTGTGTGGTGGTTGTGTGGCAGTTCTGTGGTGGCTCTGTGGCGGTTGTGTGGTGGTTGTGTGGCGGCTCTGTGGCGGCTCTGTGGTGGCTGTGTGGTGGTTGTGTGGTGGCTCTGTGGCGGTTGTGTGGTGGTTGTGTGGTGGTTGTGTGGCGGTTCTGTGGTGGCTCTGTGGCGGTTGTGTGGTGGCTCTGTGGTGGCTCTATGGTGGCAGTTCTGTGCTGGTTGTGTGGTGGCTCTGTGGCGGTTGTGTGGTGGTTGTGTGGCGGCTCTGTGGTGGCTCTGTGGTGGCTGCATGGTGGTTCTGTGCTGGTTCTGTGGTGGTCCTGTGGTGACTCACATGCCCAGCTGTGCGTGGAGCTCCCCTCCGGCCGGCCCGCAGGCCGGGGCGCAGTCATGGCGCTCGGGGTTGGCGCAGCGGCGCGTGGATGCCAGCCGGACCTGCCCGGGGGCACACAGCTCGTCCACCTGCAGGCAAACACACCCAGATGGGCTCCAGGGCTGCAGCTTCCAGGCTGAAGCTGAGCTGCAGCATCCCTAAGGTTCTCCTTGTCCCCGCTGCTGTGCTTCAGACATTCCACGTAAAGGCAACCCAACATTTCACATAAAGGTAACCCAATTTTCCACAGAAAGGCAATCTAACATTCCACATAAGGGCAATCCAATATTCCATGTAAAGGCAATCCAATACTCCATGTAAAGTCAATCCAAAATTCCCCACAAAGAAAATCCAACATTCCACATAAAGGCAATCCAACATTCCACATCAAGGTAATCTAACATTCCACATCAAGGTAATCTAACATTCCACATCAAGGCAATCCAACCAGGAAAGCATCAAGAAAGCACACTATGGGGATTTTTGAAGGAATTTTGAATGAGTTAGAGCTGGGACCTCTGAGGTTTTAGATGATGTGATTTACTTTTCTTATCCTCTGCATGGGTAGGAGGGGTGAGTTTGGCTCACACCTTCACTGCATGGTTCAGAAGGGATTGGTTTTAGTGTCTCCCTGCCCATGACAGCTCCAAAGAAGAACTTCATATTAAACGAGGTTTAAGTTCCTGGATCTGTCATCTCATGTGAGACACTGTGCTGCTCCTACTGCCCTGGCATGGAAGGATCCTTCACTTCCATCCCTTGGGAATTTAAATTTAACCTCACAAGATCCTGGAAAAGAAAACCTCCTACAACAAAAGGCCAATAAAGCATCTGAAATATTTGCTTGGCTTAGCTTAAGGCCTGAACACTCCCCTCTCCTGCACATCACACAACAATTTTGGTTTGGAGCCCAATTTTACCTGAGGTCGGCAATCCTGGTCACTGTTGCTGTCAGGGTCTTTCTTTCCTCTCTCATCATAATAAACATAACCTGCCTGGCAGATGCAGGAGGCATCTGACTGCTGGAAAGCCCTGTTGAGCCCATGGCAGGTACAGCTGGTGGCACCTGGGAGAGGAGGTTGGATTTAGAGAGGGAATACAGCCTGAACAACCGTGCTGGCTGGGAAGGAGCAGCTCCCGTGCTCAGAACTCTTTATCAGATCCCACTGCTCATTTCAGTGACACTGCTGGAGCCTGTGCCCCTTTTCCAGGGCAGAGCTGAGCCACAGGACAGCCAGCTGGGATGTAGGATGGTCGGGACGGATGGAGACGAGAGATCTCTGCAGCCAGGGCTTGGAATTTGGGGTTTATTGCGAAGGGCCTGGGTGCAGGGCCCTGCTGGGAGCTTCCAGCCACAGCTCAGAGCAGGGCTGAGAGAAGAGAGAGGGGTAAAGAAGATAAGAGAGAGAGAGAGGATGAGAGGGTAAGAGAGAGATGTTCCCGTTACAATACAATAAATCTTCTTCTGTGTTGAATATTCTAATTTTCACTAACCAATCTACTACAAGATACAAATCCTGTAGTATTTACATACAGCCTGTAAGAATAATTGTTTTACATTTTAAACCCTAAAAACTCCTCTTAGGGCCCCTTCTGCCAAGCTGGCAGGGTTTGCTCTGACCCTTTGAGTTGTCTGCAAACAGAGGGTGTTGTTCCATCAAAAGGGGATCACCTTCAGCCAGACACACCATTGTTTTCCAGTTGTTTAGTAACTAAAATATCTCACAGCTTGCTTTCATTTCAATCTCACTTATAGCTTCCATATTCTCAAAATCTTTTGCCAGACAATCATATTGATAAGGCTTTCCTGTTTCATCTTCCCCAACAGTGGGGCCAGCCTGCACAGTGTGAGAGCATCTCCTGCAGCACCCATGCAGCCAGAGATGCAGAATGGCCCAGCTGCTCGTTGGCAGCAGAGTTCTGACAAGCCCTCCACTGATTTGTAGATTAAAGCCCTGGACAGGGTAAGGACCCAGCCAGGCAGGGCTGCCAAACCCCTCTCTCGTGCCCCAACAGCCTCAAATCCACCTGATTTGAAACCCTGGGGCAGTGCTGCACATACATTAAGTGAGGAATAAGCACTCCTCACTTTTCCAGTTTCCATCCAGCCTTATCCCACTTTACCATGCCCTCAGTGCCCAATTTTGGCTTAAAAGCACCCCTAGATTTAACACAATTTCCCCAAATCCTGGCTAAAGTGAAACTCCACCGCTTTCAAACCAATGATAGAGCAAGAATTCACAGAGCTGCTCAGCTCTTCTTTCCTTTAAGGAGATAAATCCCCTTGGGTAAGGGTGTAGGAGTGGATTTGGATTCGGAATCCTCCTCCTGGGTGGCACAGGGGAAGAGCAGCTGGGCACAGGCAGCACCCCCAGCTCCAGGAGGATCCCAGGGCTTGTGGCACATCAGGGAACACCAGAGGGGAAAACTCCACACTCCCACACAAAAAACTCACCTGGCTGGGAGGAAGAGGAGCTGCCACAGGGGAAGCAGGCAGGCTGGGCAGGGAGGTGGTTGAAGGTGCCAGCAGGACAGGGCTGGCAGTCCCCGGGGTGCTTGGCAGAGCTGCTGCTCCCGTGGGTGCCCGGGGGACAGGGCAGCGGGGCAGGGGACAGGGCAGGGCAGTAGTGGCCACGGGGACAAGGCTGCTGGTGGTAGCTGTCACTGCCTGCAGAAAGATGGGTGGCATTAGGGACCCCAGAAAGTGCTGGGAGAGAGGCAGAGAGCACCTGCTTGTCCCAGTGATCCGTCTACACACGTCTCTCTATATATAGACACGAGTCTATAGAAATCCACACATGTGCAGAGCAGCTTTTTTCAGTCTAATTCATATTTAAATATAAATCTCAGTTTTTCCTTCCCCCCCAGCTCTTCCACTGGCTAAATCCAGTGGCAAACCCACGTGACAGCCCACACCAGGCTTTTATAACTGCAGAGCATTGAGAGCCCAGAATTCAAAACTCCCAATTTAAGCTGCTATTTCGTGCCCCACTCCCCCGTGGCAGCTGAATTTACCTGGTGGGCAGGTGAAGCCAGCTGGGCAGGGCTGGCAGGGCTCTGAGACCAGGGCCTCGCTGCGGAAGGTCCCTGCAGCACAAACCCTGCAGAATCTCTCAGCTGAGCCCCTCAGGCCAGGCAGGCTCAGCGCCATGTGCCCTCCTGCACAGGGCACGGGGTGGGCACTGCCCGGGGGGCAGTGGAATGGGAACACACACCTGGCAGTCAAAACAGAGCAGGAAAAAAGGAAGAAAATTTCTGCAAATTATTCCAGCATTCACTGATCAGTGAAAACACAAGGCAAAACTAAAAGTGATTATCTGATTCCATGTTGGAAGCCAGGACATCTCTCTGGCTCTTCTGGAGTGCTCAAGCCCCTGCCTGGTGGCTCAGAGACCTTGGCACAGAGCCCAATGTGCCTTTGATTTTGACCCATGGAAAAATGACAAAATTAATGATCAGTGAAAACACAAGGCAAAACTAAAAGTGGTTCTTATCTGATTCCATGTCAGAAGCCAGGAAATCTCTCTGGCTGTCCTGGAGGGCTCAAGCCCCTGCCAGGGGGCTCAGAGACCTTGGCACAGAGCCCAAGGCACCTGTGACTTTGATTTTTACCCATGGAGCAAATTATCACCTTTATACGAAGAATTACAAGTCAAGAGAGTTTAAACAGAATAATAGTTAGTTTGTCATGGGGTGAAAAGTAAATTTTTAGGGGTTTAGAATGAGGACTTGGGGTCCAAAGACGGATGAGCTTGGGCGTGCCCTGTCCTTCTTCTTTCTTCTTCCATGTTCTGGGTGATGGTGGCACTTTTGGATTGGTTTAAGGTAGAAACTCACTGTCTAACATGGGTGAGAGGTATTGGGAAGCTATGGTAAATAATGTACACATAGTTTTTAGTACAAAGGACAACACCATCCTGAGGGTGTTCATTGTGCCTCTGACTGACCTGCTGGACAGGCCTTGGCAGGCCAAAGAAAGAATGTTATAGATAACAAAAAATAAACAACCTTGAAAACCACAGATGGGGAATCCTGACTCCTCCTTCCACTGCCAGTCTGGGCAAAGAGACTTCTACATATCTCAGGGTCACTCTGACCAGCAGAAATCCTGAGAATTCCAAGCTGAGCAGAAACTAAAAATCCCTCTCTCAGTCCCCAAAATCCCAGTCCCAGTCACCAAATCCATGACTGCAGCCACAAAATCCCTTTGCTGTTGCAGCATGCACAAAGAATGTGGTTTAGGTGGGACCCCAGGCACAATTCCCAACATTGGGGTTTCCAGGAGCCCCAAACCTCAGGTACTCACAGCTGCTCGGGGCTGCTGAAAGTCCAGGATCCCTCAGGACAGTGGTAGCCAGCAGGACACAGGGGAGGCTCTCCTGTCACAGCAGCACAGTAAGAGCCAGGCCTGCAGGGTTTGGGATTTACTGACCCTGGGGGAGAAACGGGAATGGCATTGGTGTGATATCCCCCAAATGGGAAAATCTGTGTTTGGGAGGAAAGGAGGTGTGACCGTGTTCACAGGGGTCTGAGGATGAGGGAAGAAATGAGGATCTGACTCCATGTTTCAGAAGGCTTGATTTATTATTTTATTATATATATTATATTAAAACTATACTAAAAGAATAGAGGAAAGGATTTCATCAGAAGGCTGGCTAAGAATAGAAAAAGAAAGAATGATAACAAAGGTTTGTGGCTCAGACAGAGTCTGAGCCAGCTGAGTGAGATTGGCCATTAATTAGAAACAACCAGATGAGACCAATCCCAGATGCACCTGTTGCATTCCACAGCAGCAGATAACCATTGTTTGCATCTTGTTCCTGAGGCCTCCCAGCTTCTCAGGAGGAAAAATCCTAAGGAAAGGATTTTCCATAAAACATGTCTGTGACAAGGAGGCTTTTCCATAAACTCTCTGTGTTTTCTACAGCTCCCAAAAGGGCAGAGAACTCTTGGGAACCAGTTTATTATTTAGCATGGCAGGCTGGCACCTCAGTGCCCAGCCCTGCATGAAAATATCTCCTCCTTTTCCAAGCCCAGACCCTTTCCTTGGCAACCTCAGCTAAACAAAAGCAGGGAGGACTGGGAGGGATCATGGCCTGGGAGAATGGGATAAGAGTCACTCTAATTCCTGTCACTGTCACATTTTCTGGAAAAATCCCCTTTGCCAGGATTTCTTCTCCTGGGAAGATGAGAAGCCTCAGAAAAAAAGGGAAAACAATAATTATCTAATTTTTCTTTCCTGTGTTTTGCTGCTTTGGAACATGGTTTGGAGATTGTTCATCCAACAGGTCATTGTTTGATTGGTTTCATGTGAATTGTTTTGACTTAATGAACAATCACAGTCCAGCTGTGTTGTGACTCTGGAAGCAGTTACGAGTTTTCATTACCATTCTTGTCAAGGCTTCTGTCTGTATCCTTTCTGTATTCTTTAGAAAATTTTTGTTTAGCATAATTGATATTATATTATATGATATATAAATTAGATATAATATATATCATATATGTTCTTAGAAGGGTAATTTATTATTTTATGATATATGATATATTGTATATTATATATTGTATATTTTATATTGTATATTATATATTATATATTATATATTATATATTATATATTATATATTATATATTATATATTATATATTATATATTATATTGTTATGTATGATTATATTATATATTATATATTATATTATTATATTATATTATTATATTATATCATAATCTATAATTAATATAATATAATATAATATAATATAATATAATATAATATAATATAATATAATATAATATAATAATATATAATATATAATAATATATAACAATATATAACAATATATATAATATTATATATAATATGTATATATTATTGTATGTATATAATGTATATATTATATATAATATGTATAATATATAATATATAATATAATAATATATAATATATAATATAATAATAAATTATCCTTCTAAGAACATGGAGTCAGATTCTCAGTTCCTCCATCATCCTGAAGACCCAGCAAATGCCACAAATTCCCTGCTGATCCCTCATTTAGGCTCAGGAAATAAGGAAATGAGGCAAACAAAGGTGGTGCCACCTGCTGGGCACTCATAGCCGGGTTTGCAAGGGATTCCCTGGGTGTTGGGGAGCCCTGTCTGGGCTGGATCCGGGCAGTGATATCCAGGAGGGCAGGGATCACACTCTTCCAAGGATTTAGCACCAGGCTGGGTCCTGCAAGTGCCAGCTGGGCACAGGAAAGTGTCCCCATTGCCAGGGCACCAGTACCCGGGGGGACAGGGGTAATCCTCAAAGCTGGTCAGGCCTGTGGGGAAAGAGAAGGGAGTGAGAAAAGGGAAAGTGAAAAAAGGAAAAGGAAAAAAAGGGGGAGAAGGAGGAGAAGGAGGAGAAGGAGAATGGAAAGGGGCTGGGTGGCCAGGGGGAAATTTGGAGAAAGGCTCTTAGATGGCTGTGAGCAGGAACTCTCCCTCCCTTTCCTAGCTTGTCCCGGGGAATTTTGTCACCCAGAGGTGGGAAAAGAATGGAATTTTATCACCCAGAGGTGGGAAAAGGAGGGAATTCTGTCACCCAGAGGTGGGAAAAGGAGGGAATTCTGTCACCCAGAGGACTGAAAGGGAGGGAATGCTGTCACTTGGAAGAGTGAAAGGGAGAGAATTTTGTCACTCAGAGGTGGGAAAGGGAAAGAATTTTGGCACAGAGGAGTGGGAAATGGATGAAATTTAGTAACCCAGAGGAGGGAAAAGGACAGAATTTTGTCACCCAGAGGTGGGAAAAGGGCTGGCTTTGCCCCACACTCACCTGGCAGGGGACAGTGGTACCCAGGAGGGCAGGGCTGGCACTCTGCCAGGCTCCGTGCCCCCGGGTGCCCACGGAAGGTGTGGGGAGGGCACTCCTGAGGGGCCAGGACACTGCCCTGGGCACTGCCATTGCTCCCAAAGCAGTAATGGCCCAAAGGGCATGGATGGGCCTCGGAATCCCCTAAAAAACAGAAAAAAGAGGATTTAAGGAATGTCCCCACTGACATTGGAACACCTCCTCTGCCAGGTGGCACCCAGGGATGTCACTGCATGAACAGGTCACTGACTCTTTTCACTCACAATTCCATGTCTGACATCCAAGCCATGCTCTGAGATAGGGGGAAAATGGGAGGGGATTGGGTAAAATGGGGGGAAAGGGGAATGGGATGGGACAGGATGGGATGGGATAAAAATGAGTCAGAATTGGGGAAAAATTGGGAAAATGGGGCTGCAATAGGGGAAAGATTGGGAAAACGGGGCTGGAATGGGGAGAAATTGATGGGATTGGGAAAAATGGGATAAAAAGGATCTGGGAGGGGTGAAAACTGGGAAAAATGAGGACAAAAGAGGCTGGAATTGATGCCTTGTGAAGGCTGGACTGGAGCAGAGGCTGGACAGAGTTAAAGAATAAAGCAGGGATTTATTAAGAGGCCTCAATGAATGCACCTTGGGCAGTGCAAGAGCCCAGCCAGGGCTGCACCCAAGATGAACAAAAATGGTCCCAAAATGAACCAAAGATGAACCAAAATGGTCCCAAAATGAACCCAGGGTGAACCAAAATAGTCACAAAATGAACCCAAGATGAACCAAAATGGTCCCAAAATGGACATGAGGTCACGAGGTCTCTCTCTTTTGTAAGTTCTGCTCCATTTGCACCTTGCAGTTCATTGTCCCATTCCAGCTTTAGCCCAGGCAGGGCAGTCCCACCCTGATTGTTTTCCTCTGTTAAATTCACCATTGCTCATGTTTTTGGGCTGAGATTTGGATCATTTGTCCTTGGTGCCCAGCTGGAGCAGGAATTGTTTTGTCTCCCTGCTCTGTGCACAGAGCTCAGCATCCCCTGATGCGAACTCAGAACTGCACACTAAAGCAGCACAGAACGTGAAACATAGAAAAGCCAAAACCTGAGCATCAGAATGGAGGAAAATCGGAAATCAGGGATACACAACACTGTCCCAAAAAGCAGCTGCCATCACCCAAACCTGCTTTGCACCACCGGCCTGGAGGGCAGGGCAGGCAATCCTCCCTCCTGCCAGCCCCGGGGAGAGCCCTCAGAGTGTTGGCAGGGCACGGGGTGGGCACCTCAGAGCCCTCCAGGCAGTAGTGACCTAAAAATGGGTGGAAAAGAGAGAAAAGTAAAACATGGAAACCCTCTGGTGGCAAAAACAACCGAGCCAGAGTCTGCTGTTGCTGTGGAATGAATTTTTACAGGTGTTGGGAAGCCAGGTGGCCTTTTGGCTTTTTTCTCCCCTGCATTGCCAGAGGAGCAGCTTTGTGCTGCCCTGCATGGCCAGAGGGAGCCCAGGCCCATCTGCAGCAGCCCTGGAGCTGCAGAGGAAAACTCCCCCCTTGTGCAGGATCCCTGCTGCAGCAGAGCCACAGCTGGCACTGCAGGAGAGCTGAGCCCCCCTGGGATGGGGCTGGGACACCGCCCTGGCACACAGGGGGCAGAGCATGCTCTGACTCTGGCAGGGTTTTTGTTTATTTGTACTATTGCATTTGTATTTTTTAGTTTCCCCAGTAAAGAACTGTTATTCCTACCCCCATATCTTTGCGTGGCAGCCCTTTAATTTCAAAATTATAATAATTCAAAGGCAGAGGGTTTACATTTTCCATTTCAGTGGAGGCTCCTGCCTTCCTCAGCAGTCTGTTCAAATCAAGACACTCACCTACCTGCAGGACACAGCCCTGCACACACCTGTTCATTTTGGTTTTTTATGATTATGATTATTTTCTTCCCTAGTAAAGAACAGTTATTCCTGCTCCCATATCTTTGTCTGTGAGTCTTTTAATTACAAAATTGCAATAATTTTGGGGGAGGGAGTTTACATTTTCCATTTTGGGTGAGGCTCCTGCCTTCTTTAGCAGACACCTGGCTGTTCAAACCAAGACACCCTCACCTATTTGCAGGACACAGCCCTGCACACACCTGTTTATTTTATTTTTTTATTTATTTATTTTTATTTTATTTTTAAATTTTTTTAATTTTTATTATTTTCTTCCCCTAGTAAAGAACCGTTATTCCTGAGAGCTTCTTAATTTCAAAATTATAATTCAGGGGGGGCTCCTGCCTTCCTTAGCAGACACCGTTTCAAACCAAGACCCTCACCTACCTGCAGGACACAGTCCTGCACACACCTGTTTATTTTATTTATTTATTTATTTATTTTTAATTTTTATTATTTTCTTCCCCTATTAAAGAACTGTTATTCCTAGAGCTTCTTAATTTCAAAATTATAATTCTGGGGGGGCTCCTGCCTTCCTTAGCAAACACCTTTTCAAACCAAGACCCTCACCTACCTGCAGGACACAGCCCTGCACACACCTGTTTATTTTATTTATTTATTTATTTATTTATTTTATTTTTATTATTTTCTTCCCCTAGTAAAGAACTGCTATTCCTGAGAGCTTCTTCATTTCAAAATTATAATTCAGGGGGGGCTCCTGCCTTCCTTAGCAGACACCCTTTCAAGCCAAGACCCTCACCTACCTGCAGGACACAGCCCTGCACACAGCTGTTTATTCTATTTATTTATTTATTTATTTATTTATTTATTTATTTTATTTTTATTATTTTCTTCCCCTAGTAAAGAACTGCTATTCCTGAGAGCTTCTTCATTTCAAAATTATAATTCAGGGGGGCTCCTGCCTTCCTTAGCAGACACCGTTTCAAACCAAGACCCTCACCTACCTGCAGGACACAGTCCTGCACACACCTGTTTATTTTATTTATTTATTTATTTATTTATAATTTTTATTATTTTCTTCCCCTATTAAAGAACTGTTATTCCTAGAGCTTCTTAATTTCAAAATTATAATTCAGGGGGGCTCCTGCCTTCCTTAGCAGACACCTTTTCAAACCAAGACCCTCACCTACCTGCAGGACACAGCCCTGCACACAGCTGGCCCCAGCGGCAGCCGGCCTGGAAGCGCCAGGAGAAGGGGAGGCCCTGGGGAGCAGCCTGAGAGCTCCCAGCCAGGCAGAAATATCCTGCAGCACATTTCCCTTCCAGCCTGCCGCGCCTGAAGGGGAGAGGAAAACAAGGATTTGTGTATTCTTGTCGCAGACATTTCTCCACAGAAATCCTTTCTTTCGGATTTCTGTGTCTTCGGGAGGCCAGAGGCTCCAGAAGACAAGGTAAACAATTATTATCAGCTGCTGTGGAATGCAACAGGAACACCTTGATTGGCTCATTTCCTATGTTTATAATTAAGGGCCAATCACCAGTGCAAGCTAGGGGACCGAGTCCTTGAACACAACTTTGTTGTAGATTCTTTTCTATCTATTCTTAGCTAGCCCAGCTGCTCTGCAAACCTCTCTCTATATTCTATTTAGTATAGTCATAATGTATTATATATAATATCTTAATAAATCAGCCTTCTGATCAAGATACAAGATTCACCATCTCTCTCTCACCAGCTGCAACCCACTAAGGCGCGGTAATATATTCTGAGCTGCTGCTGCTGATTTGGTGCAAAAGCAGGGTATTGACTGGGAACGCTGTGGGGTTTGCAGTGAAAAGTAATTTCTGATATGAGAGAGAATATAGACACATTTTTCACTTAAAAAACCATGTAGATGCACTGGCTTCTGCTTTAAAACTTCTAATTTGCTTTATATATATTACTGTATCTTGAAACTTTAAGTTCTAAGTTTTCTTAGAATTTAAAAAGTAGAATTAAATAGAATTCTTACTATGCAATATTACACGCTTCTATTCAAACTATACACTCATCACTTTAGTTCTATTATTCAACTTTGGAAGCTCTTTCTATGGCTTCAGGTTAAATGTAGTGTTCTCTTGAGGGACAGTGTCTGTGAGCACAAAATTCTCAGTACTCTCAGTAACTAGGGTTCCAAGAGATGACTGAAGTGAGCCAGTTCAAAATTCATGAACAAGGCACATTGCTGCAGATGGAACTGTGGGTGACTTTCCACTTTCTGCATTACTCCCATGATTTCATAGATTTGAGAACTCACAAAATTGAGAGAATAAATGCCACCCACACCTCTTTCAGGCGCTTCTTTGTGCCACAACAATGATGCCAGACTGCTTTTGCCTTTCAGGATTCCCAGATCCAATGCCTCTGTACCCAACTCTGTAGCTAAACTTGTATTTCTTTTCTTTGAGTGAGAGAAATGCAGGAGAGGAGCTGGGAAGAATTTTCCCAGCACGAAACAAGGATGTCAGACTGCTCCAGAGGAAGGAAAAAATGCCAGGGTGAACTGAAACCTAACCTGCAGTAGTGGCCAGGGAGGCAAGGCAGGCATTCCCTCTCATTCCAGAGGCCAGTCACGTTATCAGGAGTGAAGGTGCCCTCAGGACAGGTGAGAGGAACCCGTGTCCCTAAAAGGGAGAGCACAGACACAAAAACAAACTTCATTAAGAGTGCTGAGGTGTGACAAGGCTCTCAAAATCTAACAAAGCGACTCTCAGGTGGCCTCTGTGCCACTCTGGCTCATTGCCACCTCCTCACCACCTGGCCTGGGGGAGACACTCAGGATTGCCCATCTCTGGGGTCACAGGCAGGCACAGGACACCTGAGGCAGGCACAGGACACCTGAGCCCTTGGCAGGTGATGCTGGCAAGGGGGTTTATTTACAGATGTGAACGGGACGGGGCTGCTGTGGAACTGCCTTGAGCTGTTTTATTTTCCAGCATCAGTCTCATTCCATTGTTATGACAATGGGAAGATGCCACCAGCTCACATCCCAGACAGCAGGCCAGAAAACTTAATGTTACAAATTACTTTATAAGCTTCTTGACCAATCACACACAGCAAAAGCACACTGACAGTAGTTCTATCCAATCACTATAAGCACAGGTGCCTTTGGTTAAAACAATGCTTGCTTATTTCGAATGCAATACCTGCTTGTAAGCCTTAAAACACAACACACAGAGCTCCATCATTAAGCTTTAACCTTCCTAATATCTTGCCAGATAAACTTTCTGTAGCTTAGAGAGCTATTCAGACAAGTGTTAATACACAGGCTTATTGTTTTATTTGCCCTTGCTTTTTCTAAGGTTTAAATAATTTTTCTGCTGACCTATCTCATGGCTGCTGCTTTAGCTCTACTCACAGTTCTGCTGTATCTGAGGCCACCTGCCTTTTGCAGCTTTCCCAAAACCCTCTGATTTTCCCTCTGATTTTGTGAATTCCCACAGGAGGTGCCAGAGTACCTGTGGGGCAGTAGGAATGAGGTGGGCAGCGCCTGGGGTCCCCTGCCACCTTCTCCTGGCAGTAGAATCCTCTGTGGCACGGGATGCAGGAGGCAGAGCCCGGGGCTGGCTGGTACTGCCCGGCTGGGCACGGCCTGGGAAGGGCTGAGCCCGACCCACAGAAGTGACCCTGGCAGGACACAGAAGGGACAGCATTGCATGGAGAGGGTGGCGCCTCCTTGGGATACCTAAAAACAGAGGCCAGGCAAAATTAAGGGAACAAAAAGCAGTTCTGTTTATTGAAGGGCCTTCAAGTACATTTAGGGCAGACAAAACCCACCGAAAAATTGACAATGGGTCACAATTTTAACACTTTTATAAGTTTGGTCCATTTGAATATTGGGGGTGAATCTGCCAATTCCAGCTTCAGCTGATGAAGTCATTGACTCCAAGTTTGCTGCCCCCAACTCCCTTTTGTTTCCATCTCTGGGCCCTGAGGCAGTGAGGTGTCCTTGAGTGCCAGGCCTGGAGAGGAATTGTTGTGTCTGCCCCGAATGGGGAAGCAGCAGCTCCCACTGTGTGTGGAGTTTGGAGTTCTGCACTGAAGAACTGCAGGGTTACAAATAGATGGAAAATAGAAAAGCTGAAATCCTAAGGCATTGTTCCCCCTGACAGGGCCTCTACCTTGTTGAGTTTCTATTTGAGATATCTACTAATAGTATCTAACAGCACAAAATATCTAAAAACAGTAAATATCTGTCAAAGTTAGGGGCTGTATAATTCCCAGAGTCACCCAAACCTCTGTGTGGATGTGACCAAAGTTTCACTCAGCTGTGGGTGACCCTTTGCCACTCTGGGAAACTCAGAGTATGGGGATTTTTGAAGGAGTTTTGGATGAGTTAGAGCTGGGACCTCTGAGTTTTAGATTATGTGATTTATTTTTCTTATCTTCTACACAGGCAGGAAGGGTGAGTTTGGCTCACATCTTCACTGCATGGTTCAGAAGGTCAGAAGACCCTCAGTTACAAGATCTTTTAAGGATTTAGTGACCAATAAAACACTGCCAACCAGGATATTTATGTTTTTGACCCAATCCTTAAATATTTTGTCTTATGGACTCATGCTACAGTGTAAGTTTTCTTAGCCAATCACATTATGATACACAAACCTATAATTCTAAACTCCTTGTTTACTTTTACTTAGTTTAATGTCTCTACTTTAAACTATAAATCCACATTCTCACTTCCAGCACCTAAGTTTGGAAGCCTTCTCTAAGGTCTCAGATCAAATCCTGTGTTTCATTCTAAGCTTTGGCTTCCAGGCCCAAAATTCTGAGAATTCCCTGCATTTCAGATTCCAACCAGCCCTGGCCAGCCCTGAGCAGTACCTTGGGGCACAGGAACGCCGTGGGGCTGATGGAGCTGAAGTTGGCCGGGCAGTAGAAGCCCTCGGAACAGGGTCCTGTGGGAGAGCTCAGCCCCACGCTGGCACAGAATGCCCCAGGGGAGCAGGGCACACAGCTGTCCTGGGAGCCACCTCCTGAGGGACACAAACACGGCAGCTGGGACAGCACCCAGAGCACCCCCAGCTTCAGCAGAGCTTGTTTGAACTAGTAATGTGGTCACCATCACTGGTAATGTGGACACCATCACTGTTAACACATGGCCACCGTCACTGGTAACGTGACCACCACCACTGGTAATGTGGCCACCATCATGGTTAACATGGCCACCATCACTGACAATGTGGCCACCATCACTGGTAATGTGGCCACCATCATGGTTAACGTGGCCACCATCACTGACAATGTGGCCACCATCACTGGTAGCACGTGGCCACTGACCTCAGGGGCAGCTGGTCACCAATGCAGTGGACAAACCCATAGGGGAGGTCACACTCACCAATGTGGTCACTGGACAAGGCCATGAAGGAGGTCACACTCACTTGGTGCGGTCACCAATGAAGTGGACAAACCCACGGGAGAAGTCACACTCAACCCATGTGGTCACCACTGAAGTCCCCAGAGGACAAAGCCATGGAAGAAGTCACAATCACCAGTGTGGTCACCACTGAGGTGGACAAACCCATGGGGAGGTCCCACTCACCAGTGTGGTCACCAATGAAGTCCCCAGAGGACAAACCCGTGGCGGGGGTCACACTCACCAGTGTGGTCACCAATGAAGTCCCCAGAGGACAAACCCATGGCGGGGGTCACACTCACCAGTGTGGTCACCACTGAAGCCCCCACAGGACAAACCCTGGGGAGGTCCCACTCACCAGTGTGGTCACCACTGAAGCCCCCACAGGACAAACCCTGGGGAGGTCCCACTCACCAGAGGCGTTGTTGAGGGTCCCAGCTGGGCAGGGCACCGGGAAGGGGGTTCCCTGGGGGCAGTAGTGCCCCGGAGGGCAGGGCCCGCTCAGGGGGAAGCCGGCTGTCCCTCGGGGGGTGGCGTCGGTGGCTCCTCCGTGACAGAAGTACCCGGCCGAGCACAGCCCTGAGGGGCACAGAGGGGGACAAACACCACCCAGAGCAGCTCCTCCACCTCACCAACAGAGAGAGCTCCCGAGAGAGGCCAGAGCCATCCTTGTCCTGGGTTATCTCTGCTGATAGCCTGGGCTGGTCACCTTTCCTTGCCTCTCCAACAACCCTTGGCCTCCATCCCCTTCTTTCTCAGCACTGACCTCACCTGCTGTTTGCTCACTTATCTCCTCGCTAACTGCTGCCCTCCCTCTGCTTCCTGCGGGAAGAATTCTGCCTCTCCTCTTTCCAGGTATCCAGCCTGGAGTTCTGGCCCAGGGACAATTATTCTGCGCATAAATGGGAGGGGATCGATTTTGGAGCACAAAAAGAACAGAGATAACATGTTAAAACAAAGGAAGAGAAAGCAGAAAAAGACTAAGGGAGGGAAGGAAAAGTGATGCAATAACTGAAATAACTGTTAAATAAAAATATCAATAAAGCCAAATATATATAATATATATAATAAAAGCAAATATATATAATATATATAATAATATATTAGTAATACAATAATACATAATATTATGTTTTATACAATATTATATATTATTATATCATAATAATATTTGGCATTATAATATAACAGTATATATTAGATATATTGTTGTATTATAACAGTATATATTATATACTAATATAATATTTAATAATAACTACTATGGTATAATAATATTACAATATAATCATAGTGATAGAAATTTTATTATAATAATTTAAAAATATAATTATTAATCAAATATATCATAGTTATTATCCATTGTGTAAATATAAAATATAATTATTATGAATATATAGAAATAATTATTATAATATATAATTTTATAATAGTAATAAAACCAAAATAAAATAATAAGTAATAACATACAATCATAAACAATAAAACATTAAAACAAAAATATGTTATAATGAATAATATAATTATAAATATTATCATTAAACAACAATAAATAATAGCAATAAAACCAAATAAAATAATAGTAAAACCAAATGAAATGCTCAGTGAGAAGAATGAAACAGAGGAAAAGAGGAGGCTGATAAGCACAGCCACAGGGTGTCCTGCAATAGCCCACACCCTGTTCATGGAGGTGTTTCCCATTTCCTCACCCCGTCCAGCCCCAGGGTCCCCCCCATGCTGGGGCAGGTCTGGCAGCTCCCAAAGCAGTGTGGTCACCACTGAAGTCCCCACAGGACAGACTCACCATCAGGCTCCCAGTTGGCCTCTCCCCTGCAGTACCTGCCCACGGGGCACTGCCTGCAGGCCGTGGGTGCCAGTGCCCCCTCCAAGGGGCTGAGTGTCCCCTCGGGACAGGGCACAGGGACAGCAGTGCGGCCTGGACAGAAGTACCCTGTGATGGAGAGGGCCAGGAGATGTCACATTTAGGTACAGCCTTATAAAATAATGGCCTTGTTAGCCTTGTGAAATCACAGAATGGCCAGGTTGAAAGAGACCCTTAAGATCATTGAGTCCAGCCCAGCCCCAACCCCTCACCCAAACCCTGGCACCCAGTGCCACATCCAGGCTTTGTTAAACACACCAGGGATGGGGACTCCACCACCTCCCCGGGCAGAACATTCCAGAACTTTATCACTCTTTTCTCTGCTATCCAGCCTGTATTTCCCTTGGTGCAGCTGGAGGCTGTGTGCTCTGGTTGTGTCAGTGCTGCTGCAGACAGAGCCCAGCCCCAGCTGAGCACAGGCACCTTTCAGGAGCTGTGCAGTGATGGGGGCAGCCCTGAGTCTCCTTTTCTCCAGGCTGAGCACCCCCAGCTCCCTCAGGGGTTCCTCTCAGGGTTTGTGTTCCCAGCCCCTCTGGATGTGCAGGTATAGATATAACATATGGATATATCAGATAACTTGAATGCAGCTCTTCCATCAGTCTCAAATTTATCTACCAGACAACATCACTGTCCAGCTCCTCCTGGGTCCATTCAGGGCTTGCAGAGGGACAAGGAACTCAAAGTGTGACCCAATCTGTAACTGATGCCATTGGCAAATTCAGAGCTCAGTGTCCCAAGGTCTTGCCCAGGCTGAGGGGCCAGAGCTGGGCACAGCACTCCAGGTGTGCCCTCAGCAGTGCCCAGTGCAGGGCACAGTGACCTCCCTGCTCCTGCTGGCCACACCACTCCTGACCCAGGCCAGCAGTTTGGCCTCCTTGGCCCCCAGGGCACTCTGCTGGCTCCTGTCCAGCTGTCTGTCCATCAGGTGCCTTTGTGCTTGGGCATTGCCCAGCCACACCATCCCTATGGCATTGCAGGGGCTATTGTGGCCAAAATGCAGGATTGGGCACTTGGATTAATTAAACTCCATCTTATTGAACTCTGCCCAAACATCCAACCATTACATCGTGGCTCAGGCCTGTTCTTTTTGGCTAAGTACAGCTAACAGCTAGCCTGATAAATTCCTGTAAGAAAAAAATCTGCATCTGTGTCAAGAAAGACTTCTGTGTGAAACATCTGTAACGTGGTTGGAGAGGAAGCTTGTGACAGACACATACCCTAGCAACTACTAACCAATGAACTGAGCTGCAATAACCAATTAAACATGATGCCTTTAAAAAACCATATAAATATGAGCTGTGAAGAATAAAAGGGTTGTTGTGCATGAAGAAATAATGATCTTATCCATCCTTCCAGCAACAAGGAGACAACCAGGGGAGAAGGGAAATGCTGGGCTGTGCCAACCGGCAGCAAATCCCCATTCCCTGAGCAGAGAGAGGAATGCCCCCCATACCCACTCTCACCTCTGGGGCAGGCGAGGGGCTGCACGGTGCCAGCACTGGCACAGGCCATGCCAGGCGGGCAGGGCAGGCAGGAGCTGGCCCCGGGCACGGGGCTGAAGGTGCCAGGCTCACAGGGCAGCTCCAGCCCCGAGCCTGCCGGGCAGTAGGAGCCTCTGGGACATCTGTACCCATGGATGCCATCCACAGGGCACGGAGCAGAGTTCCCTTCCAGGCAAACATAGCTGGAGAGAGAGAGAGAGAGAGAGAGAGAGAAAATCCACCTGGAACAAGGAGCCCTGGGTCCCTCGTGGCAGGAAGGGAATTATGAAGCTGACTCCATGTTCTTAGAAGGCTAATTTATTATTTTATATACTTAAATTATATTATATTATAATTATACTGCACTACATTAAACTATACTACACTATATTAAACTATACTATATTATACTATATTACGTTACATTATATTATATGATGTTATAATTATATTATGTTAGATTATGTTATATGATGTTACAATTATATTATATTATATTATATTACATTATATTACATTACATTACATTACATTACATTACATTATATTACATTATATTACATTATAATGCTATACTAAAGCTAAAGCAAATTTTGGGAAGGCTTAACTCTTAGGGTTAAAAGAGATTTGGGAAAAGTTCGACTAGTACAGGTCAAATCCCTCATATTCCCAAAAATAATTCATTTCAGTCCTTCTCAATGTAGCCTTCATTGTATTCCCAGCTTAGCTTCAACTGCTAAATTTCATTGTGATTTTCTCTGCTCCATTTGAGAGCCAGCTGCTATCAGAAATCTCATGAAATCTCATTACACTGCACTGAAATCACTTCTAAGACTCTCTTACACTTATAAAATAAATCAAATTTCTGTAGCTTCTTGCTCTGAGGCCCATGAGATGGACAGACCCTGCTCAGGGCACTGTGCACAGGCTGGAATGGTGACTTGTCCCTGGTTCTTGCACCACCTTGTGGGGGAAGAGGACACAGAAGGGAAAAATAAATGCTAAATTACCAGCAAATGTGATTATGGGGCTAAATAAGGGATTCCCAGCAGCAATTTATTTATAATAATGTTTTTTTTTTTCACTGAAAATAGAGAGAAAATATGTATAAGAATGCCAGGCAAATGTGAAGGGAACAGGAATGTCTCTGAAACACCTACAGGGAGATGCCACATTGTCACTGTCACATTCTCTGAAAAATCCCCTTGCCCAGGATTTCTCTCCTGAGAAGCTGAGAAGCCTCAGAGAAAAATGAAAACAATAATTATCTGATTGCTTCTCCTGTGTTTTGCTGCTCTGGAATGTGTTTGGAGATTGTTTATCCAACGTGTGAATTGTTTTTACTTAATAACTAGTCATGGTCAGGCTGTGTCGAGATGGAAGAGAGTCACAGGTTTTTCATTTGTTTTACCTTCTGTAAAATATCCTTTGTTAAACCTTCTGTAAATATCCTTTCTCTATTCTTTAGTATAAGTTTAGTATAGTACTCTTTAATATATTATAATAACATCCAATAATGTAATTTAATAACATATAATAATGTAATTTAATGACATATTATAATATAATAACATAAAATAATAAGTTAGCCTTCTAAGAACATAGAGTCAAGTTCTCAATTCCTCCTGCATCCTGGGGACCTGGAAAATCCCACAGCACATCCCAACCAAAGGGCTGAGAACGAGCCCAGGAGCTGGAAATTTGGATTGAAATGATTAAAACCCACGGAAAGGCTGTGTTTGGTCACTGCCCGGTGACAGTGCCACTCACCCTGGGTCGCACAGCGATGTCTGTGCCAGCTCAGCCAGCCCTGAGGCACTGCAGACCCTCCCAGCAGGGCAGGGCTGGCACTGCCCCTCTGCCCCCAGCCCCAGGGCGCTGGACAGGGACCCGGGGGGACACGGCACGGGGTGCCCGGTGCCACGGGGACAGAAGTGACCCACGGGGCAGATGTCATTGCCAGGCAGGGCGGGGCTGGAGGAGTCCACCTGGATGAGGAAAATGCAAAGGAAAGGATTATCAGAGAAGAGAGCACACAGGGGCTGAGTCCTGCAGATTTGAAAGGAAACAAAGACCACTGGCATAAAAAGGGTCCTGGCTCCTGAAGGGGGGTTATCCTATCCCTGAAAATATCATCCTGTCCCCTGAAAATATGAAAATATTAAAATGTTTTTACTTCAAAACACAGGGCCCAGGTGCATATCTTGGAGGAGATGTCAGAGCCCATGTTTCAGTGCAATGTAGAAATGAAAGCCTGGTCAGAATTTATCTATGGGCAGCCAGGAATGCCAGCAGGCATCAGCAGCAGCATGTCCCTGCAGCTGAGGGAGCAGAAATGCTTGGAAAACATCCCGTCAACAGCCAGGAGGTATGACAGGGTAGTCCTGGTGCCACCAGCAGCCAGGAGATGTCACAGGGCAGCCCTGGTGCCACCAGGAACCAGGAGATGTCACAGGGCAGCCCTGGTGCCCAGATCACTGTGCTGTCTGCCTGGCACTCACCCTGTGCTTGAAGGGGGCTGGGCTGGTGGCTCCCTTGGCACAGTGATAACCTGGGTAACAAAATCCAGAGGGCTGGGACAGCCCTGGGGCTGAGCAGTACATCCCTGAAACAGAGAACAGAACAGCACAAGATCTCGTTTCAGTCACATGAAAAGAGAAGTTTGCACATTTCCTGTGCCCAGTCCCTCTCACCTGCCGGGCAGGGCTCACAGTCAGACTCACTGGTGGCGCCGGGCCTGGGGCCAAAGGTGCCCTTGGGACACGGGTGCTCCGTGCTGAAGGTGGTCCCTGGCAGACAGAAGTGGCCAGCAGGGCACAGCTCAGGAGTTTGTGCTCCAGAACCTGGGATATGAGGGGAGAACCTTGCTCAGGAGGGATGGGGACAGGTAATGGCATTGTCCATCAGCAGCACCAGCCTCCCTGCCCTGCCTGTCCAGCCAGAGCCAGGACACAGGGAAAGCAGATGCCACGGGCAGGAGGATCCAGGGAAAGCAGACCCACCTTGAGCACAGTCTGTGTCGTTGCTGGGGGCAGAGGTGCAGTAAAAGCCCTCAGGGCACTCCAGGCACTGGGTCCCACTCCAGGAGGGGCTGTAGGTCCCTGCAGGGCACGGCTGGGCTCTGCTGCTCCCCTCCTCACAGAAGTGCCCAGGCGGGCAGGGACCGCCACTGGCGGTTGGCTTGGAAGGAAAACACCACAGTTAGAGCCTAAAAATATCACTGAAGGGGTATCAGGGACGGGCAAAGGTGACACAGAGGCTCCATCATCAGGAGGCATGAAAAGGAACTTTAATCTACAGTTCTTATGGAAACACTTGTGGACTTAAGACTGTGGCATGCACACTCTCTGAAAAAATCCCTTTGCCCAGGATTTTTCTCATGGGAAGATGAGAAGCCTCAGAGAAAAAGGAAAACAATAATTATCTGATTGCTTCTCCTGTGTTTTGCTCCTTTGGAATGTGTTCGGAGGTTGTTTCATTGGTTTTTGCTGTGAGTTTGGCCAATCAGGGCCAAGACGTGTAGCGACTCTGGAAAGTCATGAGTTTTCATTATTATCTTTTTAGCATTAAGTATCTTTTCTGTATTCTTTAATACAGTTTAGTATAGCATTCTGTAATATAATATAGTATTATAAAGTACTAAATCAGCCTTCTGAGAACATGGAGTCAGATTCATCATTCCTCCCTGCCACGAGGGTCCTTGCAAATACAATATAAGACTTGATTGGCTTTTAGGAATTTTCTCTCACCTATTGGTGAACTATGAATAGCACACTCTAGAGAATCATATCTATAAACCAACGTTACAGAAAGAGAGATAATAATTGTTTTAATTCTTTTCCCTAAGTTTCCCACAGCTTCCCAGGATTTTCCTAGGACAGCTATGTCTCTTTCTGTTCAAAGGATATGTGATTGCCACATAAAAACTCCTCGTGTGCAAAAAGATCTGTGAAGCTGAAGAGAAGCAGAAATTCACAGTGAATTTCCTGTTCTCACCCTGGCTCCTGAAGGCTGCACAAAGCCAGGGCTGAGTTTTGTCATCATCTTTAAAAATTCCTGCTGAATTCTGCCTCAGAGGAGGGCTGGCAGATGCAGCATTCTAATCAAACCCATGAACTATTAACCTCTGGAATTTTAATGTGATGTGGCATTCCAGGCTGCTTCGCAGCATCAACATGCAAAGCCAGAGCTGCTTTGGCTCAGATTTTAAATGTAAAGCTCAAGCAAAGCCAGATGTGTTTTGTTATCTCTGCTCCCCTTTCACTATCAATCAACCAGATGCACCTGACAAAGGAGGAAATGTTGAAAGGGAGAGTTTATTCCCGGGCAGGAAACTCAGGTGACCTTGTGGCTCAAAAAAAAACCAGATAAAATAGATATTTTATCTATTTTACACTATTCCCAGCACACCTCAGCTTACCCTGGGAGGTCTGGGGGAAAGGCTTCCTCCAGTGCAGTAGAAGCCAGCTTCACACAACCCACTGGGGTACACAAGTCCAGTCCCATTGCAGAAATACCCTGAAATTAAATGCCAAGAATGATGTTGGTCATTCCAGACAGACAACAGCAAATTTGGGATGGGGAAATATCCATAATGATATTCAAAATATTCAAAATATTCATCCTGTTTGATTCAGCTACAGAGAACAAAGAGCCCCATTGCAGAAATACCCTGAAATTTAATGAAGAGAATGATGTTGGTCATTTTAGACAGACAACAGCAAATTTGGGGTGGGGAAATATTCATAACAATATTTAAAATATTCATCCTGTTTGATTCAGCTGCAGAGAACAAAGAGCACTTGTGTGGCATCATATTTTCTGGAAAAATCCCTTTGCCCAGGATTCTTCTCCAGGGAAGCTAAGAAGCCTCAGAGAAAAATGGAAACAATAATTATCTGATTTGCTTCTCCTGTGTTTTGCTGCTTTGGAATGTGTTTGGAGATTGTTTACCAACTGGTGATTACTTCGTTGGTTTAATGTGAATTGTTTTGACTTATTTGCCAATCAGGGCCCTGAAAAGAGTAATGAGTTTTCATAATTATCTTTCTAGCCTTCTGTAAGTATCCTTTCTGTATTCTTTAGTATAGTATTTTTAATATAATATAGTATCATAAAATGATAAAGCATATGGATTCAGATCCATCATTCCTTCCTTTGTCGGGAACCTCACAAATACAACACACTTGTGTCACCTCTGAGTGTGAAAACATCCAGAGAAAGGATGGAAAGAAAAAGGAATCTCTCCATGTTTTCAGGCTAATTTATTACTTTATGATACTATATTATATTAAAGAATACTATCCTAAACCATCCTAAAGAATACAGAAAAGATACTTACAGAAGGCTATAAAAATAACAATGAAAACTCGTGACTCTTTTCAGAGCCCTGATTGGCCAAAAAGTCAAAACAATTCACATCAAACCAATGAAACAATCAGTCGTTGAATAAACAATCTCCAAACACATTCCAAAGCATCCAAACACAGTAGAAGAAAATGGCAGATTTAATCTCCATCCTCTGCCCAACCCCTCTGTTCAGGAAAGCTCTACCTAACACCTCTCTGTAGGAGAGCATCACCCCAAGATTTCCTGCTCCAGAGCCCCAGGAGCTCCAGAAATGTTTGAAATTTCATTTCTCAGGATTTTCCAGTGCTTTACCTGCATCACAGGGGAGGCAGTCCTGGATCCCAGTGTTCCCAGCTGAGCTGCTGTAGTGGCCAGGAGGGCAGGGCAGCGGGGAGGCCGAGCCCAGAGGGCAGTAGGAGCCTTGGGGACACGAGTTCCCCACCAGAGCATCCCTGGGCGTGGGGCTGGCAGCTCCTCCAGAGCAGTAAAACCCGGCCAGGCAGGGCCCTGTCACCTGGGACTGCCCAGGGAGAGCACAGAAGTGCCCTGAGAGAGCAAACAGTGCCGTCAGCACAGGCAGGAAACAGGGATGGAATGGGAAAAATAGGGATGGAATGGCGAAAACAGGGCTGGAATGGAGGGAAAACGGGGCTGGAATGGAGGGAAAACGGGGCTGGAATGGGGGAAAACGGTGCTGAATGGGGGGACATTGGATAAAAAGGGGTGAAAAACTGGGAAGAATGGAGAAAAACAGGGCTGGAATGGGGGAAAACCTAGGGAAAAAAACAGGGCTGGAATGGTCGAAAATGAGGCTGGAATGGGGGGAAAAACTGGAAAAATGGAGAAAAACAGGGCTGGAATGGGGGAAAGGGGGATAAAAAGGGGTGAAAACCTGGGAAAACTGGGGAAAAAAAAACAGGGCTGGAATGGGAAAAATGGGGCTGGAATGGGGAAAAACGGGGCTGGAATGAGGAAAAAATGTGGGAAAAGGGGGTGAAAAACTGGGAAAACTGGGAAACAAACAGGGCTGGAATGGGAAAAACAGGGCTGGAATGGGGTGAAAAACTGGGAAAATGGGGAAAAACAGGGCTGGAATGGGGGAACATGGGGCTGGAATGGGGGAAAATGAGATAAAAAGGGGTGAAAACTGGGAAAATGGGGCTGGGATCAGGAAAATGCAAATGAAATGGGCTGGGGGGGGCGGAAATGTGGGAAAAACGGGTCAGAAAAAATTGGGTAAATGGGGCTGGAATGGGGAAAAAGGGGACTGGGACTGGGAAATCAGGGATAGACAAAACTCTCCTGAAAACCAGCCCCTCTCAGCGTTTCCCCCCACCCTGCTTTGCACCAGGGGAGACATTTCGTGGATCAGAACACCCTGTGACCATCAAGGGCGCTCTGTCCCTGCTGTCACCGCGCTGGGAGAGGCTCCTGGGGCCCACCTGGCTCGCAGGGGCTGCAGTGGGAGCTCAGGCTGCTGCCAGGCTGCGGGTTGTAGGTGCCTTTGGGACATGGGAACTGAGCTGCAGAGGCAGTGCCCGCAGGGCAGAAGTGGCCAGGGGGACACTCGTTCTCCAAAATGGAAGAGGAATTCTTAGGGCAGAAGAACCTGGGGAAAAGAGAGGATTTAAAAAAAAAATAATGAGGATTTTGACTCCTGTGCAGAAAAGCGACCTAAAAGTGCATTTCGCTGCACTCAGGGTTGATTCCTCAAATGCCAAATTGATGGCTTAATTGCAAAAGCCACAGAGACGTAATTTTCTTAACTTGAATCACAACACATCCAAGCTGTGATTCATCAACTTGTAAAAGTTAATCAAGTTCAAAGCCAGGCAGTAATTGGAGCTAAATGCCCCAAGGAAAAGCCAGGCTCAGCATCAGGTGATTTTCAAGATCCTCTTCCACTTCAGCAGGCTGGTGCCAGCCTGTTGCCAAGGGAAACAGCTTTCACTCCAGACATGGAATAAGCTGATGGTGCCAATGGTTTGTGTGCTCTGAACAGCCTAAATGCCCTTCTAGTGGGGCTGAGTGGGGTTGGGGCTTTTCCTGGTCCCAAAATCACTTTGTGGTGCTGTGAAACAGCTCAGCAGCCTCATAGCACTTTCTGAAGTGCTTTTCAGTGGTAAAATATCCCATTTTCTGTTGTCATCTTATTGTAGGGGTTCCATACTGTTGGAATTCAGTGCATCCCTCTGGGTGTCCAGAGGAACCCGGGGGGCTCAGAGACCCTGGTACACAGCCCAGAACACCTGGGGATTTGATTTTGATCCCTGGAGCAAGTTACCAGCTTTGTATGAGGACATGAAAGTCACACAGGTTTGAATGGTGTAATAACAAAATGATCACAGGGTGGAAACGTAGATTTTAGGATTTTTGGTATGGGGGCTATGGGGACAAGATGGAGGAACCTGGGGGTGTCCACCCTTTCTCTTTCTCCTTCTTCTTCTTGTTCTCCATTTTCTGCAGTGATGTTGGCACTTTGGGATTGGTCTAGAGTAGAAGTGCACTGTCTAACACAGGTGATGGGTATTGGGAATTAAGTGTAAATATGTTATACGTAGTTTGTAGTATAAAAGGACCAGAGTGCCTGTGGCTGCCCTGCTGTGCAGATCTCGGCTGGGCAGAAAGAAAATTTTATAGATAAGAATTAATAAACAACCTCAAGACCGAAAAGTGAAGAGTCCAGACTCGTTCTTCAGCTGTGTGAGCCAAAGCAGAGACACCCTGCACATCTCGGGGCAGCAATGAACAACCAAAACCCGAGACCACACTGTTGTCTCCTTATCACAAAAGTTCCATACCTTCTTGGTGTTTCTCCTGAGTCAGCTCCTCATACTGTTGGTGCCATACTGTTGTCTCCTTATCACAAAAGTTTTACACCTTCCTGGTGTTTCTCACGGGCTGCTCCTCAGAGCACGGACTCTGTCTTCTTCACAAACTGACTCCAGTTCCCTTCTCAACCACCCCACTCTTTCATAGCATCTTCTCCTCATTAGTTAAAGTCAGGCCTGCTCCTAATCTTTGATGATTGGCCCAGTTGCATCTCCTCAGGGGTAAGATTACTTTCTACACTATCTTTATTTTCTATATTCTATGCCCCTACAGTTTTGCCCACTCATGCTGCTCCAGCATGCCTGGATAAATAAAATTATTTCAGGATTCCTAAACTCCCTGTGTCTCACCCTTCAGGACAGGGCAGGCAGCTGCTTTGGCTCAGTGAAGGGTTGTAGGATCCTGCTGGACAGGCAATGGGAACAGCTGTGCCCGGGGGACAGAAAAACCCTGGAAAACACAGAGCAGGTCAGAACCAGCAGAATTTTGAGAGTCAAAGCCAAACCAGGCATTTCTGCGTGACTTGAACTCACCCTGGGGACACGGTTGGGGCTCCTCACCAGAGACACAGTAGTGGCCCTGTGGGCAAGGCTGGCACTGCTGTCCCTGGGCATGGGGCAGGTGGGAGCCAGGCGGGCACGGGACGGGGCTGCTGCAGCCCTGGGGACAGAAGTGACCCAGGGGACACGGAGCTCCCGAGAAGCCATCACGGGGTGTCGGGGTCTGGGCACCACTGGAACAGTAGAACCTGCAGCAGGACACAACTCTGGGATACAGACAGGGAAAAAACCAAACAGGAGACCAACCCTGCTCATGGCAGGGCTTGGAACTCACAGAATTTATAGAATGACCAGGTTGGAAGAGACCCTAAAGATCATCGAGTTTGTTAGGAAAATTCACCCACAAATACCAGAGGTTTATGTCCAAAAAGGAGACAGAGGAGTCCTTTCTGGCTTTATTCCAATAAATAAATTTATTTAATTAATTTTAATTTTATTATTAATTTTAATTTTATTATTAATTTATTAAAAAATTTATTCCAATCAAGGGAGAGGCCATGGGGCATCCCCTGAGGTCTCTCCAATTTTTGGAGAACACAGTCTCCTTTTTATCCCAATTTCCCAGCCACATTTCCCTTCTCTCTTTCCCCATTTCTGAGGAACTTGAGAAGTTCAGACTTCCCAGAACACCTGATCCCAAAGATTCCCCTCTAATGTACAACCCTCCCTTTTAATTTTTAATTCTTATGGAATTTAGGGGTCTTTCCCCATTGTCTGAGGTCCTTGAGAGGTTCTGACTTCCCAAAACACCTGATACCAGAGGTTTCCCTCTAATGTACAACCTTCCCTTTTAATTTTTAAATCTTTCTGAATTTAGGGGTTTTTCTTCCCCATTGTTTCTTTCATCTTTCAATGTCTAATTTCATTTATCAGCAAACCTACATTTTATTTGTAAAAGCAGACCTCTTTTTCCATTCATCAATCAATGGAATCCTTCCCATCGTTTCTTTTCTCTCCCAGTGCTGGTTTTATCCCCCAGCAGACCCACAGCTTGTTCGGAAAGACAAATCCCTCATTCCTCTCCAGTCCAACCCAACCCAACACCTGACCCAGTGCCACCCCAGGCTGTTCAGGACATGGAAATGGGGTTGTTGTGTTACTCACCCAGGGCTGCACTGCCCCGAGGGTGCCCTCTGCCCCGAGCCATTGCAGAAATGTCCCCCAGGACAGGGCTGGCACTCCTGCACACTCCTCCTGCCCTCCTGGTCAGACCATGTGCCAGGAGGGCACTGCAGTGGCACTGGGGCACCTGGTGAGGTCACAGCAAGGTGAGGAAATTCCTCACAGGATTTTAGGAATGGAGGGAAGTGCTGCTCCAAAGCTCCCCTACCTTCAGGGCAGTAGTGGCCAGCAGGACAGGGCAGCCCTGACTCCCCATCCTGAGGGTTCCTCACTCGGGCACCGCTTCTGCACCAAAACCCCTCGGCACAATCTCCTGTGAAAACAGAAAAATGGGGAAATAAAACCACATAAATACAAATTTCACATCAGATTTCAGCCATTTGCCACCTGGGAATCCCTGATGGAATGGTCAGCAGAGGAGCTGCTGCACCTCCAGGAAGTGACAGAGAAATCTTTCAATGCCTGGGCACTGCCTCCACACTCCAATAAAAGTCCCATATTCCAGTAAATATCCCATATTCCAATAATATCCCATATTCCAATAATATCCCATATTCCAATAAATATCCCACTTTCCAATAATTATCCCATATTCCAATAAATATCCCACACTCCAATAATTATCCCATACTCCAATAATTATCCCATATTCCAATAAATACCTCACATTCCAATAACATCCCATAGTCCAATAAACATCCCACATTCCAATAAACATCCCACATTCCAAAAATATCCCATATTCCAATAAATATCCCACACTCCAATAATTATCCCATATTCCAATAAATATCTCACACCCCAATAAATATCCCCCATTCTAACAACTATCCAATATCCCACATTCCAATAATTATCCCATATTCCTATAAATATCCCATATTCCAATAAATATCCCACATTCCAATAATTACCCCATATTCCAATAAATATTCCACACTACAAAAAATATCTCACTCTCCAATAAATATTTCAGCACACATTTCCCTTCAGAATCATATTCTACACATCTTAAAGAGGAGACTGAAATATTAAGAGTTCTGTCACAGTGTTTTGCTGAAATAGGGCCTTTCAGGATAAGGATCAATGAAAAATCATCAGATGTGGGAAAAAATATTGAAAAAAAATGGCAAGATGCCATTGCTGGGTGTTTTGCTCTCTGTTTCTCTGCTAAACCTAATCATGTGCATAACAATTACATGGGAGGATTGGTTCTTTGGGAACCAGGCTAAAAACCCAAACTAATTCTTGCACAGAAAAACTTCACACTGAATTATTTTTAAAAGAAGTATCACACATAGAATTCTGGTTTTCACAGAATTGCTTAGAAAAATTAGGGGTTTTTTCCTTCCTCAAGAAGTCCTAGACAGGCAAAATGGAATATTTTTCCTTAGAGGAGGTAAGAAACCCAACTCCACCCCCTGCACTAATTATCAGCCTGCACTGATGATCTCAGCAGAGCAGCAATTTACCTGTTGGGGCAGCCAGGCCAGGCCATTCACAGTATTTTCCTGCTGGGCATCTCTGGCATTCCTGCAGGGATTTCAGTTTCTGCCTGGCCCCGAAGGTCCCTGCAGGGCAGCTGTGCTGGGAGCTGCTGCTGGTCCCTGCTGGGCAGTAAAAGCCCCGTGGGCAGGGGAACAGGGTGACATCGATAAGTGGCCCTTGCTGGCTGTCACAGTAAAACCCTGCAGGACACAGGGAAAAGATGGATTGAGCTGCTCATTAGGGAGGAACAGCTTCTGCAGGCACACCGACGTCTCACTGGCCTTCAAGAGCTACTGATGTGAGCCACTGCTGCTGCACAAACACACTGCAACCCTTCAGAGGAAATTTAATTTTCTTAACAGGAAATTTAACACCCAGCGGTCCCCAAAAAGCAGGACAAGACTCACAGCTGCCACAGGAAAACACTTAATGACCCAGCATTGATTTCTCTGCTTCCCTGCAGTCACTGAAACACTTCAAGTAATGTTTTCCCTCTGAAGATCAGAGTTTTTCCCTGTCAGTGTTCAAATTGCTCAGAATACACAGAAGTTGTTACTTCTGCTTTCACATCTGAGCTGCTTCAGCCTCTAATGGGCTTTTCAGAGAGACAGAAAACGTTCTCCTCCAGTACAGAGATGAAACCATGCAGGCAGCAGATCTCTGATCATGGGAAGGCTCAAAAGAAAACAACAAGCTGTCATCCCCCGTCTGAGGGGAGCACAGAGCAACACTTGGATCCTGTAAAACAAACTCTGTAGGATTGACGGAGGTGTAGGATGGTGGGGACGGACGGAGACGAGAGATCTCTGAAGCCAGGGCTGGGAATTTGGGGTTTATTGCAAAGGGCCTGGGTGCAGGGCCCTGCTGGGAGCTGCCAGCCACAGCTCAGAGCAGGGCTGAGAGAAGAGAGGGGAGAGAGGATGAGAGGGAAAAAGAGTAAGAGAGGCAAGAGAGTAAAAGCATAAGAGAGTAAAAGGGGTAAGAGTGTAAAAGGCAAGAGCTAAGAGGTAAGAGAACAAGCTCCCGTTACAATACAATAAATTATCTTCTGTGTTGAATATTCTGATTCTCACTAACCAATCTAGTACAAGATACAAAGCCTACAGCATTTACATACAGCCTGTAAGAATCATTACATTACCATATTGTGTTACATTTTAAACCCTAAAAACTCCTCTTTGGGCACCTTCTGCCAAGCTGGCAGGGTCTGCTCTGACCCTTGGGCCTGTCTGCAAGCAGAGGGTGTTGTTCCATCAAAAGGGGATCACCTTCAGCCAGCCACACCATTGTTTTCCAGTTGTTCAGTAACTGAGGGATCTCAAAGCTTGCTTTCATTTCAATCTCGCTTATAGCTTCCATATTCTCAAAATATTTTGCCAGGCAATCATATTGATAAGGCTTTCCTGTTTCATCTTCCCCAACAAAACTCCTTTTTTTCTGGATATGCAGCACCTCTGTCAGATCTCCCAGCAGGGAAATGCCTTTTCCACTCCAGTGACTCACAGCAAGACATTTATTTTGGATTTGTCACAGCCCTTTGAGCACTTCCCCAGGGTCTGTGACACCTGCAGGACACTGTGCTCCCCTCTCACCTTCCCTGCACTCCCCAGAGGGGGCACTGAGGCCGGGTTCCTCGCAGTAGAAGCCAGAGGGGCAGGGCTGGCACTCAGACAGGGCTCTCCTCCCTGGCAGGCTGGAGAAGGTGCCCGCCGGGCAGGGCTGGGGCGCTGCTGCTGCTGCAGCTGCAAAGGAGCAAGAGAGAAATGGAAAACGAAAGAATGGGTGAGATGGCTGCACTCAGGGGCTGGATGAACACAAAACGGCAGCAGGGAAATCTTTTACACTCAGGGATCCAACAGTGCTGCATGGTGTGGTGTTACATTCATATTTTCTGGAAAAATGCCTTTGCTCAGGATTTTTCTCGAGGGAAGCTGAGAAGCCTCAGAGAAAAAGGAAAACAATAATTATCTGATTTGCTTCTCCTGTGTTTTGCTGCTTTGGAATGTGTTTGGATATTGTTTACCCACAGGTGATTGTTTCATTGGTTTTCTGTGAATTGTTTTGACTTATTGGCCAATCAGGGTTCTGGAAAGAGTAATGAGTTTTCATCATTATCTTTTTAACCTTCTGTAAGTATCCTTTCTGTATTCTTTAGTATAGTTTAGTTTAATATTCTTTTATATAATATACTATCATAAAATAATAAATTAACCTTCTAAGAACATAAAGTCAAATTCATCATTCCTTCCTGCCATGAGACCAGGCAAGGGCATGAGAGCCCCACAAATACAACAAGGTGGGACAGAAATTATTGGCTTTATTTTACACACAGGTGAAGCCAATTAAAGTTCAGATACTGAGACAGATATGTCACCTCCCACTTTGAAAGGAAGGGGAAGAATTTAAGGGTTTTGGCAATATGGTCAGAGCCCAGCCAGTTTGGCTGTGAGTGTTTCAGGAGCTCTGTGCCATGGAACCCCCAGTGCTGGATACCCACTGCAGTAGGAGCCCGTGGGGCAGATGTTCCCGGTGACACCATCCGTGGGTTTGGGGCCAGCAGCTCCCCCTGCACAGTAAAAGCCAGCAGCACATTCCCCACTGGGCACAGGCAGCCCTACAAGACAGAGAGGATCATTGTGATTTCATGCTTTGCCTCAGAACCTGGGTCCCTCCCCTGCAGATTCCCTCCCAGGTGTGCCAGTCCCCTCCCCTCCCAGCACTGTCTGTCAGTCCTGGTGTTCCAGAAGTGATTGACAGATTCACAGGATGCCCTCTTCCCCTGGGGGCACTGGGCCATCCAGGTGTCTTTTGTCCCTTTGTCCCTCCTCTCCTGTCCCTGCTTGGTGGCTCCCTGCCCCTTCCTTCCCCTCTCCTCGGGTTCAAAGGAACAGCAACCACGGGCTCAGGGAGTTCTGTTGGAGCTGGTGCTGCATTCAGAGGCCTGTGGGCCAGAATAAAGCTCTGGATCCAAACCCTCCATCAGAACCGACTCCTTTCCTTCACCATCGCCTTAAAGCTTCTCCACAGAGGGAAACCTGAGGAGCAGCCCCTGTTATGGGGGGAAGCTCCATCCCAGCACCCCCAGAGCTTCTGCAGGCCTGGACTTGTCCCCACGGGTCCAACTGCAGCACCCAGCAGCCCAAAGTGTCTCTGGGGTGAAACACCACACACCCAGGCAGCCCAAAGTGTCTGTGGGGTGAAACACCACACACCCAGCCAGCCCAAAGTGTCTGTGGGGTGAGACACCACAGTTGCCGCTATTTGGTTCAGCACCAAGGGCCAGACCAGCTCAGGCTCATCCCATCCAGCTATATTGGTAATTATTCCAATAGAGGATTGTGGCACTCAGAGCACTGAGACTAAGGGGGAAAAGCAGGGAAAGCAACTCCTCACAGCCTTCCTCTGGGTAACACCACAGGCATTGGGCAAGCATTGCTACATCCCATGGAATATCCCCTCAAAACTGCTTTTCGCCACAGATACCGACCTGAGGCATTGCAGAAGAGCCCAGGGGGACAAGGAAGAGGCTCTGGGCTGCCCTGGGGGCAGTAGAAGCCAGCTGTGCACTTGCCCCCGGTGGCAGTGGCTGGACACAGGCAGTTGGCACTGGTGTAGTTGTCCAGGTCAAAGGGCTGTGAGGTCCAGGCTGCCGAGATGCAAAACCAGCCTGGGAACAGGAAACGGGGCTGAGGACCTCTGCCAGTGACAGAACCCCAAAAAACATCCCCAAAAAACAGCTGGGGTGGCTTTGGATGTGATGTGGGCACAGCACAGGGTGTGGGACAGATTCATCCCAACCCCACCAGTCCAGAATCTCCCATGCAGCAGTAAATCCAATTTAATACCATAAATACCATATTAACAAAGAAATCTTGCAACATCAAGTTCAGCACTTTTGCTGTATGGTCACAGGGCTCAGCTCAGCTGCCTGAGCAGGGTCAGAGGGCAGAGACTGCTCCTGGTTACCAAGCACAGCCTGGGGACCAGCGGACATGTGCTCAGTCCCATTGGATACCTACAGAGAACCCAGCAAACAGACTGGAAGGGTGTCACCCTGTTTTGTTAAGATTTTCTAAGCCTTCTGATGTTGACATTCTTGTAGTGAACTTTCTCACATGCTTTCGGTAAACAACTCATTTTTTTGCATTCCTTTATGGAGGAGGAGAAATTGATGGACTGTTGGCTTGTCCAGTGCCATTGGAGAGGTGGCACTGTCGCCCTCCAATCCACTGTCACTCTTGGAAAACTATAAATGTTGGAGTCAGAAAATAAACTTCCCTTTTTTCCTTCACCTTGAGAACAGCAGTGTGTGAGCTTGTGCTTTTTTCATGTCCTATAGTGACAGAAGGGCTGTGCTGAAGACTCAGGAAAGTTTTACTTATAAAAAACAAAAATAACAAAGGTTACAGGCTCAATCCTCACAGGCTGACCCCAGCAGCCCCACGCTCACCTGGGTCACACCTGCCTGAGGCTGCTGTCAGCCCCTCCTGCCCACAGTAGTGCCCAGGTGGGCAGGGCAGGCAGCTGTCCAAGCTCTGGCTCATGGGGTCAGGGTTGTAGTAGCCCCTGGGACAGGGAAACTCCGTGGCAAACCTGGTGCCTGTGGGATAAAGAGAGCAGGAGTCATTCATGGAATATGAACACGATCCTGGATCTGAATTCGTCTGCATCATTTCATGTCCTCTTTGCCAGTTTATCCCATTGCTGATCCTCACGGCTCTTCATGGCCAAAACTGTGTTTGGGTGCTGTTTAATTTGTGAAGCTGTTAAGCAGCAGCCGCATCTACAGCTTAAAATATTGTTTTGCTTTGTTTTTGTTTTTTTTTTTTTTCTGTGAACAACCACTTACACATGTCCAAAAATACACTTAAACAAAAAATGACAGTCAAACACATAAAAAATATTTTGGGGTATTTTTCTGCAAAAAGCCAAGATGATATTTTACATTTCAAAAAATACACTTAAGAAAAAGACACTGGAACATATAAAAAAATATTTTTGGGGGTATTTTTCTGTGAAGAACAAGGCTGACACTTAAATATTTTATTGACAGAGATAATTTGTTGTCTATAAGGAGGATGTTTCAGCCTGGCCAAAGGACTGCTGGGTTCCCTGGGCCCATCTCACCTTTGGGGCAGTAAAATCCAGCTGGGCAGGGGTTTGTGCTGTAGCTGGTGGTGTTCTCTGGGCAGAAGTAGCCTGCAGCACAGGGGAAGCAGGCAGCTTGTCTGGAGAGGTTGTTGTAAGTCCCTGCACGGCAGGGCGAGGGAGAGCTGGTCCCTTCTGGGCAGAAATGGCTCACAGGGCAAGGGCCTCCTCTCTGCCACACACCTGGGACACAGACAGGAGAGCAGGGTTGGGAATCTCCTCTGGAAATGATTATTTGAGCCAATCAAATGGCAATTTGATTAGAGGCAGACTCCCATGACTGCCCCAGTGTTCAGTGCAGGTATTTCCTTTGGTAACACCGTCATGTAGGTGTTGCTTTGTGAAGCCTGACCTTGAACAGAGGCTGGACAGGTTAAAGAATAAAGCGGGGATTTATTAAAAGGCCTCCATGGATGCACCTTGGGCAGCACAAGAGCCCAGCCAGGGCTGCACCAAAGATGAACCAAAATGGTCCCAAAATGAACCCAAGATGACCCAAAATGGCCCCAAAATGCACGAGCGCTGCCGGGGTCTGTCCCTGGGATCAGTTCTGCTCCATTTGCACCTTGCAGTTCATTGTCCCATCCCAGCTTTAGCCCAGGCAGTCCCACCCTGCTTGTTTTTCTCTCTCCAGCCCACGGGGTTTGTGCTCCTGGGCTGAGATTTGGATCATTTGTCCTTGGTGCCCAGCTGGAGCAGGAATTGTTTTGTCTCCCTGCTCTGTGCACAGAGCTCACCATGCCCTGATGTGAACCCAGACCCACACACTAAAGCAGAGCGGAATCTGAAAAACAGAAAATCTAAAACCTGAGACATCATTTCGCACAAACCCCTCAAAGAAATTTCCCACAGGAATCTGGATGACTGACAGGAGGCAGGGCCAGGAACACTGCAAGGAAAGGTGGAAAACTGGGAGGAAAGGTGGAACAGTGAGAGAAAAGGTGGAACACTGGCAGGAAAGGTGGAGCACTGGGAGGAAAGGTGGGGCACTGGGAGGAAAGGTGGCATTTTTAATGCTGCCTGTTGGCAGAGCCCCAGATCACCCAGTGCCACTCACCGGATGGTGACGGTGAGGAAGCACCAGGCTGGCAGAAGTACCCGGGTGAGCAGGGTCCTGAGGGGGCTGTGAGGCCAGGGGAGCCACAGAACTGGCCAGGTGGGCACTCAGTGCAGCTGGAATCCTGCTGGTTGTGGAGCCTGAGAGGGACAGAACAGAGCTTTAATTGGTGAGTGGTAAACTCAGCACAGGGGTAAAGTCAAAGCAACCACAAAACTTTTCTGATCACTGCAAGGATGTGTCTAATGAGCCTCACTGAGCTGCACTTCATTGCTTAGAGGAGTGGTGGATAGACAAAAATGAAAATAAAATAAAAATTGGCATCAGCAGAGCCACAGAGCTTCACCTGTGTGAGTAAGTGCCCACAGGGCATGGCTGGGGGATGCTGGTGCCAGCTGGGCAGAAGTGTCCGGGAGGGCAGGGGCCACCACTGCTCGTGTTTGTGGCTCCACTGGGGTTGGGGACACTTGCTCCTGCATGAGGAAGATAAAGCAAAAGTATCCTGAATTATTTGGGTTGTTTCTCATAGGTAAGTTTGCTCCCCAAGGCTAAAGAGCCATTTCCAGAGGTGAGAGGAGAGACGAGCTGGTGGCAGCTCAGGACAACAAAGCCAGAAATCCATGGTGGAATGGAATAAATAAAAGCAAGCACCATAAGGGCCAGAGAATCATTTCTATGGGTGAAAGAAGAGAGGAGCTGTTTGTAGCCTATGACAATAAAGCCAGAAATCAATAATGGAATGAAGTAAATAACAGCAAGGACCATAAAGGCCACAGATCCCCACCTTTTCATTCTTTCTGCCTCTGAAGCCTAAATTCTGTACCTGCTGTGCAGAAGAATCCTGGCCAGCAGGGACCACTGGGAGAGGACAATCCCCATTCTCCACAGAACATTCCTGGAGGAACACAGAGGGAAAAGAGAATTGGCAAACTGGGACAATAAAAAACCAAACAAAACAAAAACCCAGGAGAGCTGCTGTGCCGTCTGCACTTTTGGAAGGCAAAGGGAAGACTCTGAGAACTCAAATCCCTCAGCATCAGCACAACTGGGACAGAACCCCATCATAATTCAGCTCATGCTCCCCTGGGAAGCCCTGAGTGTGAACCAAACCCTTCTGCTGTGTGGTATTTGTGGGGTCTCCAGGATGAAGGAGGAATTGAGAAATCTGACTCCATGTTACTAGAAAGCTATCATATAATAATATTATATCATATAATATTATAATATTATATCATATTATAATATTATATTACACTATATTATACTATATTATACTATATTATATTATTACTAAAACTATACTAAAGAATAGAGAAAGGATACAGGCAGAAGGCTTAACATGATAATAATGAAAAACTGGTGACTTTCTCCAGGGTCTAGACACAGCTGGACTGTGATTGGTCATTATGTAAAAACAATTCACAAGAAACCAATCAAAGAACCACCTGTTGGATAAACAATGTCCAACCGCATTCCAAAGCAGCAAAACACAGGAGAAGCAAATCAGATAATTATTGTTTTCCTTTTTCTCTGAGGCTTCTCAGCTTCCCAGGAGAAGAATCCTGGGCAAGGGGATTTTTCAGAAAATGTGACAGTGACACTGCAGAGCCTTCAAAAACCTGTGGGGACACTTGCCCTGGGACCAGGATCCTCCTTTGACTGTGGATTTTGATGTTTTCATTTCCTGGAGGCCAAAACCCAGCAGAGGATGGGGAAGAGAGAACTGCAGAGGGATCACCACCCTCTCAGACAGGTCCCAAGAGGGCCTTCCCTCACCTGCAGGGCACTGCTGGCACCTCTCAGCATGGCTCAGGCCATAGGAGGGGTTGAAAGTGCCAGGAGGACAAGGATAAAAACTGATCCCAGTTTTCTGGGGGCAGTAGAAGCCGGGAGGGCAGCGGCGCCGGAGCCCCTTTGAGCAGTGAAACCCAGCAGGACAAGGAAGGCATTTGTCTTGACCTGTGAGGGAAAAATAGGAATTAAAAAGGAAGCATGGAATGAAATGGAAGGAAAATACCACGTGCACAGCTTCCCTCTGCCTGGCTGTGCACTTAAAGAAGCAGAAATCGAAATAAAGCTATTTTTTATGGTCTCCCTCTGTAACTGGCCTCAAATATGGATTTCTCCTAGCAGCAAACTCCACTCCACCAGCCCGAGTCACCTCCATGTGTCCCCATTAGGTGGCAGGAGGAGCAGAGGGAAAGCTGGAACTGCTGCCATCCCTCCTGCACTGAGTGCCACTGCCACAAACCTAAAACCACATGGGCTGCTGCAGGGGAAACACATTCCTTGTGCGACACCAGGGGAAAAAAAACCAACAAAACATCCCTGATCCACACCTTCTCTACCCCGCTCCCTGAAATACTGAATATCTGAATATTCCCAGTGGCCAGCAGCTTTCAGGACCTTCCTGGATACCAACAAAAGCTACAAGCAGTATTTCCATCTCCCCAGAGCACATTGGAGTTGCAAAGCTGCAGCGCCTGACCTGGGGCATTTCTGTAGTTCCTGATCTGTTCCATTGCTGCAGTTCTTGAACTGCTGCAAAGGTGCAGCTCCTGACCTGCTGCATTTCTGTAGTTCCTGACCTGGAACTGTTCCATTTCTGTAGTTCCTGACCTGTGGCATTGCTGTATTCCCCACTGGGGCAGGGAGAAGGTGCTGCTGAGCCTGCGGGGCAGAAATGTCCTCGAGGACAGAGATCTCCAGTGACACCATCCTCTGGCTTTGCAGTCTTGGTCCTCCCCGTGCAGTAATAGCCTGAAAACAGAAAACGCTGGAGCTCTTCTCCCAAATCAAAACCCATTTCTAAGAAGCTGCACCAAGGGAAATACAGGTTGGATAGCAGGAATAGGTTTTTTACAGAAAGGGTGATAAAGTTCTGGAATGTTCTGCCCAGGGAGGTGGTGGTGTGTTTAACAAAGCCTGGATGTGGCACTGGGTGCCAGGGTTTAGTTGAGGTGCTGGGGCTGGGTTGGCCTCAATGATCTTTAGGGTCTCCTCCAACCTGGTGATTCTGTGATTCTGTGAATTCTGTCTTTGTCTCACCTCGTGCACAAAGTCCCCCTGGAGCATCCTGGCCAGACACATTGCAGAAGAACCCAGGGGCACAGGGCAGGCACCAGGTTACATCCTGGGCTCCTCTCTGGCCATTCCAGGTGCCAGCAGGACACGGCATCTCTTTGGGGTTCCCAGTGCCAGCTGGGCAGTAATGTCCTCGTGGGCAAAGATCTCCAAAGGGCAGCCCCACCTGAAGGGAATTGAAATTAAATTTATTATGATTTGTGGGAGCTTTGGTGGAGCTACAAGGTGCTGAGCAATGTGAAATGTTCATCACTCACGGGTGAGGAGGTGCTGGAGCCTTGAGTGCAGTAATGGCCAGGCTGGCAGTGCCCCTCTGGCTCAGGCAGCCCAGCCCTGCTGCAGAACATCCCTGCAGGGCAGGGCTTGCAGGATCCTGCCCTCTCCACATCCGAGAAGCTTCCCTGCACAGAGACAGCCACTGCACGCCCTGCTGGCGTGGTTTGACACTGGCACAATGCCAGTGCCCCCATGCAAATAAATTCTGCCCAGTGTCTGCTGTGAGAGGTGACCAGAAACAGAGCAAAGCTTATAGACCAGAAATAGAGCAAGGCTCCAGCTTAGGAATAAAGGAAAAGAACTTTATAAACTTACAATATGAAAAAAGGAACACACAGAACTCAGAATGAAAACCTCCCAAAACCATTCCTCCTCCTTTCCCCCCAATTTCCACCACCACACAAAACAGAACCTTAGACTCTCAACCCAGTTACCACCCCTCAGATCACCAACTCTCAGTTCATCACCACCCTTCAGGTAATCCTCTCTCAGTTCATCACGACCCCTCAGATTATCAACACTCAGTTCATGAAGAAGAGAGGAGACCCTCTTGTACCACAGGCTTCTCCTCTGTCCTGGGCACACCTGCCCATGGAGGGAACCCTCCTGGAATTCGCTGCTTGGGAAATAAATCCGCGTTTGACTCTTACCATGGGGCACGGGACAGGCACGGAGCTGCCAGCCAGGCAGAAATGGCCTTTGGGACAGTCCTGGGGGGCAGCCAGGCCTGGCTCACTGCAGAAAGTCCCCTCAGGGCAATCCCTACAGAGAGACTGAGCACGGCCCTGAAAGAGAACACAGAGCCTGGCAGGGCTGGGGGATTGCTGTTACCTGTGGGGGCGTTTGCAGGGGTCCCAGGGTGAGGGAAGAGAGGAGAATCTTGGCTCCATGGTTCAGAAGGCTGATTTATTATTTTGTGATATATATCATATTAAAAGAAAATTATGTACTAGAAATATACTAAAAGAATAGAGAGAAAAGGATTTCATCAGAAGGCAGAAAAGGAATAGAAAGGAAAGGAATGGAATGATAATAAAATCTTGTGACTGACCAGAGAGTCTGAGACAGCTGGACTGTGACTGGCCATTAATTAGAAACAACCCCGTGAGACCAATCCCAGATGCACCTGTTGCATTCCACAGCAGCAGATAACCATTGTTTACATTTCATTTCTCAGCTTCTCAGGTGAAAAAGATCCTAATGAAAGGGTTTTTCATAAAACACGTCTGTGACACCCAGGGGTGGGATATTGCTGTTCACCCAGGGGTGGGATATTGCTGTTACCATGAGAATAAATAAACTTTGTGCGTTCTACCAACTCCCAGGGAGTCCCTGCTGCCAAATAAACACTGGAGGGAATGACCTGCAGTCCAAAAGCAATAACTTTGGGGTATCTGCAGCACTAAAGCAGTGGCAGGCACAGCCCTGATCAGCACAGAAGTGAGGGAAATGCAAAATTCACCCCTGCCAGGCCAAAGACTCAGCAGCCCTTCCAAATTTGTGCTGTGCAAGAAAACTCAACAAAAAGTGCCAAACGAGGTGCAGGCATCAGCCCTGGACTGGTGGATCTGGTGTCTTCACCCAAAAGCTTTTGGTTCTTCCTCTGCTGCAGGGTAAAAGCAAAGCAGGTAGTGATTACCCAAATTAGCAGAAATCCCCCAAATCCCCTTTTTTTCAAGCTTCCAAACACCTCAGAAATTTCTACTCACACATTTTTACAGTTTCCAAGGGCTCTGCTGACCCCCCAGGCTGGAACCCTGAGTACTCACAGGCTGGAAGGTGCCGAGGGGACAGGGCTCTGCTTTGAAAGCTCCTGCTAGGGAATAATGTCCCTCCATCACCACGTGCTGGAGAGCACTCGTGGCTCCTCCTGTGCAGAAGTAACCAGGTTCACAAGGTCCTGAGGGGGCTTGGTTGTTTATCCCAGCACAATATAAGCTAAATTAGGGGAAAAAAAACCAAATTGGGTAGCAATAATGCCTTTGTTTTTGTTTTTTGGGGTTTTTGTGGGGTTTTTTTTGTTTTATTTTGCTTGTTTGGTTTTTTATTTTTGTTTGTTTGTTTTTGGTTTTTTTTGTTTGTTTGTTTTTGTGGGTTTTTTTTTTTCCCATTGGATAGCTCAATCCCAATACAAAAACATAAGTCCCTGGAATTTTAGAGACCTGTTTGCTTCCAAAGCTGGACACTCACCCAGGTGGGCAATCCAAGCACTCCTGCAGGCTCCTCAGCCCACTGGTGTTGCTGAAGGTCCCTGCAGGGCAGGGAATGGGGAAGGCAGAGCCAGAGGGGCAGTAGGAGCCAGCAGGACACACAGCTCCTGTCACACCATCCGTGGGCCACTGAAAATGGGGAAAAGATCATAAAAAAAAGGGGAGAAAATGAGGTTCAGTATTTAAGGCATTAAAGTGATGTAGATAATAAAGAAAAAAAAAAATAAAGACATGCTCTTGTGTAAAGAACAGAAAACAATGAGTGAAGGAAATTCAAAGAGAATAAATAGAGATGAAATTTTATACTGATTCACACCCATTGGACTTTTTACCTTTTAGTTAAGAGGGTATCAGTGTATAGAGGGGAAAAATATGTCATGGCCACCCTCCCTTTGAGGGTCCTCTTGCCATAAACTTGAGCGTGAGCAGCACAAAATTGTGACTGTCCAAGTCACTGGGTTCAAAACAGGCACCACAGTGGGGAAAATAAAACAACACAAAAAAGAAGAAGAAGAGGAGCAAAACTCATCAGTGGCACTTACTGGAGTCAGAGCCCTGCCCTGGCAGTAAAATCCAGCCTGACAGGGCCCACTGGGGCCAGTCTGTCCTGGGGCAGCACAGAAGGAGCCCCGAGCACAGGGGCTGCACCCCGAGGGTCCGGACAGCCCCTGCCGGTCACCAAATGTCCCCTCGGGGCAGGGCTCGGGCTTGGAGCTGCCTTCAGCGCAGTAAAAACCCTACAAAACAAAGCCAGGTGTCCACAAGCAAGGATTTTCTATGGAATAAATCCCCCAGAGCAGCTTCTTCCATGAAAATCCATCCACAAACACCAGAGGTTTATGACCAAAGCAGTCCTGGAACTTTATTCCAATAAAGGGAGAGGCCATGGGGCATCCCCTGAGGTCTCTCCAAATTTTGGAGGATGCGGCCTCCTTTTATCCCAATGTCCCAGCCACATTTCCCTTCTCTCTTTCCCCATTTCTGAGGGACTTGAGAGGTTCAGACCTCCAGGAACACCTGGTCCCAAAGATTCCCCTCTAATGTATAACCTTGCCTTTTAATTTTTAATTCTTATGGACTTTAGGGGCTTTTCTCTATTTCTGAGGTACTTGAGAGGTTCAGACTTCCCAGAACACCTGATCCCAAAGATTCCCCTCTAATGTATAACCCTCCCTTTTAATTTTTAATTCTTATGGAATTTAGGGTTTTTCCCCATTGTTTCTTGCATCTTTCAATATCTAATTTCATCTCTTTTTTCCATTCATCAATCAATGGAATCCTTCCCATTGGTTTTTTTTTTTTTTTTTTTTTTTTTTTTTTTTTTTTTAATCTCTCAGTGCTGGTTTTATCTCCCAGCTTGTTTGTAAAGCCAAATCCCTCATTCCCATCAAAACCAAGGAAATCCACTCACTGCTGGGCAGAGCTTGGGCTGTGTCATGGCAGGGGAGTCACAGAAGTGCCCGGCTGGGCTTGGCTTGCAAACCCCTTGTCCCTCCGTGCTGGAGTTGTCCCAGAAGCTGCCTGGCAGGCAGGGGAAGGAGAAGGGGAACCCAGTCCCTGCAGGGCACAGGTAACCAGCTGGGCAATCCCCTGTCTGGGAACAAAACACAGAACACACAGCACACACTCAGCCTTGGCTGCTTCTGCCCAGAGTCTGTTCAGCTCCACCTGCCATTTGAACAACCTGCTGCTTCCTCACTGCGAGCAGATGGGGTAGGGAGGAAGGAAAGAAAGGGAATTTACCAGTAAAATTCTGACCATTGGGAATAATGACTGTATGCAAGGTGGGTTTAGGGTAGAATCTTGCCCTGCAAGTTTTGCCTGTTGTGAGGAAGATGCTCTTCCACACTTGGAGAAAAAGCTGTAACTGGGACAGAATTATCACCTTACTCTTCAATAAACCCATGGATTCATCCATGTGGAAGAGAATCCGATATTTGACAAGTTCATTCTTCCCTGGGACAAAACAATGCAATGAAAAATCCCCAAAACTCATTAGATGAGGAGCAGCAGCAATTCCTCACTGCTGTTTCCTCACTGCGAGCAGATGGGGTAGGGAAGAAGGGAAGAAAGGGAATTTACCAGTAGAATTCTGACCATTGGGGATAATTACTGTAGGAAAAGTGGCTTTAGGGTAAAATCTTGGCATCCTCACAAGCCCTGCAAGTTTTGCCTGCAAAGTTGGAAGGAAGATACTCTTCCTCACTTGGAGAAAAGCTGTAAGTGGGACAGAATTATCACCTTATTCTTCAATAAACCCATGGATTCATCCATGTGGAAGAGAATCCAATATTTGACAGGTTCATTCTTCCCTAAGACAAAACAATGCAATGAAAAACCCCAAAACTCATTAGACAAGGAGCAGCAGTAACTCCTCACTGCATGCAGATGGGGTAGGGAAGAGGGGAAGAAAGGGAATTTACCAGTGAAATTCTGACCATGTGGGATTAATGACTGTAGGAAAATTTGGTTTAGGGTAAAATCTTGGCATTGAGGCAAGCCTGCATGTTTTGCCTGTAAAGTTGTGAGGAAGATGCTCTTCCACACTTGGAGAAAAGCTGTAACTGGGACAGAATTATCACCTTACTCTTCAATAAACCCATGGATTCATCCATGTGGAAGAGAATCCATCTGCATTTTTTTATTCCCTTTATTTTTTTTTTAACAGCTATTAATATTTGACAAGTTCATTCTTCCCTGGGACAAAACAATGCAATGAAAAATCCCAAAACTCATTAGATGAGGAGCAGCAGCAATTCCTCACCTTCGAACTCTCTTTCCCAGCCTGCACTGCCAGGCAGAAGGCAAAATACAGACAGAAAACATGCACCGAGCACAAAGTTGGCTCCATTAACAGATGCAGCCTGGGGTAAGAATTTTGGGGTAAAAATCTGGGCTGTACTTACAGGGTGAGGAATTCCTGAGGAATTCTCTGTCCCATCAGTGTAGCAGAACTTCCCTGCAGGGCAGGGGGAGCACCCAGCAGCGCTGCTGAGCCCCCTCTGCTCACCGTAGGTGCCATTGGGGCAAGGCTGGGCCTGGAAGGGGAACACAAAAAGGAGCAAAATCTCTAAAGTGAGTCCTGCAGCCCACAAGGCCAAGGCAGGGCAGATAAATCTGTGAAAACAGCTCAGAATAATTATGTACAGCTTCTCAGAGAGTGTTATCCTTGTGATAATATTATTATTAATTATTATTTATTCTTATATTATTGACAGTTGTTATTATATTATACAATAAGTATTATGCTATTATATATTATTACATTCTATATTATTATATATGGAATATATAGAATATATCCTATTATTATATATAAAGAATATATATAATAATATATAGTATAATATATAAAAATATATATAAAAATATATAAAAAATTAAATCATAAATATTTATATGAACATTTATGTATTATTTATATTTTATTTATATTATATGGATATATCTAAAAATAAATAATTATTTTAATAATTTATATTAATAAAATAATAGCTATTATTATTTTATTCACATGGCTTATTATATTATCTATTAATTATTATCTATTTTTCTCACTAATATATTATATATATAAAATTATATAATATATATAATAATATATAATATATATTAAAATATAAAAAACAATTTAAAAACAATACATTTTTATATTTTATTTATATTACATTGATATTTATATAGATTAATTATTTTAATAATTTATATTAATAAATTAATGGTCGTCATTATTCTTTTATTTACATGGCTTATTAGATTATCTATTATATTATTATATATTATTAGATTATATTAATTGATATTATATTATTAATATTTTTAATATTATCTATTATATTATTATATTACTATATTAACGAATATAATAGTATTATCAGCCTTATTATATCTTATTATATAAATTAATATATTTAAATTATTAACAGTTTTATATGGGTCAAACACTGCAAAGGTCTGTCAACACACAAAGAGGGCAGAAATCAGTAACAAAACTTTATCAGGAAAGGTTTTCCCACAGCAGTGATCCCAGACAGAGAGGACGGTGTCACTCACAGCGTCTCCCTGGGGACAGAAGTGTCCCTGTGGGCAGGCGTTGGCGGTGGCATCTGGGAGGTGTGCCTGTCCCTGCGGGCACAGGAGCCCAGCTGGGCACTCCGTGGCCAGCATCACCTCCAGGCTGGTGTTCTCCCTGGCACAGACGTGCCCGACCCTGCAAGGCTGGCAGGAGGCTGAGCCCGGCTCCTGGAACAGAAAGGACCCTGAGTCCCTGCTGGGCACCGAACAATCCTCTGCATCCGTGTGAGCCATCAGGGACAATTATCAGTACAATTAATTAGATATTTGGGGCAGATAATTATCAATCTAACGTGTTTGTGGGAATAGTTGTGCCATCACCATCCCCTTGTGTAACTCCACCCTGCTGCTTTCCCTCCCCAAACCAGCTGAGAGTTTAATCCCAGCCCATCCAGCACCTCCTTCTGAGCAGGAAGGAAACAGAGCTGTCTGCTCCCTGCCGGGGCCAAATGTGCCACAAAAATGGCAATGCCAACATCCCTGAGTTCTGTGGTGGTGTCCGCAGGGGTCTGAGGATGAGGGAAGAGACGAGGATCTGACTCCATGTTTCAGGAGGCTTGATTTATTACTTTGTGATATATATTACATTAAAACTATACTACAAGAATAGAAGAAAGGATTTCATAAGAAAGCTGGCTAAGAATAGAAAAAGAAGGAATGATAACAAAGGTTTGTGGCTTGGGCTCTGACTGTGATTGGCCATTAATTAGAAACAACCACATGAGACCAATCTCAGATGCACCTGTTGCATTCCACAGCAGCAGATAACCATTGTTTGCATTTTGTACCTGAGGCCTCCCAGCTTCTCAGGAGGAAAAATCCTAAGGAAAGGTGTCACAGACACATCATAAAAGATGTCTGTGACACCTCCCTGGGGGCCCTCCCAGCCTCAGCCTCCCCTGGGAGCTCCCCTTGTGCCAAACCCAGCCCTGTGTGAAGGGAAGGCAGGACAGAAGGACGGCTACTCACAGAGAAGCTGCCAGCCCCACAGGCTCGGGGGGTGACCGTGCCCAGCTCGGGGCAGTGCTGGCCCCCAGGACAGGGGGTGCAGTCTGCAGCCAGCTCCGCTCCAGGGGCCGAGCGAAAGGATCCCCTGGGGAGAAAACAGCACAGAGATACTCCAGACAGCGGCCAGGCAAGGAAAGGAAATACTGTGAGGCCTTTTTGGGCTACCTAAAAATAGAGGCTAGGCAAAATTAAGGGAATAAAAAGCAGTTCCATTTATTGAAGGGCCTTCAGGTACATTTAGGACAGACAAAGCCCACCCAAAAATGGACAGTGGGTCACAGGTTTCACACTTTTATGAGTTTGGTCCATTTGCATTTTGGGGGTGAATCTGCCAATTCCAGCTTCAGCTGATGAAGTCATTGACCCCAAGTTTGCTGCCCCCAACTCCCTTTTGTTTCCATCTCTGGGCCCTGAGGCAGTGAGGTGTCCTTGATTGCCAGGCCTGGAGAGGAATTGTTGTGTCTGCCCCGAATGGGGAAGCAGCAGCTCCCACTGTGTGTGGAGTTTGGAGTTCTGCACTAAAGAACTGCAGGATTGCAAATAGATGGAAAATATAATAATATACTATTATTAAATATAATTTATTATTATTGGTAGTAGTAGTAGCATTAGTATTAGTATTAAATATAATACCATCTCTTTCAAGTAGATGGAAAATAGAAAAGCTAAAATCCTGGAGAGGCATTGTTGTGTCTGCCCAGAATGGGAAGCAGCAGCTCCCACTGTGTGTGGAGTTTGGAGTTCTGCACTAAAGAACTGCAGGGTTACAAACAGATGGAAAATATAAAAGCTCAAATCTTAAGGCATCAACAGTGCACCCCTATCCTTAATTCCTGGTATTCTGATTAGAGGCAATGTTCTCTTTCTGCAGCAAATCCCACCCAATTCTGACAAAACTTGCCTTGACCTCAGTAACACACAAGGCAAAGGGAACTTCTATCACTCCAAGAGCAGAAAAATAATAATTAAACCCAGAAGCGCCATGAAATGCCACAAACCAACAAACACAAAAATGCCACATTTTCCCTCGTGCTGCACTTACAGCGGGCACAGCACGGGTTTGGAGGTGCCAGGGGGGCAGAAGGCTCCGGCAGGGCAGGCAGAGCAATCCCCCAGCCCAGCCCTGCCCAGCCTGGTGCTGAAGGTGCCTGCAGGGCAGGGGAACTGCGTGCTGCTCCAGCTGCCTGCGCCAGAGAGAGAGAGCAGAGATCCACCCCAAATATTAACACAGCTTCAAACACCAAAGGCAGGAAGGGTTTTTTTGTGGCTATTAATCGTTTACTTGTAAATTCGTACTAAAAAAGCACTGCTCGAGGTGATAACAACAAAAAAAATCAGCATTTATGGTTGTCTGTTTCATTTGTCTGATAACAAAAAAAAAAAAAAGCATTTCTGAATGTCATTTTCAATTGTGTGATAACAAAAAAATTCAGCATCTCTGATTGTCTGTTTCATTTGTCTGATAACAAAAACAATTCAGCATTTTTTATTTGCTGTTTCGTTTGTCTGATATTAACACAAAATCGGTATTTTTGATTGTCTGTCTCATTTGTCTGTTAATAAAAAAATATTAGTATTTCTGATTCTTTCATTTGTCTGATAACAAAAAATTTCAGCATTTCTCATTGTCATTTTCAGTTGTGTGATAACAAAAACATTCATAATTTTTGATTTTCTGTTTCATTTGTCTGATCTCAACAAAAAAAATCAGCATTTTTGATTGTCTGTTTCATTTGTCTGATAACAACAAAAAATTTCAGCATTTAGCAGCAATTGCAGAACTTTTGCAGAAAAATTCAAATTTAGAATGGTGGGTTGCACCAGGTGCTTGATTGGGCATTTTAATTCTTTGCAAATAAATGGGGGAGGGAAAAAAAATAATGGAGCAAACAAGCTCTGTTCAAAAAATACAAAATAGTGACTACACAGAAGGGAAAATCTTGCAAATTTTGCACCATGCTATCCATGGCGCAAAAAATACGCTGATAAATCAAATGTTGGGCTTTATCAGAATTCACAAAGGCAAAAATTAATGAAATCTCCCAATAATGAATGATTCCTCCCAAAAATTACCAAAGCCTCCCAAAAATGAATGAAATATCTCAAAAAATTAATTATACTTCCCAAAAATTACCGAAATCTCCCAAAATTGAATATCTCCCAAAAATTAATGATACCTCCCAAAAAGTAATGATACTTCCCAAAAATTACCAAAACCTTCCAAAAATGCATGATACATCCCAAAAATTAATATCTCCCAAAAATTAATGATCTCTCCCAAAAATTAATGAAATCTCACAGAAATTATTGATACCTCCCCAAAATTACTGAAACCTCCCCAAAATTACTGAAATCTCCTGAAAATTAAGGTTATCTCCCAAAAATGAATGATACCTCCCAAAAATTACCGAAACCTCCCGAAAAATTACCGAAATCTCCTGAAAATTAAGGTTATCTCCCAAAAATGAATGATACCTCCCAAAAATTACCGAAACCTCCCGAAAAATTACCGAAACCTCCCCACCTTGGGGGCAGTAGTGGCCGGAGCTGCATCTCCCGCTGGGTCCAGGGGCTCCCCCCAGGCAGAACCAGCCCGGGGGGCACGGGGAGCACTCCCGGGCCGAGGCCAGGCTGCTCCTGTTGCTCCACGTGCCCGGGGCACACCTGAGCTGTGCCAGGGGCCTGGTGCCAGCTGGGCAGTAGTGCCCAACTGGGCATGGGCTGGGAGGCTTCTGCTGCCCCCCGGTTCCTGTGGAAACAAGGGAAATGTAGGAGCAGGAAAGAGTGGTGTGGTGGCATCGCAGAGCCCAGTTCTCAGAGTTTTCAGCTCTTTGTGGGCAGCCCCGAGTTAAATTTTCCCCTCAGTTTTGTGCCTTTTCTCTATTTTAGATAATAAATACAAATATAAATAATATACATATAAATATAAATAATACACAGATAAATATAAATAATACACATATAAATATAAATAATATACATATAATTATTAATAATATACATATAAATATAAGTACAAGTAAAGTATAAATATATATACCTATAAATATAATTTTTTTAAATAATAAATCTTTATTTAAAGGTTTAATAAACCCCTTGAAATTCTCGGAAGAGTGTCGCATTTGCGGGGTTCCCAGATGATGGGAGGAACGATGAATCTTACTCTATGTTCTCAGAAGGCTAATTTGTTATTTTATGATCTATATTATATAAAAGAATACTAAACTAAACTATACTAAAGAATACAGAAAGGATACTTACGGAAGGTTAAAAAGATAATAATGAAAACTCGTGACTCCTTTTAGAGTCCCAACACAGCTTGGCTGTGATTGACCATTGAGTTAAAACAATTCACATGAAACCAATCAAACAATCATCTGTTGGATAAACAATCTCCAACCACATTCCAAAGCAGCAAAACACAGGAGAAGCAAATCAGATAATTATTGTTTTCCTTTTTCTCTGAGGCTTCTCAGCTTCACAGGAGAGGAATCCTGGGTAAAGGGATGTTTTTCCAGAAAATATGACAAAAGTGAGCATTGTTTTTCTCACAGCCACGTACCTCTGGCACAGACAAACCCTGCAGGGCAGGGCTCGCACTGGGATTTGTCAAAGAGGTCCAAGCGGTTGCCAACAGTTCCTGGAGGACAGGCATTGCTGGGGGCATGGGGGCTGGCAGAGCCCGTGGGGCACACGTACCTGAAACACAGCACAGCACCTGGGTGGGGTTTTTGGGGTCCTCCAACAAAGGGAGGAATGATGAATCTCACTCCATGTTCTTAGAAGGCTAACTTACTATTATATTATATATTATACATTATATAATACGATACTATATTATACTATACTATACCATACTATATTATACTATACTATATTATACTATGCTATACTATATTATATTATGCTATACTATATTATACTATACTATACAATATTATATTATAATATACTATATTATATAATGCTATACTATACTATATTATATTATACTGTACTATATTATATTACACTATACTGTATTATACTGTACTATATTATACTATACTATATTATATTATACTATACTATATTATATTATGCTATACTGTACTATATTATACTATACTATATTATATTATACTATACTATATTATATTATGCTATACTATACTATATTATATTATACTGTACTATATTATACTATACTATATTATATTATACTATACTATACTTATACTATATATTATCCATCTCCTTGTGTAAATCCACCAGCAGGGCCTGAAAGAGGTTTTGGAGGCCACTAGTCAGGGGAAAACAGCTCTGAAGGCTTCCAAAACATTCCTGGTGCAAGGAGACAGCAACACCTCCGTGCTGTGTGAGCTGAGGGAATGGCGAGCAGGAAAAAGCAGCAAAAACTGCTGAAAGCAAAAGCTGCGGAGGTGAAATGCCTGCACAGACATGAAGTGGGCAGGGAATAATCCAGGCTTACCCTGCTGAGCACTCAGAGTCAGGCTGGGCCAGGCCAGGCTGGGTGCAAGCCCTCCCTGCAGGGCAGGCTCTGCAGTCGGCAGCCTCGTCCTGCCCTGGCAGAGGGTTGTGTGTCCCTGGCTGGCAGGGCACGGGGAAACTGGCTCCAGCAGGGCAGAAATAACCAGCAGGGCACTTCAGACACAAGCCAGGTCCTAGAGAGAGAGAGAATTGAGGTCAGAAAGGGATTATGACCTGCTGAGGTCGAAATATTTCACCTCTGCTTCCATCCTCAGCAGGGAAATGAGTTGGAGGTTCATCCATGCTGGGAATAAAATTCCTGCAAAGCCAGGAGGTGGTGGTGTTGGATTAGCTGAATTTAGTCCTGGAAGCACTAAACTCTGCTCTGTGCTGCTCTGATAAGAACAGAGGTGTTAAAGCACACACAGAGCCCTCAGCCTGCACACAGCCTCTGGTGCTGGTGCAGGTACAGTAACAATCACTGTGCCTGGGGTTTCCAGGAAAACCAGGCTGATTCTAGTCTGAATTCAGGGGGTTTGCAGGCTGGAGATAAACTCAGTGCAAAGCTGCTGGGATGACAAGCAGCCTGAGCTGCGATCATCCCTAAAATCCCACGTGTTAAACAAAAGATGCTCGTGTTGCAACCTACAGCGAGATCAATACGTAATAAAACAACGATCCCTGGCTGCTGTTAGCAGTGTTTAGAAAGTGCATTTCATTACAAAACCCTCCCAAATAAAGGAAACACAAATTCAGCCCAGGAGTGGCTGCTCTGCCCCTGAGCCAGGCCTTTCTAAAGCAAACAGCAATTCCAGGGAAGGGAAAATGCTGCCTGAGGATGGAGAACTGCCAGAGTGGACACTGCTCCAAATCTGAGTTTGGAGTCATGCCCTGGTGTGTGTGTGTGCCTCTGCAAGCTGCAATAGAGACTTACAGCCCCCCAAAAATATCAGGATTCATTAAAATCCAGGTTCCCCATCTACAGTGAAGGCACAGGGCCAGGCTGGGATTCCTCAGGGTGCAAAGTGAGTTTTGGGGTCATCATCCCCCTCTGACTTCCACGCTGTCACCCCTCAGAGAAATCTCATTGTTTCCTCCTCACATTTACACCACACAGGTGGGAGAACCTCAGCAGGATGAAATCTGAATTTCTCCAGACTGTAAAACTCCCCAGCACTGAGCACAGCTGAACCAACACACCTGAGGGGGCTGCAAACCCATGGAGCTGTGGGACCCACTCAAAACTCAGCCTCAAGCTGACAAAAGCTTCCTGATGAGGATCTGCACCCCCAGCAAATCCAGGACAGGGATTTTACAGAACCTCATGGGTATAGGAGTACAAAATTCCCAATTCTTGCCTGAATTTCTGGAGATGATGGAGTTCAGAACAGATTGAACAGTGTGGCTGCTTGGACACTTCATATGAGATCAGTGAGGGAGCAGATTTACAGCAGAGAATCCCAGCATGGTTTGGGCTAGAAAGGACCAAGCTGAGCCAGGGGAAATACAGGGTGGATATCAGGAAAATGTTTTTTACAGAAAAGGTGATAAAGTTCTGGAATGGCTGCCCAGGGAGGTGGTGCAGTCCCCATCCCTGGGTGTGTTTAACAAAGCCTGGATGTGGCACTGGGTGCCAGGGTTTGGGTGAGATGCTGGGGATGGGTTGGACTCGATGATCTTTAGGGGCTCCTCCAACCTGGTAATTCTGTGAATTCTGGTCATTCTGTGATTCTGTGACCCTAAAGCCCAGTCCATCACACCCCTGCCACGGGCAGGGACATTTCCACCACCCCAGGCTGCTCCAGCCAGGCAATCCAAGGCTGTTATCTCTGATAATCTCAGCTGTTATCTGTCACAGACATCTTTTATGAAAGATCCTTTCCTTAGGATTTTTCCTCCTGAGAAGCTGAGAGGTCTCAGGTACAAAATGTAAACAATGATTATCTGCTGCTGTGGAATGCAACAGGTGCATCTGTGATTGGTCTCATGGGGTTGTTTCTAATTAATGGCAAATTGGAGTGACCTGGTTCAGACAGAAAGTCCGAGCCACAAACCTTTGTTATCATTCTTTCTTTTTCTATTCTTAGCCAGCCTTCTGATGAAATCCTTTCTTCTATTCTTTTAGTATAGTTTTAATGTAATATATATCATAAAATAATAAATCAAGCCTTCTGAAACACGGAGTCAGATCCTCATCTCTTCCCCAATCCAAGAACCCCCGTGAACACGGTCACAGTTATCTCTTCTGCAGGACCAGGCTGGACCTGTTGCTGTGCAATAAATGTAAAATGAAACATTCAAAGTGGAAAACAAACTTGTCACACTTGACACCCAGCAGTGCGGGGGGTGAGCACAGCGAGACCACCAGGGCAATATTTGGAATATCCTGAGGCTTCTCAGAGCTCATCCCTGTATCCTGTGGCATCAGGAATTACCCTGCCTTCCCAAGTGTTCCTTAGGAGAGATGACAACATCATTATTGTGACCGTGTTCACAGGGGTTTTTGGATTGGGGAAGAGACGAGGATCTGACTCCATGTTTCAGAAGGCTTGATTTATTATTTTATGATATATATTATATTAAAACTATACTAAAAGAATAGAAGAAAGGATTTCATCAGAAGGCTGGCTAAGAGTAGAAAAGAAATGATAAAGGTTTGTGGCTCGGCTCTCTGTCCAAGCCAGCTGACTGTGATTGGCCATTAATTAGAAACAACCCCATGAGACCAATCACAGATGCACCTGTTGCATTCCACAGCAGCAGATAGCCATTGTTTGCCTTTTGTTCCTGAGGCCTCCCAGCTTCTCAGGAGGAAAAATCCTAAGGAAAGGATCTTTCATAAAAGATGTCTGCAACACATTATATAAAGCACAGCACAACAGCTTACATTATTAAACCCAAAGAGTTTTTAAACTCTAATTGACTCTGCAGCTCCTACAATGATTTTGTTTTCAGATGCCACCGGCCCTGTCTGTTGAATTTGGCTGTCGTGATGAGATGTGAGGTTTGCTCCTTGCTGCACCACGGAAATGCACTCCTGCTTTTAATTCCAGGAGTGGGTGGAAGGCAGCAATTTCCTGGACTTGCCTTTTGAGCAAAGAAAAATCCTTCAGCAGTCAAGACAGTTTAGCAGCTGAGTCATTTGCTGGAAAAGAAATGCTCAGATAGACAAAGAAATGCCTTGATCTGAGGGAGATAATTATTTTCTTAGCACATGAGGGGAAGAACCAAAGAGATGCAAAGGGAGACCTGAGCACCTGAACTCCAGGTTTGTGTTCCTGGCTGGGGTTTGTGACCCTGGATAAAACATTCTGGGCTTGGGCCAAGGTTTACTTTGGTGGATTGAGCTCATTCCCTGAATCTCCCTCTATTTTCCTATTTGTACAGTGTTTTTAGGGACAGAAAAGGATTTTTATACCTTTGTGAAAGACACTGAAATGCTCAAACCCGGGCAGAGAGAGCCTCAGCCAGGTGTGGTTATAAATCCACATCTCCCTTTCCAATCCTAATCAAAGATTTGATACCAGAAAAGACCAACAAACCTCTATTATTCTGCCTTTGAAACCTAATTTCACCAGAACTAAACTAAAATCTCACTGCTTTCCCCATGTTTCCCAGTCATTAGGGTGACTCAGTGCTGTGTGTACAAAACAAAGTTCTACTGGCTTAGAAAACCAAAGCCAAACAAAAATATTTAGAAGGAAGCAGCACAGCTGGAAATCTGGGGAAGCCTTGTGCTGCTGCCTTGCAGCACTTAGAACATCACAAACATTTCTGACTCCTTCACCTGCTTGGCAATTTTAAATTTAAGGGCAGGGCCTCAGCAGCTTCTGAAGGCAGAAATTCCTGTGCTTTTTTGGATGTTATAATATAAATTTTCCCCTGATCTGTAACCTCATTTCCCCTGGATGCAAGAATGGGATGGGGACTGTTGTGAGTATTTAAATACAAATATAAAAACCTTTCCCAAAGGAAAAGGGGATGCTCAGCTTTCATTGTGTCCCTTCTCTGATCCCACTCAGGAGAGAGCTTGGAAAGGAGTTTGAGTGAGGAAGCTGTGCTGGAAAAGTTCTCCAAGAGTGTTAAAAAGGTGCCTCCTGTGCAAAGCTGCTGTTAAATAAGTTTAAAAACAGAAAGTTTCCGAGCTTTTCATCACAACTGACCTGCTGGATGAGCTCAGCAGGCCCAAAATTAAAATCTGAGGACACAGACCTGGCAAGCGTGAGGAGCTGGCATTGGGAACTCCCTCCTTGGGCTTAAAGCTCCCAGCTGGGCATGGGGGGACCTCGAGGCCATCAGGGCAGAAGTGACCTGGAGAGAATTCAAAAAAAAAAATTAATTCCAAACATTCTGGGCTGCTCTGCCTCCACCTGCTTAAAAATGCTTCTTCCTGAGCTGGCAGAGGAAATTCAAACATCTAACACAAAGCAATGTTTTTAAATTCAAAACATACAGTGACATTTCTGGCTAAATTAGTTTTATTAGCATGGTTAGAGCTAATTGTTCTCTCTTTCTACTCCAATTCTCCTGCTGTCTCAGAGATCATGGAGATTAAAGATCAGCTGACGCGTTCCTAATATTCTCCCAAGCACCACATTCCTCTCCCCAGTTCCATACATGATCTTTCACTTAAAATCCTGCTGCCAGTTGTACACTGAGACAAAAAGCTGACATCCCCCTGGAATTGATTGCTCTTCCCAATTAAGGTTTTGCAGAAGCTGATCATCAAATGATTTCCTAAACTCAGGATGGATATTTCAAAAGCAGAAAGAAAAAGAAAGTGGGATTAACTTTGCCACCGCTGAAATCCATTGCTGTGCGCTTCTCTCACACAGGCAACACTAAATACAGATTATGTGTCATTAAAATCAGTCAAAGCAGGGAAAAGAACATGGGAACCTCAGGCTGCTGATGGAATCCCAGCTCCGTATCACCTCAGGGCTTTGGGATTGCTCTGGGGGGCTTGGATTTAGGAACACTGAATTCCAGCATAGTCTGTGTTTGTACTGAACCCCAGGCACTGGAAATAACAGAATTCCTGCTTCTGCTGCCTCCCCTGTGTTTTATAGCTGGACTACTGAGATCCTGATCTCTTTAGCTCTCCCATTCACCCTTCTCCTGGACAGCACTGGAGGAGCACAGAAATTAATTATTTAATGGGAGGGTTCTAATTACATCAGAATTGAGTTACTGAGGTTGGTTTCTCTGCAGGAGGCACCTGGAGCTGCTGATGGAATCAAGCCAGGGCTTGGAGGAGAGGAGAAGCCATGGAAGGGCCTTGGATTGAAACTGCTGACCCTTCCACAAGCTGCCAGCTGCACCCACTGCCCACCAGGCCTTGTCCCCGAGGGTTCAGGTGGGCTGGGAAATGGGATTGAAGGTGAGGGGATGTCAGGGAATGGTTGGGAATGCTGCTGCCGCCTTTAGCCCCAGCTGCCCTTGCCAGGGGTATTGAAGGACAGGACAGGGTTAATGTGGAGGGCTTGGAGGGATAATTCACAGGAAACAAGCACAAAGAATAAGCTCATCTTGGGCTAGCAAATCCTCTCTGGGCTTATGCTCATTGTCCGGGATGTGCCAGGAGTTTAATTCTCTTTCTATAGGAAACTGTGGTATTGATGCAGAACGACCCCAGCCAGGGAAAAACGTGCAATGACTCCATGATTCAGAAGGTTGAACAATTGCATTATATTTATTTATTATATTTATTACATTTATTACATTTATTATATTATATTCTATATATATATTATATTCTATATATATATAATATTCTATTCTATTATATATTCTATTCTATTACATTATATTCATTATATTTACACTATACTCTATATTAACTATACTAAAGAAGTACCCATGACCCTCACCAGTCAGTCATAACACAGCTTTGACCCAATTGGTCAATCAATCCAAAACAACCATCAGCAAAGTCCAATTCAAAGTCCGATAAACAAATCACTCTCGGTAAACAATCTCCATAACACATTCCACACGTGCCAAACAACACGAGGAGCAAATAGAGACGAGAATTGTTTTCATTCCCTTCTCTGATATTTCTCACTGCTTTCCCCAGGAAAAATCCTGGGAGAGAGAGAGAGAATGATGTCTCTCTCTCTGTTTATAAAATGTGAATATCACACTGTGGCCCATGGCTATTCAGTGCTGGAAGGTTTCTCCCTCCCTCTCATTGAAGAGTCAGGATTTCCAAAGGCAATGATTTTATAACAAAACCTTCTCAGCCTATTCCCCTGCTGCCTCATTCTGCATCTCACTGACACCCTCAACAACACACAGCAATTTCCTAAACACGGCTTGTTTGGGTTTCTTTCAGAGAGCCAAGCAGAAAGGGAAATTAGGTAAGAAAATCAGTGTTCCCCTCTTTGGTTCCTAATGCCTACAGCTCTCACAGCAAATGGCACTTGTGCTAGCCAGTGAATCAAGGCCTGGAGTGGAGGCAGCTCTGACTGTACCTAAATCAATTTTACAGATGATCAGTTAAGAATCGGAGAGTGAGAGCTCTGCTTTCTGTGTGAGAAGAGAACCCAGAGGCTTCCCTCATTGCTCAGCAATATTTGCACACTCTGGTTTCCATCCTGGGGCTGCCTCAGCTGCACCTCTCCCATAAACTCCCAACCCAGCTGTGATCCTTGGTGCCCTCTCGCTTTCATTTCTGCCCTTCATGAGCTCTTTAGAGCAGCAGCTGCTTTGTCTCACAAAATATTATTTTATTTTATTATTCAATGCAATATTTTAAATTTGTCAGAATTATTTTATAATTTTAATTATTAATAATTAATATTTTCTATTATTTTCAATTATTATGTAATTTTAACCTCCAGTTTTACCATAACACCAAGAGCCTCTCTCCGTTTCACTAAGTCAGAGAAGTGTTACCAAAATACAACTTCAGCCTCCTGAAATTCCGTGTTTTAATGAGCACAGAAGAGCCCTGTGAGATGCATTTACCTGCTGGGCAGGGCTGGCAGGGCCTGGTGTCCTCAGCTGGGAGGGAAGCAGGAGTGCAGGGGACACAGAGGGTGCGAGTGGGGTTGGGCTGCTGACCTGCCGCGCAGCGCTGAGGGGAAAAAACACAAATTCACAACAGAAAAAGGTCTAATTTGGACCCAAAAGCAGTGTCCCAGAGAGGCCTGAGTCAGAAAAATCCCCATTACTGCATTCTTTCTTCTCTGCCCTGCACTGCTTCAACTCTGTTTTCTGATGACAATTTCTAGATGCAAAAATGGGACCTCAACCTCCAAGTCTGAGTGCTCACCTGAGAGTCTTCACAGTGGCAGAAAAGCTGAGCTCTAACACTGCCAGAATTTAGATGAAAATACTTATTTCTTTTAATAGAGGGATATTTGTATCAGGAAAAGAGGGAGCTGGGCACTGCCCTGAGGCTGCCAGAGCTCCAGGAGGGGTTGGACACCACTCCAGGGATGCCCAGGGTGGGATTTGGGGTATCTGTGAGGGCCAGGAGCTGGACTGATGATCCCTGTGGGTCCCAGAGCTCCAGGAGGGGTTGGACACCGCTCCAGGGATGCTCAGGGTGGGATTTGGGGTGTCTGTGCAGGGCCAAGGGTTGAACTGATGATCCTGATGGCTCTATTCCAGCTCGGGAACTTCTGCGACTCTCTGCTCTGCGTGCCCTGCAGGAGGGGCAGTTTGCCCTGCAGGAGGGGCAGTTTGCCCTGCTGTACCTGTGTGCTCTGTCCATCGGGGCACACCAGTCCCTCGGGGCAGTCCCCGCAGCCCAGCTGGCCCTCGGGTGAGTGCTGGCCAGGCCCACAGCTCCTCTGGGTGCCTGTGCCTGGGTCACACGAGTGGCCCTGGGGACACGGCCGGCAGCCAGCCCTGCTCTCCAGGCTCAGGTAGCCCTGGGGACAAACCTGCAGGGACGCAGAAATGCTGATTTTTATCACAATGTCTTAGCAAGATGTAGCTGGGGGTGTTTATTCTGTTCCCATCTGTCAGAGCTGGGGCAGTTCTCTGCTGTTCATGGGGCAGTTTGCTTTATCTCTCCCACAGCCAATGCTCCCTCCAGGAGATCTCTGCTGTTCATGGGCCATTAATTATTAATTATCTCCTGTCCATGGCAACTGAGTGTCCCTGCATGGCTGATCCAATCCCAGCATCCCATGGGGAGATGCTCCGCCCAGGGGAGGAGCCAAGCATTCCTCCCTGGATCCAATCTGAGCTTTGGGACACCCCAGCAGCCTTTTCCCCCTGCATTGCCAGAGGAGCAGCTTTGTGCTGCCCTGCATGGCCAGAGGGAGCCCAGGCCCATCTGCAGCAGCCCTGGAGCTGCAGAGGAAAACTCCCCCCTTGTGCAGGATCCCTGCTGCAGCAGAGCCACAGCTGGCACTGCAGGAGGGCTGAGCCCCCGTGGGATGGGGCTGGGACACCCCCTGACACACAGGGGGCAGGGACTGCTCTGACTCTGGCAGGGTTGTCTTGTATTACTTCATTTTTATTTTAATATTTTTATTATTTTCTTCCCTAATAAAGATGTTATTCCTACTCCCATATCTTTGCCTGAGAGCTGCTTAATTTCAACATTATAATAATTCAGAGGGAAGGATTTATATTTTCTATTTCAAGGGAGGCTCCTGCCTTCTTGCAGACACCTGTCTGTTCAAACCAAGGCACACAAATAATGCAAACCAGCATCTCCAGAGATCCCCAGTGCCCAAAAGGATCCTGGATCATTCTCAGCCTCTGTGCACTCTCACAGGAGCCTTTTCCATCTGCACCTTGCTGGGTACCTGCAAGGACAACCTGCTTTCTCTGAGCCTAAAATTGCGGGGATTTCTCGAAAAGCTTCAGAGCAGGATGGAAAAATCTGAGGAGAAGCCTGAGACTGGATGGTTCGAAATTCATGGGTGTAGAGGCAAGAAGAACTTGACTTTGTTGCTCTGTCCAGCTCACCTGGCAGGCTGAGAGGTTTCCCTGGGCAGTCAGCTCATTGGCAGTTCCCAGTGGGCATTTCCTTGGAGCTGCTTGGCCTCCAGGGCAGCTGGATCCAAAATAATCAAGTTATACAAAATGAATTCTTTAATTCCTTTGGAATTCCATCCCAATCAGCCATTGTGTAAACACAGGAACATCCCCCTTCACCCACTGCTCAAAAAAAAGGTGGGTTTTGGCCACAGAACCACAGATTTTAACCCAAATATAGTGGTTTTCCTGCTCAGCTGATTATTCACATCTTACCAAAATGACATTATGTGGGGATTTTTTTTGTGCCTCACCTCCAACCCTGCATTCTAACCCTCAGAATATTCAGAATGTCGGATGCCATGAGTGTTTAATTCTCTTTTTTCAGGGGACTTACTAGAAGCCTGCTGGGCACTCCAGGCAGTTGCCAGCTGTGTAATAATGGCCCTGCCTGCAGTCTATGAGGCAGTGGCTGTGGCAGTCCAGGCTGCAGTCAGCTGAGAGGGAAGAGACCCCTGAAAGAAAAATGAAAAAAAAATAAAATAAAGAAAAAAAAACAAATAAATTTAAGGTGCAATTAACAAATATTCAAGACTCCAAGCTAAACAGCCACTTATTATTACACAGTGATGCAGTATCACTGCCTGTTATCACACTCAGCCTGAAGTGTTGAGGGCTAAAATTAATAAAAGTTTGAAATCTGCTCCCTTAAGATTTCTAAGTCAATTTTCTAAGCACAAAATCCTGGGGGAAACCCCAATTTCATATGGTTTATCAAACTAAACAAATCACTTCTGGAAAAGGCAGCAGGGAACCTTTTCCACACCTTTCTCAGCTTTAGGAAAGGTTTTGTTTTGTTTGCCAGGAAGTTGCAACCCTCAGTTTCCAGACGGAAAGAGCCAAGGGATAAAGGAGGTGCTGTGTCCTTTGTAATTTCAGATTTTCATAATTTCAACCAAATACTGATTTTTCTTCTTTATTTCAGCTGTTCAGTCCACACAGTAAAGCCAAATTTACCCATCTCTCTTCAAGAAATCTACTGACATTCTATGAGGGGAAGGTGATAAATTCTTCACAAAGAGGAAGACACCTGGAACCTGAATTAAAAACCGTGAACGATCTAATTTGAATATCTATCTAACTAATATTATTATTTAAATAATATAATTCAAATTATTATTATAAAATATTATTATTTGAATAATGACTAGCTAATTTGAATATCTCCCATTTTGTATTTCTTATGATCAGATTTAGACTCTGTCATGCCTCTGTCCCAGTGAATTACTTTGTATTTTAAACATGAGTTTCACCATGAGGATTTCAGAGGAAGTTCCTCACAAGGAACCAAACCTGAGTGTGCAGGGTGGGGAGGAAAGTTCCAGGAATTTTCCCCCTTTGTTCATACTCAAATAAGCACCTTGGGATTGTTGTTATCACAGCACACTGACATATACATGTTTTTTTTTCCTCTATTTAGAAAATTGAAGCTCCTTGGTGAAAGCTGAACTGTCTTCTCTCCTGAATGAATTCCTAAAGAGATTTTGCAGCCACACTTTAAGAGCAAAACGAGCTAAAAGCTGCCAACTTTAATGCTGTCTAGCTTTGAGAAGGAAACAGCATCAGCAGCAATTGAAAACAAAGACGAAAACCAAAAATACAAAAAAAACCAAACAAAAAATGCACACAAAAACAAACAAACAGCCCCCAAAAAATGAAAAGTAAAATAAAAAAACCCAAAATCTAAAAATAAAAAAGAAAAGCAAATCCAAAATGAAGTTTGCGTGTGCAAAAGTCACCCACTCACCTCTGAGGAAGGTGCTCAGGCTGCAGAACAGAACCAGCCAACTCAAAGCCTGAGCCATGGGAGTTCGTGAGCAACTCCCAACAAGAAGAAAAGCTCAGAGCTTCTGGTTCAGATGTTCCTTGAGCAGCTGGTGCTGCCTTTGCTGAGGCTCGGGGTAACCCAACCCTTCCCAGGTAATCACTTTCCAGCCCAACCTGAATGAAATGGAAACTGAGCTGCAGAAAGAGGAGCTGCACAAAGAGTTCATCCCAGGGGAGCTCCCTGCAGCCCTGCTGAGGCTGAAATGTGAGAAAACCCCTTTAAATGGGAGAGAACGAACACACCTGGAGCAGCACAATGAAAATTGGAAGCACACTTGTCACAATCTCACAGGGCTGTGGGGCTGCCCAAAATCACCCCCAGGAAAGGGCCCTGCAGGGTCACAAATGTCTTCTTTCCCTTCAACAGACAGGTGAGGGATTCCAGTTGAAATATTCTAGTTGAAATATTCCAGGTGAGGCATTTCAGGTGAAACATTGCAGGTGAAATATTTCAGGTGAAACATTCCAGGTGAATTATTACAGGTGAAGCATTCCGGGTAAAACATTTTAGGTAAAATATTCCAGGTGAGGCATTCCAGGTGAAGGATTGCATGTGAAATATTCCAGATGAAACATTCCAGGTGAAATATTCCAGGTGAAGCATTCCAGGTGAAATATTCCAGGTAAAATATTTTAGGTGAAATATTTCAAGTGAAATATTCCAGGTGAAGCATTCCAGGTGAAGCATTCCAGGTGAAATATTCCAGGTAAAATATTTTAGGTGAAATATTCCAAGTGAAGCATTCCCTGTTTTCCAGCTGTTTGTTCTGCAGTTTGAGGTTTTTGCTGGAAGCTGAAGGCCTGGATGAGCTCCTATCAGAGCAGGATTCTCCCTTGGAATGTTCACTATCCACTCATTTTCCCCTTTCCAAGGTAACTCCTCGATGGTGCTGGGCACTGGGGAGGAAGAAGCTCTTCCAAGTTTCATGGAACCCCAGAACGGTTTGGGTTGGAATGGAAATTAAAGATCAGTTCCCCTCTTGCCATGATCTCCCACTGTCCCATGATCTCCTGTCCAGCCTGGCCTTGGACACTGCCAGGGATCCACAGCTTCTCTGGGAATTCCATCCCAGCCCCTCACCACAGTCACAGGGAGGGATTTATTCCCAATATCCCATCCCAACCTTCTCCCTTCCAGTCTGAAGCCATTCCCCCTTGTCTGGTGACTTCTGGAAGGGACCTGAGGACAACTCAAAAGGGCAGCCCTGCCCCACAGAGAAGGAAATTCCCTCCAGGGCTGCCTGAATTCCCTTCCTCAACAAAGACCTTTAGGATTCGGACCAAAACATGAATTGTGCATTATCCTTGAATTGCCCAAGTCCCCTCATGCAGGTGATGGAGAACATTTCCAGGCAGGAGGGAGGAGAAGCCCTGACCATCACATCATGTCCACAGAGAGGCCTCACACCTCTCTTCCCACCGAACAAAGCATTCTAAAATCCTCAATTAAACTCCTCCAGTACAACTCCGATGTGTCTTTTCTTCCTATTGTACAACTATTCCTGAAAATCTCTGCAATTATCCAATATCACAGGCAAGAATTGCCAATTAAAACCTAATCAACACAGTGTAAAGGCAGGCACCGGGCCAAGTGCTTCTAATTTTCTTCTCATTTTCGACCTGCTTGTCCCTTGTACTTCAGAAAGTTCAGAAGAAATGGAAGATGCAACAGGAGGCAGAAGAGATAAGAGAAAGGCTTTGATTCACTTTGTCTGGTTTCCAGTTCCCCAATTAACTACGAAATACTCAGATTTATGCAGAGATAGCTTAGGGGTCAAACTCCCTCCTGTTGCACTGCAGAATTCTCAGATTTATACAGAGATAATTCACAGGTCAAATTCCCTCCTGTGCACGTACTGGAGCATGGGGAAGGGTCAGCTGTTTAATTGTGGCCTCATTTGAGGGATGAAATGCTGATTTGTCCTTCCTCTGATCAGCCACTGGAGCTGGATGTCACACCCTTGGCTGGGCTAGCACCGCTGAGAATTCCCAATTCCCAGCACAAAACCTCTCAAAGCAGGTCCTGATCTGCTCCATCCACACCCATTTGGAACCTTCCCACCTCCACTGCAGTCAGCAGCAAGGAAAACCTGCCCCGATTTCTTCTCACATACTGGAGAATGGAGAAGGGTCAGCTGTTTAATTGTGGTCTCATTTGAGGGATGAAATGCTGATTTGTCCTTCCTCTGATCAGCCACTGGAGCTGGATGTCACACCCTTGACTGGGATAACCCTGAAAATTCTCGGCACAAAACTTCTCCTGATCTGCTCCATCCACACCCATTTGGAACCTTCCCACTTCCAGTGCAGTCAGCAGCAAGGAAAACCTGCCCTGATTGCTTCTCACTGACTGGAGCATGGGGAAGGGTCAGCTATTTAATTGTGGCCTCATTTGAGGGATGAAATGGTGATTTCTCCATCCTCTGATCAGCCACTGGAGCTGGATGTCACACCCTTGACTGGGATAGCCTTGACTGGGATAACCCTGAGAACTCCCAGCACAAAACTTCTCCTGATCTGCTCCATCCACACCCATTTGGAACCTTCCCACCTCCACTGCAGTCAGCAGCAAGGAAAACCTGCCCTGATTTCTTCTCCTCAGGCACAGAATCCGAGCCCTGTGAGCCAGCAGCGACCTGGGACTCACTCCAGGATTTTGGGATTTGCTTCCACACAGAGCATCACTCATCCCAAACATCCCCAAAGCCCTGCACTCCACACTGAGCTCTCTCTTCCTGGCTCTGCCTTCATCCTCTTCTGTCAGCAAACAAATGGACAGGGATGGAATTATAAATCAATCCACAGGCATGGCAGTGTGGCTCCAGCAAGGAAAATAAATGGGAATGTCTTCTTCTCCATGCAGGTGCTGGAGGATGACCAAGATTCAGCATATTCATCCCTCTGGGATACAAATAGCTCAGCTTCCAGCACTGACACACTCATCTCTCCCCTGGCTGTGTCCAGAAAGCTCTGACTTCTCCTGAACTCTTTGGTCAATCCTAAAGCAGCCACTCAGCACTGAAATATTTGGAGTCTTTCACCATTTTTCTTGATTTGACCCCAAAAAAACTCATTCTGCTCAGCTCAGTGGCACCTCCCAGGTGTGGAATCAGCAGCACCACAAGGGCAGGAGCTCCTCAGAGCACGAATTTTGGGTGTGAGCACACTGGAAGGGACAGGAATGACCTGGAACCTCGCAGGGAGCTCCAATCACTCATCCTGAAATTGGTTTCCATTTCCACACAGGCAATTTTCCTCAGCCATCAAACCTGATAAAATGTCCCTTTCCTAAATGAAAAATATGCAAATTCCCCAAATTGCACATCTCATTTCACCCACAGCGAGTGCGGAGGTGAAAAGGGGAAGTGGGGAAAGGACAGAGCTCAAAGCTGTGGGGGGAAGCAGGAGCTGGAAATCACATTGGGAATTATTTGTTACTTATTTGTACAGGTAGAAATTTCAGTAGCACAAACAGCTCACAGAGGTTTCAAAACAAAAAGGAAAAATCTATGATTTGGAATCCAAACTTCTTGTACAGCAGCAGGAAGGAATTTCAACTGCAAGCCATCCCTTTGTTTGATAAAATTACAGGAATGGAAGTGATGGGTGAGGGTGGAGCCTCCTCTTCTCTGCTTCCTTCTCCCTTTTCCTCCTTTTTTCATTCTTTTTATCATACAGACACAATTCTGTGGATTAATACATTGAAATTCCCCTTTTAAGGTGGCAAAGTCAGGGCTGACTCTTTCCTGCAGGCATTTGTATAAATGCACACCCCCTTCATAAAAAATAACTCTGCAAGATAATGGCATCTATAAAATACATTGATAATTCACTGTGGGGTTTTGGGAGGCTCCAGTGCCTCCCATATGTTCATCCCAATGACCTGGAGAGAAAAAAATATGAGCAAATATCACAAAATAACAGCATTTACCTATAAAAATCCTTCCAGATTTACTGAGAGGTGCTGCAGTGACACAGAGGCCACTTTCCTGTTGGGCAGTCCTAGGGTAAGTTGGGAAAAAAGGACGAAAAATAGCAGATTTAACATGAAAAAATTAAAAATCAGGGATATTTTTCGTTGGAAAACACCTGAGAGACCATTTGGCTCCAAACCCCTTGACCTGAGGATGGCGTGAGCAGGATGCCAGCACACACCCAAGATGTAACTGGAAGTTTTTCCCCTTCAGGAATAAAGTGCAGCAGTGTAAAATCACAGCACAGCTTTATTATTCATGTTAAACTCCATCCTTACTAAGCTTGCACAGTTAAATACTGAATTTGCAAAGGCAATAAAGGATGTAGAAGAAAAATTGAATGGTTTAATACAGAAAATCTGAGCTTCAGGAAAATTTAGATGAAGATGAAGCAGAGCTCTCCCAGCAGCACAGCACGGGAAGCTGATGGAAATGGGGAGTGAAAGGCAGCAGGAGGGGAGGCACAAAAACAAGGGGGGAACTGTAGATCCAGAGAATCCAACAGCAAAACATTCCTGGATTTCCACAGGGCTAAGACTTGACACAACGCTGACATAACCTATGTCAGATGTACTTACATTGAACTCGGCTCTGACAGCGAGTGGTGGAACACACAACAAATAAAATTTGCTGCGCCACAAAACCCTCCCAGCCCTGAAATGCAGCGTGGCAGGGGCAGCAGACACAGACAGAGGCAGTACAGACAGACAGACAGAGAAATCACAGACAGACAGTGGGGCTGGGCAGGGCTGTGTGAGTGTCTCAGGTTGGAAATGCTAGATGTACCTGGGGGTTTTTATTCTGTCCCCATCTGTCAGAGCTGGGGCAGTTCTCTGCTGTTCATGGGGCAGTTTTTCCTTTATCTCTCCCACAGCCAATCCTCCCTCCAGGAGATCTCTGCTGTTCATGGACCATTAATTATTAATTCTTGTCTGTCCATGGGCACTGAGTGTCCCTGTGTGGATGATCCAATCCCAGCATCCCATGGGGAGATGCTCCGCCCAGGGGAGGAGCCAAGCATTCCTCCCTGGATCCAATCTGAGCTTTGGGACACCCCAGCAGCCTTTGCCCCCTGCATTGCCAGAGGAGCAGCTTTGTGCTGCCCTGCATGGCCAGAGGGAGCCCAGGCCCATCTGCAGCAGCCCTGGAGCTGCAGAGGAAAACTCCCCCCTTGTGCAGGATCCCTGCTGCAGCAGAGCCACAGCTGGCACTGCAGGAGGGCTGAGCCCCCCTGGGATGGGGCTGGGACACCGCCCTGGCACACAGGGGACAGGGCATGCTCTGACTCTGGCAGTGGTGTTTTGTATTACTGCATTTTTATTTTATTTTTTTAAATTATTATTTTCTTCCCTACTAAATAACTGCTATTCCTACATCCATATCTTTGCCCAAGAGCCCCTTAATTTCAAAATTATAATAATTCAGAGGGAGAGGGTTTGTATTTTCCATTTCAGGTGAGGCTCCTGCCTTCCTCAGCAGGCACCTGGCTGTTCAAAGCAGGCCAGTGAGCCCCAGGTGCTCCCAGCTCCAGTGGCAATCGCTGCTAAATGCTCTCATTAATCCCCCTCAGGCAGGCAGCACTCCCTGGGTTTCCCTCACACCTGTTGATGGATCAATTCCGTCTCCTGCCCCGCTGCAAATCGAACTTGGTTAGACACTGCAAGTGCTGGTCATGATGCCAGAGCATTTATCCCACTTGTCCCTGAGCAGAAAATCCTTCTTTTATGATATGGGCAGGACCAGACTGATCCTTCCTTGGTGCAGCCTCCCAGAACTTTGGATTTTCCTCTGCTAAAGCTGAAACACAGCCCAGGGCTGTCCCTGGGTGTTGTCACAGGGCAGGCAACACTTCCAAAATTTTATAAATCCCCCTTCAAAATTTTATATAAATCTCCCTTCAAAATTTTATAAATCCCCCTTCAACAGGATGTGTTTCTGTGTTGCACACTGAGAAGATTCAAGCAGCATTTATTAAACTGATCACATAATTGTGCTGTAATTAATGAAAAATACACCAAGACACTGCTGAAAATCTCATATTTCTTCATATTGTCCTTCATGAGGAGGGCAGGAAAATTCAGTCCCTTTTGATCCCTGCTGCCCACAACCCTTCACACCCAGCTGTGCCAGCAGCAGTTTTAATTTTTGGTGTCTTCCAGCTTTTGAATCTGATTGACATCCCTTGATTTGCTGTCAAAAAGCGCATCTGAAACCCCCCCAGCAGCTGATGCTGCCCTCAGCTCCCACTGCTGGAAGTGGTTCCATAAATATGGTTTGTGCATCACTGGAAAGTCAATAAACAGGCAAAAATGGATCATTTGTGTTGGATCCACACAATTGATGTTGAATCCACCACTACAGCAGGAGGACTGGATCATAAAATCTTCAAAAATCAGAAACAGGGCCAGTGCTTTGCCTCCAAATGAAGCTGGTGCTGAAATAGCTGGAGGGAGCAAGAGAAATGTGCAGAGGGTTTGCCAAAGGGAGCAAGGGAGGCATTTTTGGGCATAGAGAGTGATAAACTGGGATTTTTTCGGTATGGAGAGTGATAAACTGCTTTTTTGGGCATGGAGAGTGATAAAAAGGAGGTTTTTTGGGCATGGAGTTAAACAGGGCTGGCTCCAGCTCTGCTGTCTGCCAGGGCAGTCCAGGCTGCAATGGGAGCAGCAGCAAAGCCAAGATTCTGGAGATGCAACCCAGGAGTTCCTGCAGCTTCACATACGCAGAAAGAATGTGCACAAATAAAATAAAATATATAGAAAGAAAACAAACATAGATAATAATAAAATATAAATATAACTATAACTATAACTATAAATATATAAATATAAATATAACTATAACTATAACTATAAATATAAATATAAATATAAATATAAATATAAATATAAATATAAATATAAATATAAATATAAATATAAATATAAATATAAATTAAATATAAATTAAATAAAAATAAAAATAAAAAAATAAAATAAAATAAATAAACAGAAATGTGCACAAATATCAGAAGTTTAAATAAATAAATAAAAATAAACAAATAAATAGAAATGTGCACAAATATCACGAATTTAAATAAATAAATAAAAATGAATACATAAATAGAAATGTGCAGAAATATCACAAGTTTAAAGGCTCCAGATCTGCTTTTGAGAGACCCTGCCCTGCATTTTATTGGCGACCCAAACTGCTGCCACAGCAGAAAAGCAGAGGTAACTGCTGACTCCAACAAAATTGCACTTTAATTTCAAAGTGCCCCCCCCGGCACTGCCATTATTTATTTGCCTCATTTCTTAATTAATAAAATCACAGGAGTAGGTAACAGAACAAAGGCATCAGCATAACCACCAGAGATTTAAATATTGCTCTGAGTGTGGCAACTGCCCCTTCCACAAAGCCTCTCCTTGCAGGGGACAGGCAAGTTTAAAGCCTCGTACATCCTCTCAAACCCAGGATCAATTCTGTCAGCCAGCAGCAGCAGAAGTAACTCTTTTTAAGCCCTGCCAAGACCTTGCAGAAGATTTTAGCAGGGAAATTGGTCTGTGGCAGAAGTCTCCGAGGCCAAGCTGGCAGCTGAAGAGGCAGAGTTTAGAAAGAAGAAAAGCCTGAAGTGAGTGCCAGCAACGGAATATGAAATGATTGAAAGGAGTTCTGGACAAGAGGAGAAAAAGGCTTTCAAAACATCAGGCTGGTAATTTATCAAAAAGCTGCAAGTGTTGGATTGAGGGAGTTCACACAACCCATCAGAGGCACTTAATGATTGCTCCTCTCTTGCTCCCAAAGTCCTGACAAAGGAAATGTTTCCAGTGGAATGCTCAGATCCGGATGAAAGCACTGAGCGGCTCTGACAGGACAGGAGACATGAAACCAACGTGTCCATCCAGGAGGAAAAACTTCAGGCCAGCTGGATCCCATCAGGAATTCATCTGAAAGCTGAAAATATTAAATATTCTCACAATGTCTAACTGCAACTAAAGGGCATTTAATGAAACTGAATTCCTGTCAGGATACGCTGCCTTACAAGCCAATGTGATCCTGATTTCAGGGTTTTGTGGCTTGGACTTATTTTGCAGCCCTGAACAAAGTGCTGGGATGTTTATTTATCCCCGAAACTTTTACAGAGCCAGCATTGTACAAGTACAGTTTAAATCAGAGGTGCCTTTCATCCACTAGAATTGATATGAGCAGGAGGGAAAAAAAAAAAAGTGTTAAATCCACATTCCTGATTTATCCTCCACAGCGTGCCCAAAAATCATTATTTCTCATTTCCAAGCTTAAACACTTGAACAGCCTCTTTATCTCCCTTTTACCTGCTCCAGGAGTGTCAGGATGCTTTAGCAATTATGAAAAAAAAGCTCTTGAAAAAAACCTAAAGATTGGCCCAGTCGTGCTGACTCCATTCTCCCAAGCATCTTTCAGATCCCTTTTTCCACTGCAATACCTTCTGGAACTCACCCCCATTTCCAGGGGGAATTTTAGCACAGGCACCAGGGCTGCATCCAGGGAGCTGAAGAGATGAAACTTCTTCTCTGTCTGTAGAGAAATCTCTAAAGCTATTGTTAAAATCCCCTATTCCTTGGAACAAAGGCCATGCTCCATATAATGGGTTTTTTTCTGTGCTGGTGAGTCACTGTGGCTCAGCAAGCAGCACTAAAAAGTTCATTTAAGCTTTGCCTGAAAGTTCATTTAAGTTTTTTTTTTTTCCCCTCAAAGATCCACTTTACAGGCTTAAAAAAAGGAAGGAATTTAAACAGGGGCCACATCTCTGAGTGGCAGCACTTCTAATGGAGAAAGTGGCTCTGGAAAATTCTGTCAAGTGAGACACGAAAGAAAAATCTGAGTTTTTAAACTCTGGTGCTTCTCACTCAACATTTCCTACTTTTTTTCCTTTTTTTTTTAACAGAAGGAAAAATCAAGAGCAGAGGGCAGGGCATGGCATTTCAGCAGATTCTCAGAGCTGTTATATTTATTTACAAACCCTCTCCTGTCACCCAGTGTATTCCCCACAGGAAAATCCTCGTGAGTCAGGGCACCAAATGTGTTTTACACCTTTACTGAGGAATATTTGATGGAATTTCATGAAGGAAAAGCTTTCTGGGAGGTTTTATTCTGTGCTAACCAAGGTACACACCCAACCCATTGTGCACCTGCAATATCCTGTGTGATTAGACAAGTTTCCTACTGGTTTGGCTGGATTTGGCTTAAACAGAGAAAAGCAGCCTGGAATTGAGTGGTTTCTGCTCCACTGGATGCCCAGGTACCTCCCAGAAGTGGCAGTGCCTTCGGATGCAGCGCTAAAAGCTTTTCCAGACCCTCCTTTTAGTGCCTTGCCTAAGGCCAAAAAGAATTGAAAGCACAGCAGGGACCAGAGCCCCAGAAATCCCAAATTTCAGAGCCTCCTGCTCCACCTGAACAAAACATTTTCTGCAAGCATGCAGGTCAAGCTGCTCTTTCACCACAGAACCTGAAAATTCAAGCAGATATTTCCCCATTAACTCCTTCAGGAAAAGCTATTCCCGTACAGCCAGAAAGTTTGGAAGGATTGTTGGTTATTCTTGATAATAACTCTTGGTTATTGTTATAACTTCTCTGGTTATCCTATCCAGTAAATTTGGATGGATTATTGGTTATTCTTGGTAATAACTCTTGTTTATTATTATTATTATAACTTCTCTGGTTATTCCCATCCAGCCAGTAAGTTTGGAAGGACTGTTGGTTATTCCCATCCAGCCAGTAAATTTTGAATGGATTATTGGTTATTCTTGGTAATATCTCTTGGTTATTATTATAACTTCTCTGGTTATTCTGTCCAGTAAATTTGGATGGATTATTGATTATTCCCATCCAGTCAGTAAATTTGGATGGATTTATAAAGTTGGTTATTCCCATCCAGCCGGAAAATTTGGATGGATTGTTTGTTATTCCAATCCAGACAGTAAATTTGGTTGGGGTGTTGGTTATTCACATCCAATCAATAAATTTGGATGGATTATTTGTTATTCCCATCCAGCAAACCTGGGAATCCCTCCAAAGTGCCCCCCCCAGTGAACATGGAATCCACACAAATGCTGCATTTCAGATCCTTGTCCTCCTTCAGGTCAGTGCAAATTATAAAGAAAACCATCCAGCTCCAAGTTCAAACACTCTGCAGGATAAGTGAACTGCAAGGGATTGATAAATCCTCCCATTCACCCCCTCTGGATGCTCTCCCATTATCCCTCCTTCCCCACTCACTCAGGTTGCAGATGTCCCCTGTCCTGGTTTGAACAGCCAGATGTCTGCTGAAGAAGGCAGGAGCCTCCCCTGAAACGGAAAATGTAAACCTTTTCCCTCTGAATTATTGTAATTTTGAAATTAAGGGGCTCTCAGGCAAAGATACGGGAGCAGGAATAACAGTTCTTTACTAGGGAAGAAAAAAAATTAAAAAATAATAAATAAAAAAGAGCAATAATAGAAAACAACCCTGCCAGAGTCAGAGCAGTCCCTGCCCCCTGTGTGTCAGGGCGGTGTCCCAGCCCCATCCCATGGGGGCTCAGCCCTCCTGCAGTGCCAGCTGTGGCTCTGCTGCAGCAGGGATCCTGCACAAGGGGGGAGTTTTCCTCTGCAGCTCCAGGGCTGCTGCAGATGGGCCTGGGCTCCCTCTGGCCATGCAGGGCAGCACAAAGCTGCTCCTCTGGCAATGCAGGGGGCAAAGGCTGCTGGGGTGTCCCAAAGCTCAGATTGGATCCAGGCAGGAATGCTTGGCTCCTCCCCTGGGTGGGGCATCTCCCCATGGGATGGTGGGATTGGATCAGCCATGCAGGGACACTCCCTGGCCATGGACAGAAGAGAATTAATAATTAATGGCCCATGCACAGCAGAGATCTCCTGGAGGGAGGATTGGCTGTGGGAGAGATAAAGGAAACTGCCCCATGAACAGCAGAGAACTGCCCCAGCTCTGACAGATGGGAACAGAAAACACGCCCCCATTTCCAACCCAAGACTTTCCCCAAAAAAATTCTGTTAAATAAATTTATTATCAGTAGCCAAGTGTCCTGTAGTTCTTCACTTGGGTCAGCCACCCCAAGCCAGGTCTTGTTTACAGGACAGATTTGTGGTCACACCTGGGGATAACTCTTTTATTCTTCTCCAAACCCAAGCCTTGTCTTGTGAAGCAGCCCAGGGAGGTTTTTTTTTTTTAATCCTTGTTTAGCCTAGCATGAAATTGTTTTCCAGGTAGAGATTAATTCTGCAGCAGCTTCTCCCCTTGTTGGGTAATTTGCTGAGCTGCAGAGGCCCGTGCTGAACCAGGGCATCCCCTTATCAGCGGTGTCACAACAGCTGTGTCACACGAGCCCTTTGGCACCTCCTGCCACTGCACATCCCCTGCCCCGAGGATTTGAGGCAGTGCTTTCACTTGTAAACAAAACAGACAGCTCCTCTCACAGAGGGATGGTTGGCAGCTCCCTGACTGCTCCAGACAAAAGGTTTTGTTGCAAAAAGCCTTTTTTGATTTCGCCGTTTGTCATTTCAGGTTTGCTGGACAGTGTGAACTGAGGAGCTGCTTCTCACTAATCTGCTTTCTTTCCAGTTTGAACTGTGTTTTTCCTTAGAAAAACAGAACCGGGCACCTTTTAGAACAATTAATCTCTTTAATCAGGTGAACTAAACGTGGGGATTTTTATAAAGTGAAGGATCTGTGTTTAATTTTGTACCACTTAGTGCTGGGGCTAAGATTAGTTCCTTTGTTCCACTGCAATTCCAATTTAGAAGTTCCCCCCACACTTGTTGTTTTTTGTCTCCACTCCTCATTTATCTTCATTTATCTTCATTCTGCTCCTTCCTCTTTACAGCTCTGCCATCCCTGCCTGTCCCCTTTTCCCTGATCCTTGCTCCTTTCAGCCATCATCACTTCACTCTCATTTTCCTCCTCAGCTGCCACAACTGGAAAAATTTAAGGAGGTTTTTTCTGACTGGAGAAGGACTTTACAGGAATCCAATCTCCCTCCTCGGAGAGCACACAGCTGACTTTTAATTTGTTGATCATAATTTCTGCTGGACAAAGGCAGCAATGAATTTATTTCCTACACTTCAGGGTCACTTGGAGCTTTTCTTACACATGGAAATTTTCTTTAACACTCTATTCTGGGCCAGGAATCCAATTTTACTTACTCTTCATCATGAGCAAGAATGGCATGACTGAGCACTTAAAGTCCTCCACATAAACGATATTTTTCATCAAAATAACCCCAAAAGTTACAGAAGTGACTTCTCCTCTCCACACATCCCTCGACCTCAACTTCTCTGGAAATCTGAGCCCTTGGAAGGTTTACAAGTGCTGCAATTCTGCACAGAGCTAGAGGAAGAAATGTCAGTGTCTAATAGCTGAGCTCGCTTCAAATCATCCGACTTGCCTGGAAAGAGTGTTTGACCAATTTCCAAGAATACCAATCACACGTTAGATTCTCTTACTGGAAGTTCAAGGAAGAAAAAAAAAGATTGCTTGGTGAAATGTCACCAAGTGAAAAGCTTTTGGTAGGGGAAAAAAACCCCTGAAACTTGTTTTCTCTTGATATTTACCCTTTTTGTTTACATCTGAAAAAATGAATGTCAATTCTGCTTCAAGATGAACGCATTTTGTATTTGTGTTATTTGTGCTCTGTTTTCTTTTAAAGCCACAAAGATATTCCCTGACAATTTTCTGTGCAAACAATGGTTTTCACTTCCATTGTTCTCCTGTCCCCATTGCAGCAGAAGAGAGACATAATTTCAGAGCCATCCCTAAACAGAATTTGCATTCAGAGCATTGATTGCTTTAATTATTGTTTGCACATGAAATTTGGGACAGCAGCCCTGGCCGGGGACAGCTGCACTCAGCAGCTGCCTGGAGAGAGTGCCCAGGGGTTTTTCCTCAGCTCCTTCCACAGAAATTCCCACCCAGAACTGCTGAAATCAGGGCTGGGACTGACCCTGCTGCTCCCTGGGATGTGTCCATGGGGGATGCAACCCCAAATTTAACAGGGAAGGGTGAGATTGTACAGATAAAAACCAAAGGCTCAGCTGGGCTGGGTGACACAGAGGGGCTTCTACAGCAGCAGCTGGAGAATTTTGCAATGTGGTTTTTTTGTCATTCTGCAGGAGCAGAGAAGATTTGCCTCCTCGCCCCTTGGCTTCAGGTTCCATCCTCATTAAGGAGATCAAAACTTGCCCACACTTAATGAAGCAGATCAGCCACCACCTTAGAGCCTTCCCATGGCTCAAACCTGCCCAAATAATCCAGCAGAGATTTCACAGAGCCAAAATGCTCTGCACCACCAGCAGCTCTGTGGATTTTGTGGTGGAAACCAAACCAAAGCTTGGCTTTGGCCCCAGATTTCCCCTGTGTGATCCTTGGATTCCAGCTGGCACTCACAGCCCCACAGCCCCCGAGGGGCACTGCCAGCTGGAACAGGACAAACACCCCCAGCACCCACAGGTCTGCCACCAGCACCATCAGGTCACTGCGCCAGCAGCTGATACTTGGAGGAAAAGATGCCAGAAGTGGCATTTAAGTGCCTTGAAATAAACAGAAAATCAGATTTTTGCAGTAATTCGCAGACACGGGTTATTTTCTCAGAAGCTGTATCAGCCCTGCCATTAGCAATGCCACAGACACGTGTGAAATGTGAAGTGCATGAAATGTTAGATGACTGAACAAGTGAGAAGTGTTTCCCAGTGCCAGTTTGCAGAGCTGCCCGACTCCTTGGGCAATCCCAGCACTCAATTTCATATTCTGCCTCCCTTTGACGCTGCAATCACGGCAAGGTCAGGGCTGGAGACCCTTCAGGAAATTGGACTGCAGCTTAATTGTCAGCTCAGAGAGACAGAGGCAGAAAAACACCGGTTTGGGAGCTGGGGCTGGGAAATCTTGGCAGGGAGAGGACCTGGAGAGAAGGAGTTGTATTCATGAGAATCATTTTCCAAGCAGGGGGTTTCATTGCCTTCTCCATTCTGGGCTTTCATTTCCTGCTTCAATCTCTGCTTTTGAGCATCAAGGCGTGTGCCACCAGCTCCAAAGTCATTTCAGCACCGAGTAACCTCAGAAGAGGGAAATTACAGCTCCAGCTCCCACCAAACTGGGAGCAGTGCAAGTTCAGGGGAAAGGTGCTTTATTTTCAGGATGGCACAGCAGGTGTGGGAACCCATCTGGCTTTAAGACAATGGGAACCAATATTAATCATCAAAAGAACGCAGGGGTTGGGCAAAGAACAGCAGCAAGGGAATTTCAAATTCTGCTTTTGGGGAGTGCTCTGCATTGTAGCTGATGCAGAATGAACCACATGAGGTTGTTGTACGGCAGTGAAGCTTAGGGAAATTTAACCTTGCAGTTCTTTGAGAGGAGAATTAAAGGTGATGAATTCTTGCCCTCCCTGGGTGTGAAGGCACAGGAAAAATCCCAGATCAACTCCAGCACTTCAACACCTGCACACTTCAGTGCTGAGCTCACTCCAAAGATAATTTTGGAGGCTGAGGGAAACAGAATATCCCTAAAATGATATTCCCTCGTGCAGATCCAGAGCAAAGGAAATTTTCCATGGGCTTAACAATGTGATTTACAGGACAGGAAGGTGGGACAATGTCAGGCCAAGCTGGCTGGGGAGGGGGAATAACTCTGCGGAATTCTTTAATCAGAATTTCCCTCCCAGTCCCTTAAACTTCTCCATGTGACAGCAAATAGTCCAAATAGTCCAAACCCTCCCGCTGGGCTTTCAGCGCCTTTATTTCAGAATAAATCCTTGCTCAGGATTGCTCTGGATCAGGCTCCAGACAGGAATGTCCAGACCCCTCAGAAGTCAAGGGAAAGAGTAAATAAACATCTGTCCCGAAGAAAGATTTTTTTTCCTCTTTTCACTGGAAAAACCCCAGTGAGGTCATTTTCTGATGAATGAACGGTTTTGTACAGCAACACAGAAACATAAGAGAGAAAATACAAGCGCCCAGAGCAAAGTTGAAATTTAAACAGCTTCTAAAACCAACTAGAAATGAACCAGTAACCAGCCAAGAGAGACTAAAGGAGGTAGAACACAATATAATCCCCAAAACAAAGCATTACAATAATCAATTCCTACAGCAGCAAAGGCCTGAGCTAAGCACTCTGCTTTGATAGCATTTATTCAGGCCATTATTTCTGAGATATTGTGTCAGCAGAGGGAAAGCAAGCTGGGCTCTGGTATTTATCCACAAATACTTGCTCTGTGCAAATGAATATTTGTAAGTTGTTAGGTTGGGGTTTTCTGCCTAATAAATACCACGGTAGAGGCAGCTGCAGGACTAAAAATCTCAGCAAAATAATGAATCTCACACAAGAAATGGATGGAAGGGAAACAAAACTTGTGTTACAACTCCTGCCACTGTCAAGCCTTTCCAAGTATTCAAGTATTCCAATATATATATCCAAGTATTATATCCAAGTATTTGGATATTTAATTTGGATATTATATATCCAAGTATTCCAATTTTTGGAATTAGGAATTCCTGCTCAATTTCCACGCCTTAGAACAACTTCACACTCTCACTACTGAACTTTTGACCACAAAATTTTTGCAGAATTTTCTGACAGCAATGTGTATTGCCTCAGCTGCCTGACTTTCCAAGAGAGATTTTCCAATTTCCCCTGAAAATTCCACATTTTTGGAAGTGAACACAGCAATATTTAGGGGAGCCATGGATTTATTTACAGCCACACAGGGAGAAACCACACACACACACACCAGGATTTAGGCAGTGCCTGGAAAATCTTTCCATTTCATTTTTCACAGCGAGGAATTCTGCTTGCAACAAAACTTAGAAAGCATCAAGCAGCTTCTCTTTCCCTCCTCACTGTCCAGCATTCCAGCTGAAAATCAACCCAAGTGAAAGCAATAAAAAATCAGAGTAAAGCAGCTCCTAAAGCAAGCGACGCCAGACGAGCATCAGTGGGTTTTTGGCACGGGTTTCTGTGTTTGTCACAGCTTTGCTGCAAGGGCAGCAGGGACGGAGCCTTGCCAGGCAAATGGCTCATCCAGAGATGTCACCTCAGCTGGGGACAAAGGACAAACAGCCCTCCCTGCTGCAGGTGAGCACCTGCAAGGTCAATAAAGCAGCAGAAAGGCTCCTCAGGGGAGCTTCCATCACTTGGTTGTTCTGTGCCTGCTGAGTTGGTTCCCACTGGTTTTTTTGATGGCTCTTTTTTGGTGGGGTTCAACAATTCAGAGTTTCTGAGGCGTTCGAACGGTGTCACGTTTTGATTTTTAAATGGGTTTTCCACCCTCACTCAAAAACCGAGTGAAAACTACCTGTGGCTGAGCTTTTTATTTGTTGTTTTTAAAGGATTATGAAGTGATTCCAGATAACACTGAGCATTTCAGTGAAGTGTGAAATCATGACATCTTTTAGGAAAAATCCTTTCCTTATGATTTTTCCTCCTGAGAAGCTGCGAGGCCTCAGGAACAAAATGCAAACAATGGTTATCTGCTGCTGTGGAATGCAACAGGTGCATCTGGGATTGGTCTCATGTGGTTGTTTCTAATTAATGGCAAATCAAAGTGACCTGGTTCAGACAGAAAGTCCGAGCCACAAGCCTTTGTTATCATTTCTTCTTTTTCTATTCTTGGCCAGCCTTCTGATGAAATCCTTTCTTCTATTATTTTAGTATAGTTTTAATGTAATATATATCATAAAATAATAAATCAAGCCTTCTGAAACACAGAGTCAGATCCTCATCTCTTCCCTCATCCCCTGTGAACACCGTCACAATCTCTCCCTGCTTCTCCAGCCCCATCCTTCCCCCTCACCCTTTGCCAAATCCCTGCTGATGGCTCTGCTTTTGTCACAGCTTCAATTTAACAACCGCCAGCGCAAAAAAAAAAAAAAAAAAGCTGGGAGAAAAGCTTAATGCTTTAATTGGAGCTCATTTGGAAGAGTTCATCAGACAGAGCAGCACTTTGTGCCTGATTTTCCATCCTACCCCACCTGCCACAGGCTGGGGCCACACAGGGACATTAATTTCCCTGGGTCACCTCTGTATTTCCAGACACACGAAGGTGCTGCTGATGCTGGCTCACAGGGGAGCTGTTAAAATGCTTTTTGTTCCCTTCTTTCTCCTCTGGCAAGGCAGTTCAGGGATGGATTGCATAGACCAACACCTCCAGGCAAGGGATTGGGGCAAGAGCTTGGGGAAAAGGCTCTGAAAATTGAATGATTTTTGTTTTCTCTTCCATAGGAGCATTCCAGTGCAGCAGGAAGGGAGCACTCTGCTTTATGTTATGTGAGAAACAAGGCTCACTCTTTAAAAATGTAAACGTTTAATCAGTGATAAAAGGGACAGCACTTAAAACAATTTTCTTATATAACTTTTTCCTTGCATTGGTAAATGCATATTCATGAGGGTTATACATATTCAAACATTCCTGTGAGTTCCCATGTTCAGGGAATTATTTTTGCTTGGTTTTAACCTTTGACTTGTCTTCATGTCATCCTGCAGATGAAATCAATAAATTTAATTTCTTCTCGAGGTTCTGTTTTATTGTTTGACATTTCCTGATAACTGGAGAGTCAGTAGTAAATTTTTCTCTTTTCAGTATTATCATTTAGGTAAGACATTCCACAATTCCATAAGTACATTAAATCACCATTATCTATTTCACATAACTGAGTTATTGTTACCATTGTCACTTAGTTATAAAAGCATTAACTACTTCTGCAGCAGTTAATACACAGCACACAGCCTTTATTTCAATATCTTGCAAGAGCCTAAACTATAATATATTTATCACTCTAAAATACACAAGCTGGCCAGGCTATTGGCCCCAAAAGCTGACAAATTATACTACATCAAAATATATCAATTATACTGTATCAAAAGCAGTTGGAAGTGATTACAAATTGTACTATATCAAAATAATTTGTGAAAGCCAATATATAATAGCAAAAGGCAACAACTACAGAGTTATTTACAGCATGTTGCATCTCTCCACTGCAGAGCAGGAGTCCAGAGTGGTTTGTGATGGGTTGATGCTGGCCAAACTCCAGTGCACCCACAAAAATAATTTATTAATCATTAAATCATTTGTTAACTATTTAGTTAAGCAGAGGAGAGGGGAAGAAAACTCCTGGGATGAGATAAGGATTAGGAGAAAACACTTTAAGGGCAAAACGGGCTCAAAACTTTCAAAGGTATAAAGGAAAAAAGGTCTAAAGAAAAAAAAAATTATAGAGAAAAAAAAGGTATAAAGAAAAAAGGTTTAGAGAAAAAAAGGTATAAAGAAAAAAGGTATAAAGAAAAAGTTTATTAACAGAATTAAAAGAGGATAATGAGCACTAAAGTAAACCTTTAGAACGTCTTAGCCCTTCCTTTCTTCCCACTGAGAGCGAAGTGAAACAAAATGTGGGATTTTTATTCAGTTTGCCACTTCTTAAGTATTTCTTTAGCCCACTTAGAAAGGGAGGTGTCTTTTGCTGGTCCATGGGGTCTTTCATGGGACGCAGTTTTACACAAATTTGTGAGTTTTTCTAGGGGAAAATGGGATGGAGCAGAGTGTAGAGTCGAGCACATGGTCTTTCTCAGGGTGGAGTAAATCATTGTCAGGGGTTTGGAGATCTCAGCCTCATTTCCAGGCCCAACATCCACCCGTGGCAAGGATTCAGGATGGAGTCAGGCTGCCGCCTCTGCCTCAGCCTCACGCCAGGGGATTTTGGCCCCTCTGAAGTTGTGCCATGGTCTGAAGCTGATTATTATAATCACTGATTATAAATGCTGCCACTTTTCAGGGCAGCTTCATCTGTAATCTGAGTCCCTGATGGAAACCCTACACCAGGCTACAAATCCAGAAAAAAAAATCAAGGAAATGCAACTATTTCAAAGCCCCCAAGTCTCCCATCTCTCTGTCACATTTCCCTGAGGTGTTTTTGCGCTCTTTGGGATGACGTTTCAGTTTTTAATAGGAAAAAACCCAAACCCATTCAACTTTACATTAAAAACTACCTTCAGACCCAGCATAAACCAGAGGCCAGACCCCAAACGAGCTGGACTCTGAAGGGATCAGCTGACATTCAACATCTCTACTAAAATCAGGAGTAAAAAAGGACATTAGGCAAACAAACCATGCAGGAAACAGCACTTCTGGAGCTGAGACAGAAAGATTCAGCCTTGCCATAACCACTCAGTGTCAAAGGAGTCACAGGAGAAGCCAATTATCCCAGAAATGGTAGCAGGGGATCTCATCCCTTGTAAAAACAAGCAAGGAAATCATTTCCCACGACTGAAACAGATTTTCTTGGGGGAAACCAAAGGAACTGTTCGGAGTTGCAGTTGTGCAGTTCTGGCTGTGCAGCAGAGGAGGATCAGGTGTTCAGGCACAATCTGGAAACTGTTAATTACCCAGTTCTCTGAGCTGTAGAAAATGATCACTGTTGAAAAAAAGCAAACAAACCAAAAAGCACTCAACTGCTTTTCCTGCCACTGGGCAAAAATGAGGGCGCGTGAAGAGAGAGCGCCTGAGATTCCAGCGTTCAATTCATGAATCCATAGTAAAATTAGCATTTTGCCGCTTCCATTTCAACTCCAAAAGCTTTTGTCCTGCAGGAATATCCGCTCCTCCATCCCCTCAGGAGGGCTCCAGGTCCATGGACATAAAGGAAAATCAGTGGGTGTCTTCTCCAAGGTGTTGGGAGCAGCATCAGAGCTCAACTCCTGCTGCATCATTTCTGCATCATTTTTAATGCCTGGAATTGGGAGCAAAATGAAGATTCCACAGACTCTACACTTTATAGATCACCCTGAAGCTGTGGGGAAAGTTTTTGGGACATTTCTAAGGGTATTCCACATTTTTCCATTGGCATTTTCTGGTGTTTTCTTTCAAGAGGAGTCATTGTCCCACAAGGAGCTCAGTTAGAAATTAACTTTTGAACCTGAACTTTAATGCCACCCCAAAGCTGTTTTGGCTTCCCTGAGCAGACGAAGAAATAAACAGAGTATCCACTCTGAACTGTTCGTATCAAAGCAGAAACAAACCAACATTGTGACATAATTTTGAAATGCAAAATGAGTGAGGTTTAGCCAATAACCTGCTGTGTTATTTCCCTTTTTTTCTCGTTGCAGTGGGAGGAAACGAGGGGCTGTGTCAGAGGGAAGTTGGACATGACTGGAAAAGGATGGGAAGGGGGAGCAGGTTCACATCTGAGCAATTCTGGTCCCTCCTGGGTTCCCTCCCATCTCCATCCCCACCCTCCCTGCTGTCACTTCCCCCAAGGGTGCTCTCAGCACCCTCATTCTTCAAGCCCGCAATGAAAAGCGAGACAGCAGAAATTTCATCTCTTCACGCTAACGACGGCATATCCCCACATTAATTTCCTCTTTAATCAATTATAGTACTCCTCACAAAAGCAAATATTTTCCCAGGGAAATGCATAAAGCCACAAAGATGTCCCCAAACAGTTTGAGCTATGCATTTGGCATCTTCAGTTCTTCAGTAACTGCTTGGGAAGAATGGGAGTGATGTTTCAATCTTAATTGGAAAAGAGAAACAAAAATGCATATTGTGTGGAGATTTAATAGCAGTTGTGAGGCATCACAGGCATCATGCATTTGCAGGGTGATATTCAAGCTGAAAAAAACTTCTTATTTCAGGGCAAATAGAAGTTCAGAGCAGTCCTGAAAATCTCCACTCCCCTCCTCACTCTGATTTTTTGAGCACAGATCCCTCCTGTTGAATTTTCAGGACTAAAGACTAAGACTAAACCCTCACCTAACCACAGCACTTATGAGTTAAGGTAGGACCAATTTCAGACTTTTACCAGCTGGAAACAATTCTGAGCACGGCAGGGGCATTGCTGGACACCTCACAATGAGCATCTGCAGGACGTTGTTTGCAGTGATAAATTGGGATGTGCTGCCTCATGAATAATGCAGCTCCATCACAGAATGAAATAAATCCAAGTCCTTGGGTGCTCCAGCAAGCGCTTTTATGCCTTGAAGAGGGAGAAAGGGAAGAGATGGATGAAGGGGAGATTCAGAAACAGCTCCTGAGCTGCCACTGGTGGCTTTTTAGCCAACTCCTCAGCTTGGGCTGATGAAGATCCCCAAAAATTCACTGCAGTAACGACTGACAGCAATTTTGCGACTCATTTTGGAGCCATTCAGCTAAACTGTCCATCTCAGGAGTTTTAGCAGCTATTAAACTCTGTTCTCACATATTCCCTGGGTACCTGATGACATCAGGGAAGATAACAGTTGCATATATGAAGGTTATAGAACACATCTTGTGTTTAAGGGATCTGAATTCCACCAGAGGAGATGTGGGTGTGAATAGTATAAATAACAGCTCTAAAAACAGCTTTACCAGGGTCAGTTTAAACATCCTGCAGACCTTTATTCAGTGTGATTTCTAAGTGGAAATCCTCTGTAAAATGTGCCCTCCACATGACCTCAAACAGGGAGATGGTTCAGTGAATGTTTTCTTACTCAGAGAATTCTGTCCAAGTGCTTTAGGTACCTGAAACACCTCTGAAATTCCAGCGTGAAGAACACTTAGAGCACGTCCTGGAGCCATTTTCAGAAGGCAGAATGTGAATTACCTGCTTTCTTCTGAGCTAAAATCCCTCCAGAGGAGCCCGGGGCTGCAGGAGGCAAAGCACAATGGCTGTGCAATTAGAGAGGTTTCTAATGAAGAGTTCCTCGCCGTGGTTATTCCAGGCTTTGATCATTCCTTTTTTTTGCACACACAGGAAACAGGATCCATTTAAAGCATCTCACCCATCATGTTCATTACCCAGCACCAGGAAAAGCTGCAGTCCTCTGAGGGATGCCTGCTCTGCTTCCTCCCATTCCCCACTTCCCCCCACTGAGCACTTCTGCATTTCATTTTTATTTATGATACTTAATATTCAGCCCAGATGATAATTTCAGGAACTCTCCCTCAATTAATAACATGGAGATTTATGCAGTTCTCTCGTTTGCATACTTAATTTTCCCCACAGTTTGTCTGCTTTACTATAATTCCTCTGATGTTTACTTTGTCTTGATAATGTTGCAAGGTTAAAAAGGAACTATCACTTGAACATTCATTATTAATTTCTCCTAAGTATCTCCAATTAATTTCCTGAATAGATTGGTGCTTTATGACATTTGTTATTGATTGTTTGGAAGCAAACTTCCAATTACCAACAGAATTTTCCTAGGTGGAAATTTGGAATATTCTTCTGCTAAGCACAGCAGGCTTAAAGAGGCAGAAGCTCTTTTGGAGTCACAGCTGTAGCACAAATGATGAAACAGCCCCAAAATCCTTTGTTTTTTCAGCTGTATTTCAGTTGACAGGCACAAATATAAATTAAGACAGATTCCTTTTGGCAAAGACAAACAAATCCTACAAATCCATCAATGCAGTGGGATCTGAATTGCAGCAATTCTGTGGCAGAAACCACAAAAAAACAACAAAAAAAAAATCAGGTAAACAAAAGACAGACACAAAACCTAAAGAACCAAAGTGATTTTTGTCCAATAGCCTAAGTCAAGGGAGAAAAAACCCAAAAATATTGTCCAAGAATTGAAGATTTTTAATATCAGCATCAGCATCTTCCTTCTCTTCCTCACAATCCTGAGTGCTAAGGCAAAAGTGAGGCCACTGTGGATTATTTGTGGTTTTTATTCACCCTCCTGTTTGAATGCTTGGTAAAGAATGAAGTTTTGAGCTCCAAAAGCAGCAAAAATCTAAATCAAGAACATAAAACACACCCAGCTCCTGCTCAGTTCACATCTAGGGCAAAACAAGCTCAAATCAGGTGTTTTTTAAAGTCCCAGAGGAAAACCATCCTGAAATAACTTCCATTAAATCCTGCCCCTCAGAGGAAGTCTCTGTCCACTCCATTTTTCCCATGGAAAATGGGAAATTAATATGGCAAATAAAGATCCCAAAGCCCTTCAGAGCTCTCAATGCAGGCAACACAAAACCTCTTTGTAAAAACATCATTATTGTGTTTGTGTCTGCCTCCTCTGCTTCGTCATTGTTGGAAAACAAGGAATGAAATGAAATAAAGTTGTTTTTCCCAGTCAAGAGCTAAAACACCAAGGTTTTCCTCACCCCCCTTCACTTTCCTGCCCCTTCTGCTGCTCAAACCACGTCGGGCAACATTTGCCTGCTGAAATCATCATTTACCCAGAGAGCTCTCTGTGATTGGCACTGCCAGGAAAGAAAGGAAATGCAAATGGGAAAAGGAGATGCGAGTGTGGGAACCTGCTCAACCCAACTGAAAAATAACTCATTTAGCAGAAATTGTTGGGAGAAATAAATGCTGTCAGAGGCAGGAGTCAAACAGTAAATAAGGCTCGCCCAATTTCAATGTGGAGCTGCTTAAAAACGTTCCTCACTGTAATGTGCAGTTTAAGCACTTAGGAAAATTGCCAGGAGGTGTCAAAACAGCCCAAAGGAGTCTGAAAATAAAACTGCACGTAAATAAATCCCCCTCAGCCCTGCCAAACATCTCAGGTTCACTAACTACCACAAAGCTGTGCTTTATTGAGGGCAAAGATGTTTTCCAGCAATATCTGGCCAGAAGATGATGATTTTTCCTTTTCCATGCATAAACTGCCTTCTTCTGTACCCCTTAACCCAAAATTCCAGCCTCAATTTTGTGATAGTTGATATTACCAAGTATCTTGGTACTTTTGCACTTAATTATCCTTCAGAAGATCAGAGAGGATAAAGACAGGTGTGTTTTGGGGATTTTTAGTTCTTATTTGTCTAGATAGAAACACATATAACCCCTCAAATATTCTTATTTCTCATCGCTTCATTGGAAAATAAGAACACTGCAGGCAACATCAAAAATTCACTGGGAAAGTCTCAGCCAGAGAACTGAACTGAAATCTGTTGATTTCCCACTCCTCCTTCCCAATTATTCCCTCCTTTCCCTTTTCTTACTCCCCAGAGCAGGTGCACAAACCCACCCTGGATATTTCCCTCCAATATTCAGCACTAATTAATATTGCAAAATTAATTAAATATTATTTAATTATATTTACATTATATCTAACATAACATAACATATTTGTATTATATATAATGTACATTATATTATATAACCTTATATATATATATATGTGTGTATATATATGTATATATGTATATATATATAATGTATATATGTGTATATATACATTATATATATATACATATATATATGTATACATATATATGTATATATATAATTTATAAATTATATATATACATATCCATATATTATATATATCCATATATTATATATCCATATATATATAATATATATGTATATATATACACATATATGCATATATATATATACATATATATATATGTATATATATAATTTTTATATATTATATTTAAATTTAATTAATATATTTCAGAGCCAGCCTTCTCTCCAAAGCACTGTTTCCATTGCAGGTGGGGTTGAAAAGGCAGCACTATCGACACTGAGCTGCCACATTGCATTTTCCTGCCCCGTCACTGCCCAAGGTCTCCTGAGCTCAGCCTCGCCCCAGATCCCTGCCTTGAGTGGGGGACTTTAAAAGCTCTTGTTCTTCCAGAAAGTTCTGCTGGCCAGAGAGGACAATAATCTGCATTTCAAGAATCACTACTATTTTAGATTTCCACTTGGAATGAGTTCTCAGCGCTGCTGCTGATCTGTAAACACGGGCTGCAAGAGAACAAGTGCAAAGCAGCTGTCACAAAACTTCTGGGGGCTCAACAGCTGTGCTTGGCAAAGCCCCCCAAGGGCATGAGAAGGATTGCTTTCATCTGTTCCTCCTGTGCCACCACTCTCTCCTCGTCCCACATTGTGCTAGCGGCATCCAAAGCAGGAGTGGGATTAAATATGAAATATTAATTCACCCTCTGTGTGTCAGTTTGCTCCAGGTAAAGCTGGGGAGTGTGGCCAGTGAACATCAAAGGCAGTTTCAGGAGTCCAGAGGAACGAGCTGCTGGCAGCACCCTCCCCTTGTCACTACAGGATTCTCTGCTTTGCAAACTTTGAAATTTGGAATATTTTCCAGTTTTTCAGAGGTGAAATTCCAGCATCTCAAGTTAGGAAAGTTAATGGGGCTTTCCCCAGGAGGTCAGGGTGGCCCTCAAGGGTCTGAGCACTGCCATGCAGAGCAGGATAATCCGTTTTATCGCCCTTGGAAAATGCTCCTCGTGGTGCCTGTGCCTCCCCATCTCTGGCAATAAATCACAGAGTGAGCAGAGTTCTGTATCCCTGCAGGGAAGGGGAGGGAGCCTGCTCTGGAATGAGGATTTTGGGAACCCAGGGCACGGGGAATATTTCTCTGTCTGCTCTGAGGGGTTCTGACCCCCAGGGAAACGCTGCCTTTAACCTTCACCCATGGAGAGAGCTTCCAAGGCTTTGAGATAGATTAGAATTTACCAAAATGTGAAATAGATAATAGAGAGTAGTGTAGGATGACACTGGGGTGAGACATTTAGGCTTTGGGATTTTTCGTATGGTGTGGATAGGAAACAAGGTGGAGGAATTTGGGTGTAGTCCCTGTCGTCATCATCATCATCATCATCTTCTTCTGTTTCTTCTTCTCCTTCTCCTCCTCCTTCTTATTCTTCTCCTTTTTTTTCTTCTCCTCCTTCTCCTCCTTCTCCTTCTTCTCCTTCTCCTTCTTCTCCTTCTCCTTCTCCTCCTCCATCTCCATTTTCTGCACTGTTGGTGGCACAGGATGATTGCACAAGGAAAGCAGAGTGCAGAGGTTTCATGGACAGTCAAGGCATGACTTATTGATAGATAAGTAGAAATGATGTATGTTTTAAGAGTTAATTAGATAAAATAACTTTGAAAGACCTCGAAACTGTACATTTTGGGGCCATTTGTGGTGCTTTCTTGCGCACTGGGCCTGGTGTGGACAGCAGGCAAAACTTTGATGAGATAACAATAAAAAAGAAGCTGGAGGCTGAATGAGTCCCGTGTGTCTCCTTTTTCCTGGCACAGAACTGCTCCACGAGGGTTCCCCCCATTTGGGGAGCCCCCAGAAGGGCCCAGCATAGAACAAACATCAACAGAGGCTGGCAGAGCTCAGCACAGCTCTCCTGAACAGATGGAGCCCCTTCTTTTCCATCCCCCAGCCCGGGACAGAGCTCTGCACACACCTGCCACAACAGGGGAATTTTCATCAAAAATAATCTGAATTTTCATCTGCAAAACAGCAGCAGAGACAGCGACTCTGCTCCCAGAGCAGCCACACAGGAGCTTTTGCTTCAGAATTCCCTGTTCCTACTGCCAAGAAACTTCCAGCCCATAAGAAATGAGCCAAAATCTCCTAAAACCTCACCCAAGCACTGTCCTACCTGTTGCTGCCGTGTCTGTCTGTATTTCTGCTTTGTAGGTTTTACAAATTGTATGTGCAGCTCTGTTCCCAGAAATCCCATTTAATTAAACAGCTGCCAGGTATTTAAATCCAGTGGAAGTTCTGGTTTGCCAGGGAGTTCATTTTATAGGAAACTGCAATGATTGAAGTCAGAAATTCTGCTCAACTGCACTGAGAGAGTCTATCCCAAATTCTGGGCATTTTAGGTTGGCAGAAAATAGAACCCTCTGCAAAAAATTGTCCCTCTCCCAAAATTTAACAATGTTTTTACTCCACGACCTAGAATTTAAAGCTATTTCTTTATTAATATTCAGCCCAAAAAGCCCTAAAAGTAAACTGCATATAAGCTTCACACATTGTAAACAAGTTTTACACCCCCAAAATACTGAGCACAAGCTACTCTGCATTTTATTTCACAAAGAAATCAACCAAAATACGACCTCTCCACACTGCTGAGAGCTGCTGCCATAAAAATCTTGGAATATATTCCAAACCCTCCTTCTTAATGAGCCTCCCAGCAGCAGCACAGGGATTGAACTGGGGAGAGCAGGAGGCAGGATTCACATCAGGAGCTGGAGCAGAGGGATAAATGGGATTTATCAGCTCCAAGGCAGGAGCCAGCAGTCCTGCAGGGAGGTCTCAGGGTGGAATTTTCAGGATAGAATTTTCAGAATGGAATTTTCAGGATGGCAGTCAGGGTTTCAGGATGGAATTTTCAGGATGGCAGGCAGGTCTCAGGATGGAATTTCCAGGATGGAATTTTCAGGATAGCGAGTAGGTCTCAGGATGGAATTTTCAGGATAACAGGCAGGTTCTCAGGATGGAATTTCCAGGGTAGAATTTTCAGAATGGAATTTTCAGAATGGCATTCAGGTTTCAGGATGGAATTTTCAGAACAGCAAGCAGGTCTCAGGATGGAATTTCCAGGACGGAATTTTCAGGATGGCAGGCAGGTTTAGGAAGGAATTTTCCAGGACGGAATTTCCAGGATGGCAGGCAGGTTCAGGATGGCATTTCCAGGATGGCAGGCAGATCTCAGGATGGAATCTGAGCTCCTGGGGACTGCACTCAGGCCAGGAAGGGCTTTCACCACGCCCTGCATGGAGCTGTGTGCGCGTGTAACAGATGCAAATCAACAGTCTGATCCCAATCCAATTGAATTCCTGATGCCTGGAGGATCAGCAAGGCTGGGCAGGGACTAGGAGAGCACATTCAAAAAGCAAATAAACTGCAGAGAAGTCAAGTGGCCTCTGCTGTAACACCACAGGCATTCCCAGCTGAACAGCTCATTGGAGGCACTGAATTTCCTGGTACCAACCCAGAGCCATTCCAGGGCTGGGCACAGCCTGACAAGCACATCCCACTGGGAACTCCACGGGGTTTGGTGGCTCTTCCAGCCAGGCTTTGTCTGCTTGGATTGCAGATTACAAGAGCTGCTCCTCTCCTCCAGCATCAGCCCTGAGCACCCACGTAAGGACACGGCGAGAAGTGAAATCAGAGCAAACACCCCCTCAAGTAAATATTTCATCCCTGCCCATGACTAATTGACAGCGATGGCTTTTGTTAACAGGGAAGCAGAAGTTACTTAAACCTGGAATTATTCTCAAATCAAAAATACATATTTGCTTTGAGATAGAGAGCAAACAACACTCCAGCAAGCTGTTTGCCGTGTAGAAATGTGATTAACAGATCAGAATATTGCATCAGGCCAGGCTTTTCAGTGATTGCAAGATTTAACGTGTAACAAATTGTTCCACTTGCCTCCCTTATCCAGGAGCACTCACTGTACACATTCCACAGGTACCTCTTCCTCCAGTTGTGATAATTGAAATTTCCCTGGGGCATAGATGTGTAAAAAGGGGAAAAAAAAAAAAAAAATCAGCACAAATAGGAGCTCTCATTGAAAAGTCAAATAAGAGAGGCTACAACAGTGTCAGCTGCACTCCTTTCACTGCACACAGCATTATTTGCTGACAGGTAATGGACACAATTTAAATCACTCTTCCCCTCGCCTCTTCAGATACAATCAGTTATCATTTCTGGAAGTAATGAATCTGCCAGGATGGAAAATCCCAGATGATCTTGATAGAATCAACTTCTTGACTTTCATTTAACCTGCTCTCATCTTTCAGGAGGCAGAACTTTTGCAAACTTCCATCAGAACAGACTCAGGCCAGTATAACAACAGGGAGCCTCGGCACAGCAGAGCAGTGACAAGTTCTACCCTGGGCATCCTCCCACGTCCCCAAGGGAGGCACTCCAGTGTCTCAGAGAACCTTCTGCCTTTTGGCATTCACTCAAATCACAAGGAAATTTCCACAAGAAGGTTTTACAGAGGTATTTTCCCTCCTCGGGAGGAAATTTTGTTTTCCTGGCCTCTTTTAGGAATTTTGGGCAGCATTTATGTATTCAAACCTCCCAAGCATTCCTTTCACTGAGCAGCATCTTAGAGGAACACTCTCTGGACAGGCATTAAATGTTGAAAAACTAGAAAAACTGTTCATTTTTAAACAAAAAATGGATAGTTTGCAGAGGCACCTTAATCAGTGAATCAGCTTTTGAGCCAATCCTTAAATATTTTGTCTAATGGACCCATGCTACCGTGTAAGCTATGACACACTAACCTACAGCACTGCATTTTAAACTCCTTGTTTACCTTTACAGCTACTTTTATTTTTTTCTATCTCCCAAACTCCAAAACTCTAAACTTTCTTCTTAACTTAACGTGTCTGTGCTTTAAACTATAAATCCACATTCTCACTTCTAGCACCACTTCAGCTGGACAGGAGAAAATATTTTATAAATAAGGAACAATGAACAACCTTGAGACCAAGAACTGAAGAGCTCTGAGTCCTTCTTCAAACTGGGAAAAGAGACTTTCTAACACATCTGGGAGTCACTCTGAGCGGCGAGAGGCCCTGAGACACCAGGACACCCCACAAAGTCCCCCAGCCACCACAGCCCATGGCATTTATGACCAGCTCTGCTCCTGGAAGGGCCCAGCAGCTTGTCAGCTGTAGGAGTGATGGGGGTAAGATGGTTGTGGTGAAAACAGAGATGAGAGATCTCTGCAGCCAGGGCTGGGAATTTGGGGTTTATTGCAAAGGGCCTGGGGGCAGGGCCCTGCTGGGAGCTGCCAGTCACAGCTCAGAGCAGGCCTGAGAGAAGAGAGGGGAGAGAGGATGAGAGGGTGAGAGAGTAAAAGGGTAAGAGAGCAAAGTTCCCTTTACAATACAATAAATCTTCTTCTGTGTTGAATATTCTAATTCTAACTAACCAATCTAGTCCAATATACAAATCCTACAGCATTTCCATACAGCCTATAAGAATCATTACATTACCATCCTGTGTTACATTTTAAACCCTAAAAACTCCTCTTTGGGCCCCTTCTGCCAAGCTGTAGGGTCTGCTCTGACCCTTGGGCCTGTCTGCAAGCAGAGGGTGTTGTTCCATCAAAAGGGGATCACCTTCAGCCAGCCACACCATTGTTTTCCAGTTGTTCAGTGACTGAGGTATCTCAAAGCTTGCTTTCATTTCAATCTCCCTTATAGTTTCCATATTCTCAGAATCTTTTGCCAGACAATCATATTGATAAGGCTTTCCTGTTTCATCTTCCCTAACAGCCAGCCAGAGAGATCATTATCTCCAGAGATGCCAAGCAATCCCAATGAATCAATAGCCATTGTGACAGAGCCCTGCATGCTGAATTAAGCAGAGCTGACAAGTGGGTTGTAAGCACACCGTGTTTAACGATCAGATGAGATTTGGCTCCTAACAAGATTACTCCCTCTTTAGCAGGTGTCTGTGTGCTGCCAGAAGATAATCCTGCATAATCAACCATCACACACACATGTAAAGTCAAGAAGCAACGGCTCATTAATGAAAATTCTATAGACACATCCAAGCAGCTGCAGCAAATGTGTTTGACCTCCCAAATTTAATCTGAACCTTCAGCAGTGCCAGGCCTCCAGCACCTCCTGCATCGTAGGACCCCTCTGTCTGTGTGATCCAGAGCCTGGAGGCAAAAACCAGCAGTTAAAGGATCACCCAGAAATACAGATTTGTGGTTTACAACCCCCTGCCCCCGTACAAACAATGGCAGAAAACTCATTTTTTCAAATGGACCAAAATTCAGCGTTTTCCTGAGCTTCTGTGCCTCACACAACAAAAATCCAAAAGAAAACAAAACAAAAGCAACAAAAAAACCACAAAAAAACAAACAAAAATAAAACCACAAAAAAACCCACACAAAACCAAACCAAAACAAAAAATAAAACAACAAAAAAACCCCATAAACCTGGCAGCCATCCCAAACCTTGCAGGAGAAACACACCCTTGCTAATGCACCTAAAATCCATCACACAGTGCTGACAGCTCTCTCACTGATCACTGGAACATGGTTCCAGTGCTCTCAAGCACTCCCAGGCTGTTTGATATGACAGGGAAAAGAGACCAAACCCACTAAAACACTCTTTGTGCAGAACCATGTCCTCTGACCCTATTCCAGGTAATGCTCACCTATTCCAGGTAATGCTCACCTCACTTCCAGTATTTCCCACTAATTCCCACAATTCAGGGAGCTCCAAATCCTCCCAACTCAACAAAATAGTTGAGCACAGAATGGAGTTGGCCTGGGGGGAACAAAAATGCAGCAGGACATTGGAACATTTTCTCATTTTCTCCTCTGTTCTCCCACTGCTGCTGACTCAAGTCTAATTTAGTGTCAGCATTGCCTTCTCACTCATCTTTTCCCCTTTTTCTAAGTGTGTTTAATCTGCTGTAAAATTGTTTTCATGGCTGTGGTGAATGTTATTGTAACTGTTTTACAATGTGCATTATCTGCACTGTGTAAAGGATTTGCCTTCTGTATGCAAATCAATTCCTCGCTGCTGCCATTCCAGGTCTGTGCCCTCACAGGCAGCATCTCACATCCCCAAAGGGCACAAATGCTTCATTTCTTACAGAATTTGTTTAAAAAAAACACTTGGAACCCAGTTCTACAGATCCAGACCCTGTTTATGGGACTGAGCCACAGCTTGGTCACTTTAATCAGCAATTATTTGGGCCAGGTTGGATTAATCTGACCCACAACTGCAGCTGCAAGAGCTGAGATCCAGGAAAGCCAAGCTGGAACAGGGATGGGCATCAATCACTGCTCTGACAGGGCAAAAAAGAATAAAGCTGCACAAAATTCACCCATTCTGTGCAGAGAAAGTCGTCTTGGTTTGGGACAATCCGGTTATGTGCAACATCAGGACAGAGAATTGTTAATCCTCCCCAGGTTGGGGCACATTAACCAGATTTAAATGAGTCAGAGTCAGTACTTTTAACATTGACTCAGAAAACCAAGACAAGGTCAGACAAAATTTTCCTAAGATTCCTAAACAATAATATCAATAAATCAGGCTGGCTCCCAGTCCTGGACCTCGTGCATCAAAGCTGGTTCCACTTGTCTCAGATTTTGCTGGATTGTTCAAAGATGCAACACAACCTGTCAGGAGATAACTTCAGACTTCTCATAATTCTGTGTAGACAGCCAGGCTGTAAAAATGAGGGGAAAACTTTTAGAGTTGCCCTTTTTGATGAATATTTGTCAAACACCAAAAAATGCCTCCCCGATTTCAAAAGCTGAAGCCTGGCTCAGAACTTGAAACTGGAAACAGGAAAATCCTCCAAAAAATAAAGCCTGAGTGCTCACATTCCTGAGGGTTTTTCCTGGGTGGAGGGACAAGCAGCTCATCCCCAAGATCAGTTCTGAGGTGCCAGCTGGGCCTCCTGCCACCACATTGGGACATCAATGGCCTGGTCCCATCAGCTGCCCCTCCTGGGAAGGGTCTCAGCTTTGAAATCCTCATTTGCCCAGACGTACAATCCATGGTGTCAGGAAAATCCATCCACAAACACCAGAGGTTTATGTTCAAAAAGGAGACAGAGCAGTCCTGGAACTTTATTCCAATCAAGGCAGAGGCCATGGGGCATCCCCTGGGGTCTCTCCAAATTTTGGAGGATGCAGCCTCCTTTTTATCCCAATTTCCAGCCACATTTCCCTTCTCTCTTTCCCCATTTCTGAGGGACTTGAGAGGTTCAGACTTCCCAGAACACCTGATACCAAAGATTCCCCTTTAGTGTATAACCCTGATATTTAATTTTTAATTCTTATGGAATTTAGGGGGTTTTACCCATTGTTTCTTCCATCTTTCAATGTCTAATTTCATTTATCAGCAAACTTACAGTTTGTTTGTAAATGCAATTTTTTTTTCCATCCATCAGTCAGTGGAATCCTTCCCATTATTTCTTTCCTCTCTCAGTGCTGGTTTTATCTACCAGAGACAAATCTCTCATTCCTCCCAATGGCCAGCAGGAATTCCTCAAGGAGCAGAGTGTGCAGAGACAGGAATTCTCACCCTGACACACACAACAAGGGTCACCTGCACAAGGCATGACAGCTTAAAAAGTGATTTTTGGGAAAGCCTGGGATGTGCTTTCCCTGCACAAAGGAGCCTTTTCCTGTGGATATTCATGGTCAGCTCCCTCATGCAGCACAGAAACTCAATCACCAAGCTGCCCTCAGCACCACCACACTTCCAACTTGCCAATTCACCACAGCAAGTGGCCACAGCTGCTTGGAGCAGCCCATTCCTCACCCTGCCAGAATACCACTGATTAGCACAAATTTTACAGAAAAATAATTACTAAAATTATTTGATAATGTCTCTAAATTCCCAGTTTTAAGCTTTCTTCATATCTTTTTTATACCTGTACAGTAGCCACATTAAATTTGTCAAAACAGATAAAATAAATCAGTCATTAGAAGTGAGAAAAAACAACCTGCTGGAATTGGTGTTTCCATGTCAGTTCCTAAGCTATGTAGTTCAGTTTTAAGGACATGGAGCCCTTTTGAGGATTTATCGAGTTACTGTTCTGTAAACTTATAGAGGAAAGGACAAACTTACATTGGAAATTATTCCTCTGAGGACCAACTCTAGCTGGTGCTTGTTCACTTACAGACTGGGTAATTTTTGTTGGCAATATTGCCAAGAGCCCGAGACTCTTGTAGATAGCAAAACGAAATGAGAAACCCAAGATTCACAAGTTCATTGGCAATATTGAAGAACAAATTCCTCCCCAAAAACACCCTCAGAGCTGCAGCAAGGCACATTCACTCTTTCTTCTTCCAGCCCCATCAGCATTCAGCTCCCAGGTGTCAAAATTGCCGCTCCTCAGTGGCAAATCCGTGCTGATTATGAATAATTGGGGTGTTCCAGGTGAAATACACACAAAGGCTTAAATGCAGGCTGCCCTGATTAAAGCAAAAAATAAAAGTGGTGTTCGGTCATGATGGCGATGTTTGCTTGTCTTGGTGGCGGTGTGTGAATACACAAGTGTTTTCCAAAACAGGAAAACCCATCCAGAAAAGCAGGAGGGATGCCTCCATCCAGAAAAGCAGGAGGGATGCCTCCATCCCTTATTCTGGTTCCTTTATCTGTTATCAGCACCTCAAGCAATGCTGCCATGGCAACCAGAACGCCTCCAGCTCCGGGGATGGGGCGGCACAAGGAGTCACTTGTCTCCACTTTGTTAGCTGGGTAATTGGTCCTGCTGAGCAGGGTCAGCTTTAAGAAAGATGACAGCAGGTAGAGCCTGTCTGCTCAGATAGCAGGGCCACCTTATCCTTGGAGCAGATCTCTGGGATTTATTAAACACTTAAGGGGTTAGTGAGCTGTGAAAATCCGATTCCCCGCCGCTGCAGTGTGCTGACGAGGAACTTCCTCCTGCGCTTCATCAAGTTTTCATTATCTTCCTGTGTTTTTGCAGGGAGGGAGGCTTCAGGGATTTGAGATGCTGCAATTTTCAGGCTGCATGAGCCTCTCAAATCAGTCACCCTCTCTGGCAGCAACCTTTTCAAGAAGGAGAGCAATCAGCTGCTCCTGAAGCTCTTCAGGAGATGCACAGCACAGATCAAGCCTTGCCTCAAGTTCTTGGCTCTTCATTGTGCCCACAAGCAAACAAGGCAGGTCTGAAGTGTTTCTGGTGTTCCTGAAGTGTTTCTGGTGTTCCTGATTCCCACATTTGAGTGTTTTCTCAGGCTGAGGTAGAGGAAACAACCCCGACCTTGTCCTCACTCTGATCCAAACTGAGGATCTCCAGACAAGGTCACAATCCAGCAGTAGCTGTTCCTCACCTTGCACGTCCTGCACAGGAGGCTGGAAAAGCCCCTGGCTCCAAAGCTGTCAGACTTTCACCTTGGCAGTTTCCAGGCACAGATATTTTGCAAACATTCATCCATTCTCTCTCCTCTCCTGCAGATCAAAGCTGAATCATTCCCTGATTATTTAAAGATCAATTTAAAGAGTATTTCCATGCAATCAGCTGAGGCCCTGCTCTGGTGGAGCACCCAGGGCAGAGCAGCTGAGGGATCCATTGCAGGGCAATGCCAGAATTGGAGCTTTTAGGAAATTATCTGTCACTGACATATTTTATGAAAAATACCTTTGCTAGGATGTTTCTCCTGAGAAGCTGAGAGGCCTCAGAAATGAAGTGTAAACAATATTTATCTGCTGCTGTGGAATGTGGTCTGGAGGTTGCTCACCAACAGCTGCATCTTTGATTGGTTCCACATGGATTGTTTCTACTTGATGACCAATCATGGACCAGCTGTGTTGGACTCTGATCTGTCACAAGATTTTATTATGCATTCTTTTCCAGTTTTCTGATGAATTTCCTCCTTTCTTCTATTCTTTAGTATAGTTTTAGCATAGCAATTTTAATATAATATATAGTATAGCAGTAATAACATCATGTTATTGTATATATAATATTAATTAAGCTAATATACTATGATATAATATAATATAATATGCTATGATATAATATAATATAATATGCTATGATATAATATGATATAATATGATATAATATAATATAATATAATATAATATACAGCAATTTTAATATAATATCACATATATAATATTAATTAATCAATAATATTAGAATATTATATAGAATAATATAATATATATATACTATAATCTATAGTATAGCAATTTTAATATAATATATAGTATAGCAGTAATAATATCATGTTATTGTATATATAATATTAATTAAGCTACTATACTATAATATGCTATAATATGCTATAATATGCTATAATATAATATAATATAATATAATATAATATAATATAATATAATATAATATAATATAATATAATATAATATACAGCAATTTTAATATACCATTACATATATAATATTAATTAAGCAATAATATTAGAATATTATATAGAATAATATAATATATATATACTATAATCTATAGTATAGCAATTTTAATATAATATATATTACAAAGATAAACAAGGAGTTTAGAATGCAGTGCTGTAGTTTGTGTGGCATACCATGATTAGCTAAGAAAGCTTACACTGTAGCATGGGTCCATAAGATAAGATATTTAAGGATTGGATCAAAAACTGATTCACTGATTAAGGTGCCTCTTCTGGTCTCTGCAAATTATCATAAAATAATAAATCAGCCTTCTGAAACGTGGAATCGAGATTCTCATCTCTTCCCTCATCCTGGGGACCCTCAAATACCACCACAATTATCAGCTAAGGGGGAGATTTTAGGAGATTTTTTTACCTCTTAAACACGACAGACACTTTCAAAAGCCCCCATCTCACCCGCCCTGCAGGGATGCAGCACGTGAAGGTACAGAACAGCTCCTCCAAACACTGCAGGGCTTTCCCCTGATCCTCCCAAGCTTCCCTCCCAAAGCTTCACATAGTCACAGTCGGAATTTTGCTGTCAGCTTCCCCTCACAGGGTTTTTTTTTGCATGAAGCAAGGGGAATAAACATCCCTTGGAGGAATTTGTGGAAGTTTGGAGGCAACAGGAAGATTTTCCTGCTGCCAATAACCTTGACAAAGCACAAGCGACAGAGAGATGTGGTTAGCAGTTAAAAACAGCAATTTGCCATTCAAAAAGTGTTATTTTGCTGCAGTTCTTTATTTTAGCAGAGCTGGACTCCCTTTCATAAAGCACATGGGCTTCCCCTGTAATGGGACTGAATTATATCCCTCCTAACAATAATGTATCACACTGGAGATATGGCTTTGCACAGGAAAACATTTTAAACAAAACCAGCAGCACAAATTAACCACTTTTCAACATTTCATATTAATATAATTTAATGCCTGGAGATTTCTGGCTTCCACAGCAACTTACTCTTCAGTTGACCTGCAGGGCTGACATCACAATAAAAATAATTAATATTAGCTGTCCTATAAATACCCACTCATTTCTACTACAGCGTGCATATTATGCATGACAACCGTGGCTTTTCCAAACTTTAAAATCCTGTTTTACAGGCCTCTGTTCCAGCATAATATCCTCATAAAACACAATAGCAGTGCAGCAGAGAGAGGACTAAATTAAAAATTAATGGGCCCTGCCAGAGCTGAGCTTTCTCAGAGCCAGGAAAAGGCAGAAGGAGAAAGTCCTCCCTCCGTGTGAGGGTCCTGTAAAAAACCAACAAATCTGCCCTTCCCTGGCCTGGGTTTTGCACCTCCTCCCATGGTTATTTGCCCATGAAAAGGAGGAATATCTACTGCACAAGGAATTAAAGCACTGGATTAACACAGGCCTTGTTGGGAGCTCTGGGGATGCCTACAAATAAAACAGCCCAAAAGCTCTGAAAACATCTGGGATTTAGGATTTTTCACCCTCCCTCTCTCCCACTTTCCCTTCCCCAGAGAACTCATCATGAAACGAGAGGATGTTCTAGTGAGGAAGTGGAATCACCCTCAAACACGCTGAAAAAAAATGGAATAAGAAACACCGGGCTGCCCTTAGCCATTAAAATGAAGATGCCAGCTCAAAGAAACCTTGAGCAATGCTCAGTGCCTCCCTAAATTATTGCTGCAGTTTCCTTGGAAAGAAATGTCCTTTTCCCTTCTTCCCCTCCACTTCAGTGCACTCATAGCAAGCATCCATTTATTTTTATTTTACTGGATGTTGCACTTTATATAGAAAGCCTACAAATACAGCAGAGTTTATATCAGATTTCCTGTGAACTGCAAAAGTCTTTGCTGGTGCTTTTTTTTGTTGTTATGGTGCCCCATAAAGCCACACAACTCCAAACAGAGGAAAACCAACAGATTAAAAGCAGTTTATTGAATCAAAAGAGAAGAGGTTTGTTGAATATCAAGGGAAGTCAGCTCTCTGTCAATACTTTTGACATGGAATGACAAAATAAGGTTTCAGGTACTCAAACAAGGGCTTCACCCTTTTTAAGACAGCAGAGAAACTGTTCCATCAACCCACACCAAATTTCCCATCGAGTGCCTCATTTTTCAGGACCCCCTTAAATGGAGCCATCATTCAGAAAGAGAATTTTTCAACACATCCAGGAGTTCTGCAGGCACCGAGCACTTCCACCGGGCAGGAAATATCTCAGAGAGGAATCTGTGGCCCCCCATTTGAGCTCCAAGAGGCGCAGAAACCTCTGCCCTGCGCTGCAAACCTGCCCAAACGCCATCACCAGGGCAACCACTGCCAGGAGGGATGTGCTGGTGCCCGGGGATGAGGCTCAGCAACGTGTGAGCATCATTACTCACAGGCTCCCACAGCTTGTGCCCTTTGGAGGAGCTGCTGGAGCCGGGGGTTTCCATGGGAACGCGTGGAACAGCTCATGGGGAGCTCCCTCCCAGCTGTTCCGCATCCCAGGGAGCACTAAAAGAAAACCAGATGTGGTTTTTCTCCTTTCTCAAATGCAGCAGCTGGACAGAGAGAAAAAAAAAAAGAAAAAAAGCGTTTTCACACTGCCAGGGGTTCATCCTGGGGGAAAGCAGCAGAGCTCTGCTCCCACAACAGCCTGGTTCTCTGTTGTGCTTGTGTTGCCCCCAGATGAAAGAAGGAATGATGATTCTGACTCCATCTTCTCAGAAGGCTAATTTATTATTTTATGGTACTATATTATATTAAAGAATAGTATACTAAACTATACAAAAAAATACAGAAAGGATCCTTACAGAATGCTAAAAAAAATAATAATGAAAACTCGTGACTCTTTCCAGAGTTCTGACAAAGCTTGGCCATAATTGGCTAAAGAGTGAAAACAACTCAATGAAACAATCACATGTGGGCAAACCATCTCCAAACACATTCCACATGAGCAAAACACAGGAGAAGAAAATCAGATAATTATTGTTTTCATTTTTCTCTGAGGCTTCTAAGCTTCCCAGGAGAAGAATCCTGGACAAAGGAGTTTTTCCAGAGAATGTGAATGCCATAGTTCTCTGCTTGTTTGTGGGCAGCTATTCCCTTTAAAGATGTTGTTGTTGTATCAGCTTGAGAAAAATGCAGTATTTTCTGCTGTATTTTGTGTCAAACACTGAATTTCTGAGAGTTATATTCCTCCCATCTGGCACAACACGCCTGACACAGTCGAGGCACCTCAATCAAAAGCCCTGCAAATTATCAGAGCCTGTGGAGGCACCAAATTCTGTATCACCAAACTCAGGCAAGGCTCAAACCTTTCGATATTATCAAAGCAGTTCTGGAGAGCTCTGAGCCCTTCCAGCAGCTGAGTTGCACAGAATGTTGTCCATAAGCTGATATAAAAGCACTGAGCACTTGTCAGCCTGTCAGAGGCACTTGAGGCTGAGAATGGATTCTTTCCTGGCTGAAAGCTGGGAAATTTGAGTGTTTCCCAATCCTGGGAGCAAGTTTGGAGCGCACAAGTCACATCATCTCCAGTAAATAGCTTTAAACCACAGTGATTTATAGCGTGGATTGTCACAGACATCACTGTGGGAGGAGTTTGTGTGTCATTTGAGAAGGTGAAAGAAGGGATTTGCCTTTCCACCAGGCCCTCAGGTCCTAAACCAAACCTTACAATTGGATACCTCCAGCCAGGACTCATCTAAGGCATTATTTTATTTATTTTCTCCCAGGATTTTCTTGAGAGAACCATATCTCTGTTCAGAGGATAGGTAATTACCACCAGCTCTGACCGTGCTCACAGGGGTCTGAGGATGAGGGAAGAGACGAGGATCTGACTCCATGTTTCACAAGGCTGATTTATTATTTTATCATATATATTACATTAAAACTATACTAAAAGAATAGAAGAAAGGATCTCATCAGAAGGCTGGCTAAGAATAGAATAGGAAGGAATGATAACAAAAGTTTGTGGCTCAGCTCTCTGTCTGAGGCAGCTGACTGTGATTGGCCATTAATTAGAAACAACCACATGAGACCAATCCCAGATGCACCTGTTGCATTTGTCAGCAGCAGATAACCATTGTTTGCATTTTGTTTTTAAGGCCTCCCAGCTTCTCAGGAGGAAAAATCCTAAGGAAAGGATTTTCCATAAAAGATGTCTGTGACACCAGGCTGGGCAGGGATCATCCATTCCACCACAAACACACTGAAAATTGAATCATCCCAGCAAAAAAACACCATGAAAAGGGGCTTCTCCCCGCTGTGCAAGGCAGGGACACCCACAGACCTTTGGCTGATTTTTCCCTAGGACAATCCCATGAATTTTAGGCCACCCACACCTCACAGCCAGCGTGGAAAAAACCCTTCAAGGTCCAAGGAGCACATCAGGCAGCTCTGGTAAAAAACCCAAATGCTAACAAGGGAGCCAGGAGCCCTTGTTCTGTCTATTTATAGGAATTCCAGCCGAGCAGAAAGGATGGAGGGCTGGGCTGGCTCTGCTCCCTTCCAGGATGTGCTGTCCTGCTTATCGGACCATGAAATGCTGAGCAGAAGGAAAGGCAGGTTTGTGTGAATAATAATGAAGGTGGAGCATCTGCAGGGCTTTGTTCATGCCTGGAAACTCCTTGTGGCCACTTGACCGAGCTAACAAGGAGACTGACTGACAGTGTTTGTTCTTGGGAATGTTCTTGGAGAAGGGGTTTCAGTGTTTTCAGGTGTTTCACTCCCTAAGCCAGAAATTATCCATCAATTAATCCTTTCAAATCTAAAAGTAATATATTCAAGGCACCAAACAGAAATTTTAGCTGTTCCAGCAGAGCAGAAAATGGACATTCCTTCAAAACCAGTGAAACCCTCACATTTTCCCCCTCTCTTTTCATGTTGAGGTCCTCCAGCAGTGTCCATGTGAAAATCACTGCACAAATCTGAAGTCACACAGAGAAAAGTTCCCCAACCCTTCTGTGACATTCACACATAATTATTGCAGGCTCTGTTCATACAAAGCTGTCTATCCCTTCATGTTACTTCCAGAAAATTGTAATTCTCTTGTACCCTTAACCACAAATTAATTTCAATTACGGAAGGGCCATGTTAACACAGAGCAATGTAATTTCTGTCTGGTTTCATCTCGTGCAAATCCTTGTAAGAATTTATCTGTCATGAGCTGAGGTCAGAAGAAGGGATGTGAACTATCACAGCACATTACAGTTCCATAAAACGAGACACAAAAGGAGCTGGAAGACAAAGAAGCCAAGTAGCAAAACAGACATTGCAAATTATGGGCTGTTTGTGGAATGCAATTAAAGTGCAGCAGGGGGGCAGTGCTGGGGACTCCTGCTCACTTCTAAAGCGATTGCTTTATTCCAGTTAGAGAGATATTTCCTTTTGGCCTCTGCACCCAGCTCAGGCACAGGGGCCCTGGGGTCCCACCCAGCTTCCCAACACCCACCAGTGCTGTGGGCAGAGCTCCAGGGGCTGGCAGGCTGGCAATGGGCATGGCCAGAATGCAACAGCTCAGGTTTGTTCATCTGTGAGGCACAAGCACCTCCAGGATTAAATTTACACCGAGCTCACAGCAGTGGGAGCAGGCCCACTTCATCCAACATTCTTCCTCAACAATATAAATAAAATAATTCCTGCATGGCATTGCCTGGCCCATTTTATTCCCCTCAGAGTTACCAGCAGTGCTTGGCAGACCTGCCCCACTCCCACCTTCTCCCAAGGATGCTCTGAGGCTGCCCTCAGAGCATGGATGCCTTAAGATTTCACTTTTTATGTTTTTCAAATCCTGTATTGCATTAGTGCCTAGCTCTAAACTCCACATAAAGTATATATATATAACTATTTTATATATGTATATATAACTATGTTCATATATGTGTGTACGTATATATATATATATGTATATACACACACATAAATATACATAGATATATATGTACTATATATAGTACAATATATATATTATTTCTATATTATATATATCTCTATATCTCTACATATCTATATAACTCTCTATAAAATATATATATATAAAACTCTATATATAAAACTATATATAACTATATATAACTATATATATATAAAAAACTATATAACTGAATAGATAGATAGATAGATATTTATTATGTGTGCATACATATATATAAAACTTTTCACATTTTGGTCAGACAAAACAATTCCCCAATTTCCTCAGGCCCCAAAAAGTATAAACAAAAGTGAATTGAGAGGGGAGAAAATTGGTGGTAAATTACTTCATTACCTGAAGCTGTAATTGAAGAATTAACCCCTGGTATGCAAATAGATCAAACTTATAATTGTGTGAAAAACTTATGAGCATCATTCAGCTTGAGTGTAGGCTCTGCAAGGTGCACTGCCCAAGATGTACCTCTTGAAGGCCTTTAATCAATACCCATTTTATTCCCTTTACCTTTATAAATATACCCTTTATACCCTTATTCCAGCCTCTGTTCCAGGCAGCCCCTCCAGTCCCTTCTGTCCCAGCGTGTTCCAGGCAGGAATTCCTGCAGCATTCACAGAATCACAGAATCACAGAATTTCCAAGACTGGAAGAGACCTATAAGATCATCTAGTCCAGCCGATGTTCTAACTGTTCAACTAGATCATGGCAGCAAGTGCCACATCCAGTCTTTTTTTAAATTCTTCAAGGGATGATGCCTCCACCACCTCACTAGGTAAATGATTCCAGTTTCTGACCACTCTTTCTGTGAAGTATTTTCTTCTTACTTCTAACTTACATCTACCTTGACGCAACTTGAGACTGTGTCCTCTTGTTCTATCCGTTGTCGCCCGGAGAAAGAGGCCGACCCCCAGCTCACTACAGCCACCCTTCAGGAAGTTGTAGAGAGTGATGAGGTCGCCCCTTAGTCTCCTTTTCTCCAGGCTGAACAACCCCAACTCCCTCAGTCGCTCTTCATATGGCTTGTGTTCCAAGCCCTTTATTAGTTTCGTTGCTCTCCTCTGGACACGCTCAAGTAACTCGACGTCCCTCCTGAAGTGAGGGGCCCAGAACTGGCTCTCTGGATAAAAGCTGCAAAAACCTGCTCTGCAATCCTGTTAGCTCCTGACCTCTGATTTCAGCACCACTGACAGCTCATGCTACAACAACAACAACTCCTTTTTCAGTCTTTTTTTAAGGGCCAAAAGTTGATAAATCAGCCCAGAAACCTTCTTGTTTTAAATGACTCTTGGAGACAGCAAAACAAGATGAAGAGCCTGAGATTCACAAGTTCATTGGAAATACTAAATCACATCCCCAATATTGGCAATATTGCCAAGAGCCCGAGATTCACATGTTCATTGGCAATATTAAAGAACAAATTCCTCCCCACAAACACCCTCAGAGCTGCAGCAAGGCACATTCACTCTTTCTTCTTCCAGCCCCAACAGCATTCAGCTCCCAGGTGTCAAAATTGCTGCTCCTCAGTGGCAAATCCACGCTGATAATGAAAAACTGGGGTGTTCCAGGAGAAATACACACAAAGGCTTAAATGCAGGCGGCCCTGATTAAAGCACAAAATAAAAGTGCTGTTCAGTCATCCCCACACATCCACATAAACCTTGGGATCAGCCCCTTGCCAGGTCAGGTGGCAACTCCACTAATTCCCTGGATTGCTCCAGTTGAGACAAGGCACAGCTCAGGATTATGGACGATCGATTTGTTTTATAAACAGGATCAATATATTTCATAAACAGGGTCAATATATTTTATAAACAGGGAGAATTGCAATTTTCCCAGGGTGGAAAACCCTCTTTATGCTCACCCAGTGCTTTCCCCTCAGACACAGCTGCAGCATCAGCTTTAGGACAGAGGAATTCTGATTTTCCAGCAGGATCCTGCCCAGGATCTCGCTGTGCTTCACGAATGTGATGGACCTGGCACCTCTGGGAGCACTCAGGGCTAATTTCAGCTAAGGAAGCCAATTGCTGCAGAGGCTGCAGCTAAGTCAGGGCTGATGCAAATCATTCCCTAAAGGATTTTGTTTCTCTCACTAGACAGGGAAAATTGGCATTTGTAAATAGCCACCCTCAGATTCCTGATTTAAATGAAGCCTGGGAGCACTGGGGAAAAACCACCTCTCACCCTCTGCACTTAATTCAGCATTTTAGGTGACAAGTGGTGATAAATTCACAGAGTCTCAATGGCAGAGTGGGGAATATCAGTCTGCTTCATTTTTTTTATGTCCCCATCAAGTAACAAGCAGCAAACTCCTCCATTTCAAGAGAAACTGATGGATCCATCCTCCCTCTCTGCCTCTTATTCTACAAGGGATCATTCCTCCCTTGAGGTGCTTTCACTGCATGCCCAACTCTCTGAGTTTCTCCTTTTCTCAGGAAAAAACAGATGAGTTTATTCAGGCTGTGGTTTCCTTCTGCAGCAGGAGGACACTCAGTGCATTTTCTGCTGTATTTGATGTCAAACACTGAATTTCTGTGAATTATATTCCTCCCATCTGCCACAGCACGCCTGACACAGTCGAGGCACCTCAATCAAAAGGCCTGCAAATTATCAGAGCCTGTGGAGGCACCAAATTCTGTATCACCAAATTAAGGCAAGGCTCAAACTCCTCAATATTGTCAAAGCAGTGCAAAAGAAATCACTCAACAGATAAATGTGTACAAACCCAAATTGTGCCTATACAATATGAATTTATCAGGCAAAATTCCTCCTTCCCAGCTAACCACAGAATTCAGAAGTGTTGGAAGCAGCCTGGATTTCCCACTGGAGGTAAATAACCAGGTTTCCCTTCAGGAGAGCTGGTTGTGGTCAGGATCTTTACAGGCAGAACAAGCCCTCAGCTCTCTAAAGGATAGGTAAAGCCTCTTCCAAGTATCTACAAACAAAGAGACTTCCCCTTATTCTAAGTCAGAGGAGAAATAAAAGCCAACAATCACTTTAAACGCCTTTTTCACACCCCTAACTTCAGCTGTCTGGGATTTTCCCACCTGAAAAGCACTTTGTAACTCACACAATACCAACCTCTTAATTCTCATTCCTGGCAAGCCCAATCCCCCTCACTCTCATCTCAATGAGCCTCCCCGGAGCTCTTCTGCATTCTTATTATCCATCCCGGGGGTTGTGGTACTCCCAGCACCACAAATGCGGCCCAGAACTCAATTCCTATTCGCAGATTAACAAAATTTACTCTGTATTTACTCAAACCCTGTCAGTCAGTTTACATCCGGTTTAATTTTTCTATCAATAGCACAGCACTTATCTAACTGTGACCCTCAGTGCAATTTAATCAGTGTTTCTTGGTTGAAAATACAGATATTTTATTTCCTGCAATAGTCACTGAGCTCTTCAGCCACCACCCTACAGAAGAGCCAGCACTCTGCCTGCTTTCTCTGAGCAAGGACTAATTAATTAATAAAAACCCCTCTCAACAAGCCAGCCACAAGGAGAGAAATCCTTGGAGCCAGCCATAAGGAGAGAAATCCTTGGAGAACCGGAGAGAAATCCTTGGGGAATCCATGAGGAGAGAAATGCTTGGAGAATCCATGAGGAGAGAAATCCTTGGAGAATTCATGAGGAGAGAAATCCTTGGAGAATTCAAAAAGAGAGAAATCCTTGGAGCCAGCTGTGAGGAGAGAAATCCTTGGAGAATTCACAAGGATAGAAATCCTTGGAGAATCCACAAAGAGAGAAATCCTTGGAGAATCCAAAAGGAGAGAAATCCTTGGAGCAGGCCGTGAGGAGAGAAATCCTTGGAGAACCCATGAGGAGAGAAATCTTTGGAAAACTCATGAAGAGAGAAATCCTTGGAGATTTCACAAGGAGAGAAATCCTTGGAGAATCCATGAGGAGAGAAATCCTTGGAGATTTCACAAGGAGAGGAATCCTTGGAGAATCCATGAGGAGAGAAAACCCCAACCCAGAAGTTCTTGGGATGTGTTCCATCAGCATCAGGACTTCTCTTGGTGCTTCCTTCATCTCCATGTGAGCAGCAGCATCAAACTCTTGCAAATCCCTCATTCTTCTCATTTTAAATCAAGTTTTGAGCAGCTGCTGTCCCTAAAACCACTTGGAGCATGCTTTTCCAGCACTCATATCCTGGAATTTACCCATTTCAGCACCAGGCCCAGGTCTCAGGCAGGGTCAGCCACTGCCCAACCTCAGCCCCCAAACTGATTATCTTCCACACAAGAGACTAACTCACTTTAGCCTGATGAAATTTCATCTTGCTGAACTTTCACTTTTTCCTTTCTGGCTTTCTATATTAAATTTTACCTCCAGCAGCTCTACAGGTGAGGGAGTAGGAGAATTTTTTATTTTTTTTCTCCTTGGTGGTTATGCTCTTTCTTTATTTATACCAAGTAAACTATTTTTTTTCCCCTCAGCTGCACTGAAATAGATAAAAATCACCAACGAGAAACACATCCTGAATTTCACCTCAGGAAACACATCCTGAATTTTATCTGATACAACTAAAAGTGCATTAAAGGATGCATTTTCTTGCCTGAACAATAAGAGCCCACACCACAAACCCAGGTATTTTTTAATTCCTCAGCACAACATTTTACCCCATCCAAACCCCCTCAAAACACCTTTAACATAAAAATAAACCTTAATACAAAAAATATACTCGATAAAAATGGTTCAAAACAGAAAATTAACATTTGAATTGAACATAGAGATTTTACTGTGGGTATAGATGCTGTTATTTGGAATTTTAAAGGGTAGTTGTGGGTGAGGAATGATGGGATTGTAAGCCATATTATTTCTGATGTCTTGAATTGGAAAGTCTGGGATGTTTTCACTTGGATTTGGCAAAAAAAGGGAGAAAAAAAAAAAAAAGAAGAAGAGAGGAAGAGGAATTTCTTCAATAATTTCAAAGATGTATCTGCAGGAAACACCAGTGGTGCTACCCACGAGGCTGTGGCAGGAGAATGAAATCCCTCCTTGAGAGGTGACACTGGAATATTGGAGCAGGGCTGTGTGTGAGTAATTGTGAGCCCTGTGGGGGCTGAATTTGCCTCTTCAGCTGAAGCCTTTGAAGGACCAGGCCTGAGTTTGTGGTGGTTCCATAGATGTGGTTGATGCTGGCTCCAAAATTGCAGCTAAGTAGGGAAAAGCTTTGTCCCAAGCAAGGGGAGTTACAGTTTTTGATCATTTGCCTTTATTTTCCCTTTGCTTCCACACAATCCTTGGCACTCCCACTGACCCACCACTCTCTCTTCTCTCTGCTACAATAATGAGAGCCTTTGAAAAAATTTTATTGTATCTTTTTGAAGTTCCATTCATATCCACTAACTTTTCTTTTCAAAATTGGTCGGCGGTTATGTCCCTGTTTCTTCTGAGGCAGCTTTCATTTGGCTTGCTAAAAAAAAAAGGGAAAGTCATGGCCCAGACTCCTGCATGGCTTTGTTCTTGCAATTACTCCTGTGCTCCATTAATTGGGAGGTTTTGCGTGCCTGGGCTCCTCCTGTGATGCTTTCTGTCGAGCATCCCTGGCAGCCCCAGGAAATGTCACCCACCCATTCCCCATCAGAGCTTTAATCTCTTCATTTTCAGACTCAATTTCAATAATGGCAGCAGCTCCAGATGAGGTGAGGCCTCGGGAGAAGGTGAGATTTGACAGCTGGGAGCACAGGAGAGCTGTGCTGCCCTCAGGAGCTCTCACAGAGCAGGAAGCAGCTCTTTATGTCTGCTCAGTGTTCTGTCTGTCTGTGTGCCTGTGCCTGAAAATCCTCCAGAACAGACTGAGATCCCTTTTCTTCATCACCAGGGCTGTAGTGTGACCGTGCTCACAGGGGTCTGAGGATGGGGGAAGAGATGAGGATCTGACTCCATGGTTCAGAAGGCTGATTTATTATTTTATATGTTACATTAAAACTATACTAAAAGAATAGAAGAAAGGATTTCATCAGAAGGCTGGCTAAGAATAGAAAAAGAAAGAATGATAACAAAGGTTTGTGGCTCAGACTCTCTGTCCAAGCCAGCTCATGTTTATTGGCCATTAATTAGAAACAACCCCATGAGACCAATCCCAGATGCACCTGTTGCACTCCACAGCAGCAGATAACCATTGTTTGCATTTTGTTCCTGAGGCCTCCCAGCTTCTCAGGAGGAAAAATCCTAAGGAAAGGACTTTTCATAAAAGATGTCTGTGACGCTGTATGCCCTGTGTGTCTCCTCTGCCTTAGAATCCTCCAGAACAGACTGAGATCCCCCTTCCTTCATCATCAGGGTTGGATCTCTCCAATCTCATTACTCTGGGTGTTGCTCTGTCAGCAAATCTTCCTTGGAGTCTCCTTTTTGCTCCTCTCTTTCCTTTATCCACAAAAATTCTCTGTTTTCCTTCCATTTGAAACCCAGCATCTGAACTGCTGGTGGATGAAATAAAAGTGGTTTTTAATGGCATCATTCCTCACCCACAACTACCCCTTAAAACTCCAAATAACACCCTTTATAGCCAGGGTAAAACCACTATGCTCAATTCAAATGCTAATTTTCTGCTCTGAACCTTTTTTTGTTAGTGTACATTTTTTGTCTTAAGGTTGATTTTTATGTTAAAGGTTTTTACTTTTTGTGTGACTGATGATTTAATTCCATTAACACACAGCTCCAGTGGCAGAATTCCAGCCTAGTTTTAGTCAGCAGCAAACTTAGTCTTGGCTTAAAACTGCCAGCGCAGCTTCTTTTGTTAACTTTGAGGGTTTTTGGTTCTGTGGAAGCAGAGCCCAACCTTTTTTTATAATAAATGTTCTTTTCACCCGATAGCACAAACTTGGGTACCACTCATGTTTTCACCCATAAGCAGTGTGGTTTTTTTTTTACTTGAAAAAAATAAAATAATATAATAAATAAAATAATTCCTGGAATAAAATTCCTCCCTCACTGTGACAGGAGCTGCCCCTTTCTCACACCCCTTCCCTGGAGCTGCTTCCAGGTGTGTGAATCCCAGGCTGGCTGTACATTATGGAGCATTTTCACGGTGCTGTTCAATTGATTCTTCTAATTTAATTTCTATTTCTGTGTGTTCCCTGCTGCTCCTCATCCCCAGGATGTGCTCACACAGACTCTGTTTGGTTACGTGTTTCTTATGAACAAGAACTTTCATCTCAAGACACGACTCAGGGGAAATCCTGCAGCACAAAGCCAGCCAGAGATGTGTAGGTATTTAAAAATCCCTGCCTTTCATCAATATCTGAGACTTTTCAGGCTGCTGAGAATAAATTTCCGACATTAAAATGATTCAGAGGGATCAGGATATTTGTAGGAGTTTTCTTTGCTCTCTTAAAACCAGCAGCATAATTCAGTTTGCTGTTTTTGCTCTGCAAAGCTTAACGTGGCCATCAATCATTCATGAAGTGCTGTGCGTTTTGTGGAGCAGCTCAGAGGTAAGAACTGGGGAGAGGTAAAAACAAAGCAAAGCAAACCAGCAGCTCCTGTAATCCCCTGTCAGATTAGGGGCTACCTGAGAAGATGTTTGTGTTGCTGCAAGTGCTGTTTGCCCAGATAAAGGCAGGCTTTGCTCCACAGAGAGCTCACTGCGATTTTTATGAAGCGAGTGCTACCCTGATTTTGGTGGGAATTATCTGCAGAATCTCTTGTACACGTCCCTACACTTGGGTAGAAGTGAGGGAGCGCTGGCAGGCTCTGATTCAGCATCAATGGCAAAGCCTCAAATTGAATTTAGCCCTAAAATCAGTGAAAATTTCAAACCTAACACACAGGATGTTATGCTGGAGCCCAGAGCACATATATGTTTATCCAGGGCTTTTCTTTTTAGGATTCTTCTTTATTTTTTATTACCCTCTGAAATTGGAGTACAGTGGTGGAGGGAAAGAGAATTTCACAACAACCCATAAAGATGGGGCTGATCCATGGGTACCATTCCAATTTTCAAATGCTTGGTCACAGAGCAGAGCTGTTTCAGGAAGCACACAAAAAAAGTGGAGAGTGGCACAAATCAGGCACAGGAAAAGCAACAGGCTGGGATTTTTTGGCCTTTGGGAAACACAAAAAAAGTGGAGAGTGGCACGAATCAGGCACAGGAAAAGCAACAGGGTGGGATTTTTTGGCCTCTAAGAAGCACAAAAAAATGTTCTAGGTGGCAGAAATCAGGCACACACAGAAAGGTGGAGAATGGGTGAATCAGGCATAGGAAAAGCAACAGGCTGGGATTTTTTTGGCCTTTAGGAAGTACACCAAAAAGAAGCTGGGTGTCATAAATCAGGCACAGGAAAAGCTGGGCTTTTTCTGTCTGTAGGAAGCACAGAGAGGTGTAGAGTGGCAGAAATCAGGCACAGGAAAAGCTGAGATTTTTCTGTCTGTAGGAAGCACAGAGAGGTGTAGAGTGGCAGAAATCAGGCACAGGAAAAGCTGAGATTTTTTCAGCCTTTAGGTAGCACACAAAAAAGGTGGAGAGTGGGATGAATCCGGCCCGGGAAAAGCAACAGGCTGGGATTCTCTGCTGTTGGATTTTCACAGCACTATTTGTTCAGGGATGAATTTTAACCTTGGCCTGCAGACCAAGTCACTGAACCTCGCTCTCTGAGCAGCCAGCCCTGCTGCAGGGGCTCTCTGGAAGATGTCAAACACCTTTCTGCAGGCCTGGGCTGGTGTTTGATTGCCCAGTGCGAGCTGGTACATATGCTCTGTGCTGTGTGAGGCTGGCAGAGCAGAGCTGTTTGCCATTAACTCCTTCCCAGAGAGCTCCTTCAGAGCCCTCCTGGCTGTGCTGGGGCTACAAGAGACACTCGACAGCTGCTTGGAGGAGGAGAGGCTGAACTTTGGGATAAGGCTGTTATCTGACACACCACTGCTGCCAAATCCTGGCTCTCTGCCCTCTGAACGCTGCATTTACCTCAGAAGCCTTTTTGTCCCTGTGGAAGCACCTCTTAATTAAATTTCAGTCACAGCGCAGTGACCTCACAGCCTCTTTAGCTATGGCTGGGGCTGTGTAGGCACTTGAACCTCTTCTCACCTCCCTAAAGTGTTGGACAATACTCTTTCCTTGACTCAGAGATGGGTAACTGAGAGGTGTTTTCAATACTTTTATTTTATTTTCAGGCTGATGAGAAGGGTGAGACAATACAGGTGTTATAATTCATGCCATCACAATCAGAAGCCAAGTATTTCCTAATTTCTAGGAATTACTGGGTATATCCTAAATACACAATATTGTATTTTAATTACTCTAGAAACATTTCTTGGCCTATCAACTTTTGCCACACCATGCTATAAATGTCTTAAAGCCAATAATTTAAAACTACCCCTCGTAGATCCCAACACAATGCATCTTTCATGGTTCTATTTCTCTAAAGTATCCAGTTTTATTTGCAAGGCCATCCTTTGAAACTATTTTCTAGCTCCATTTCTCTCTCAACAATATTCTCTGTCCCATTCCATGGCTTCATTCAGAGATGGGTAACTGAGAGGTGTTTTCAATACTTTTATTCTATTTTCAGTCTCATGAGAAGGGTGAGACAATACAGATGTTATAATTCACGCCATCACAATCAGAAGCCAAGTATTTCCTTACTACAATACACAATGTTATATTTTAATTACACTAGAAATTAAAATATAACATTGTGTATTGTATCAGCTTTTGCCACACCATGCTGTAAATGCCTTAAAGCCAAAAATTTAAAACTACCCGTCATGAGTCCCGCTGCTGTAAATTTCTTAAAGCCAATAATCTAAAATTACCCTTTATGGGTCCTACCACAATGCATTTTTCACAGTTCTACTTCTCTAAAGTATCCAGTCTTATTTGCAAGGCCATCCTTTGAATCTTTTTTCTAGCTCTACTTCTCTCTCAACAATCTGTCCCATTCCATGGCATTCCTAAGTCAGCATTTCTTATCTCCAAGTTTGCATACAGATGTGTGAACCTTCTGTCAGGCTCTGAGAACTCTCTACAAATCAATTTCCCTCACAAAAGGGCTTTAATATCTTACATTTCATTTAGATTCCAACTGTGAGAAAACACCTTGCTGAAAACTGAGTTTTGCCCCTCCAGGAGCATTAGGGCCAGATCCCAAACTGTGCTGATGGATGTGAAGGAGCTCAGCAGAACTCTGGGTTGGGATAAAAAACATTTATAACATCCTGATGCACACGGAAGTTGGATGCTCAACAGCATGAACAGATTATTTTCTAAACTAATGGCCTGCTGCAATCTACTGTGTGATTACAGATGAGGTTTTAGTGGGTTGGGAAGGGAAAAGCAAGCTGGAGAGCTGTAAGATAAATTCATCCATGTAATCACTCACGCTCTAGACAAGAAATCATCTCCAAACCGAGCTCCACAACACATAGGAGTCTATTTTTAAGCCTGACCTGGCATCAAGAGCTGCTTTGGTGAATGAACAAATGCTGCTGGGCTGCCATCAGTGTTGTCTGGAAATTAGTGTAATTAGGGGGAAACAAATAATAAAAGGGCTGAGTGCAGCGAGCAGCTCCTTTATTGTCAGCAGCAGGGTGTGATGTGTGCTGCCCTAACAGCTCTGGGAGCTCCTCTGGCAGGAGCTGATTTGTGCTGCTGCCAGCAGCTCTCACTGGTGTGGGGATGATTGTAATGGGGGCTTGCCACTGTCCTCCAGAGACACTTGTGCAGTGATGGGCCCAGCCCTGCTGCATTCAGCGAGCCTGTTATGAGCTGTGTAATTACTACTGTGCTGCCAGATATTAGAAATCTGATTTTAACTTGTCCACCGGATGAAATGCCCACGTTGTTGTGTGTGTTTTGCTGTAGCCACATTTCTCTTCACAGAGAAAAGCAAGGCACAATTCTTCCCAAGAGTATTTCTGAGTTTCACATTCTCTGGACCTCAGAGAAAGGAAAAACAATTCTTATCTCATTTGCTGTGCCAAAGTAGAATGCAATGGGGAGATGGTTACCCACAGTGATGGTGTTTTCGTTCCTTGGTCTGTCAGGGCCCGGTGTGTAGCCCCACATTTCTCTCCACAGAGAAAAGCAAGGCACAATTCTTCCCAAGAGTATTTCTGGGTTTCACATTCTCTGGACCTCAGAGAAAGGAAAAACAATTCTTATCTCATTTGCTGTGCCAAAGTAGAATGCAATGGGGAGATGGTTACCCACAGTGATGGTGTTTTGGTTCCTTGGTCTGTCAGGGCCCGGTGTGTAGCCCCACATTTCTCTCCACAGAGAAAAGCAAGGCACAATTAATTCTCCCCAAGAATATTTCTGGGTTTCACATTCTCTGGACCTCAGAGAAAGGAAAAACAATTCTTATCTCATTTGCTGTGCCAAAGTAGAATGCAACGTGGAGATTGTTTGCCCACAGTGCATTGTGGTTTGAGTGTTTTCCACCTGTCTCAGCCGCCAGTTACAACAAAGCTGCTTTTTTTCCTGTTTTCTGTGATCTGTAACCAGACCTAAGAACTGAGTACGAGAAAGGAGAGAAAAGCCCAGCCTAAAAGCCCAGCCTAAAAGCTGGGCTAATGCAGCTCTCCTGCAATTTCCTCTGTGCAGGGGCTGAGCACCAAAGCCCTGGGTAATGGCTGTGATGAGGTGAAGGGGTCTTGGTCTCTAATTGAGAATTCCACAGTGAGACTTTGACATTCTGCCTTGAAAAGGCATTTGCCACGTGGATTCTTCAAAGCTGTTTTGAACCCAGGCTCTCCAGTTCCATTTCTGTTCAAAGCAGTCCCATCTTTAAAAACTCCATATTGCACTTGCTGTGCTGCTAAATCGTCTCTTTTTTTCTCTCTCTTTTTTTTTCTGTTTCAGCTGTTTGTTAACCCTGTTTCCACTCAGTCCAGCATGCACTGCTTAGCTGGGGGATCTGCTTCAAGGTTTGAGGAGAAAAATATCTTTTTAACCCATAATTTTCATTGTTCTGAAGAGATTCTGATGTCTGCAGCTCTCTACTCCTTGTCCTTCCAGTGCACATCTTCCACCAGAGCTGTAAATGCAAACATTAAAACATGTAAAATGAGACTTATCTTGTTTATTTGATTATGTTAACAGGTCAAAAAAACAAAGTTACAATATTTAAATTCAAGTCAGGAGCGCTTATTTTTAAATGGCATCAATGACATCTTGCATGTGCTGAAGTCTGAAGAGAAATTGGATGGAAATAATGCTCAGGAAAATCAAATTGGTGGGCTGAGCTTTGTTTGTCACATGTCCAGATGCTAAAATAAGGGAGGTGTGGAATTCCTAATGAATTTGCTCTGTGATTAACAGCAGGTTATGATGTGCAGTTGTGGTTGATAGACGTGGTGAACATTGCTCTGCCACCTGCTAGGGACATGATAAAGGGAAATGAAATGCCGGTGTCATTAAGCACCTGTCAAAACACAATTTTGGTGTGTTGGAGTTCCTACTGATGCCTTAGGACTTCAGCTTTTATATTTTCGCATATTTGTAATCCTGCAGTTCTTTAGTGCAGAACTCCAAACTCCACACACAGTGGGAGCTGCTGCTTCCCCATTTGGGGCAGACACAACAATTCCCCTCCAGGATTTCAGCTTTTCTATTTTCCATCTACTTGAAAGAGATGATATGATGTTCAATACTAATACTAATGCTGTTACTACTACCAATAATAATAATAAATTATATTTAATAATATGTATTATTATATTTTCCATCTATTTGCAATCCTGCAGTTCTTTAGTGCAGAACTCCAAACTCCACACACAGTGGGAGCTGCTGCTTCCCCATTCTGGGCAGACACAACAATTCCTCTCCAGGCCTGGCACTCAAGGACACCTCACTGCCTCAGGGCCCAGAGATGGAAACAAAAGGGAGTTGGGGGCAGCAAACTTGGGGCCAATGACTTCATCAGCCGAAGCTGGAATTGGCAGATTCACCCCCAAAATGCAAAAGGACCAAACTTATAAAAGTGTGAAACCCGTGGCCTATTGTCCATTTTTGGGTGGGTTTTGTCTGCCCTAAATGTCTCTGAAGGCCCTTCAATAAATAAATCTGCTTTTAATTCTCTTTATTTTGTCTAGGTAACCCCAAAAAGGCATCACTGCTGCTCCTCACCTCACAAAAGCTAAGTCCTCTCTCCATTTTAAACCCTGACAACATCCAGGCTCGTGCAGCAGAACATGAACTTTCATATAAAATAATTTATCCTCACTATCAAACTGCCCATCCTGGGGCCTCTGCTTGTAACTCCAGGGCAGGAATCACTCCCTGGATGCTCTGGGTACGCCATGGGAAGCTCTGCACCAATTTTTCTGCCAGTCCCTCAAATATTTTGCTGAAAAACAGGAGCTTGGAGCTGCTCCTTCTCCTTGAATCAAGGAATTCCATTGTGCACCAACACAATGTCCCCTTTCCAAAGGAGATTTTGTTGCTTTTTATTTTTTCCAATCCAGCCATGGAAAAGCTTTATCATGCTGGGTTTTTTAATTATACAGCATAAATGTGTGGCTGTTCAATTTTAACTGCAGTGCTGATATTAAAGCAATAATTTGTTAAAAGTGTTTTGCTTCCATTTTCTGGCTCCTAAAATACACAAAGTTGTCTCCAGCAGGCAGCTGGAGGGGGTGGCTGGAGGGGCAGGGTGGATGCTGTGATCCAGAGTTTTGTGATTTATTCTACTAAAAATACAGAAGCTATTTAATATATATCTACAAGTATTACATATGGATGGTATTTATATTTATATTTATATTTATATTTATATTTATATTTATATTTATATTTATATTTATATTTATATTTATAGTTATATTTATATTTATATTTATATTTATATATAAATAAAGGGAAAGGTTGAGAACAGAGGGAACAGGTTTAAAGCAGGCAGCTCTGACCTCTCTGGGTTTAATAATTTTGTTTGCTGCTTGTCCAACTCTGACTCTGAAAGCCTTTTGTACCTGACTGAGCCTGAAGGGGCATTTTCACCAAATTTGGCTCAAATCAATCATATTTACAGGTTATAAAGTCATAAGAAAATTCATGAAGTAAACTAAGCACTGACTCACAGGCTGTGACAACTGTGGAAATAGCTAGAAGCTGTCAAAAACAAATAAAAATCTTACCAAAAATACTTTCTCTTACCTCATATTTATTCCTTGTTAGAAGAGATCATTCCCCTCCCCTGTCAGTCAAGACTGAGGGTGAACTATAAATGAAAAAAAACACCTTTTAGTTCAATTATTTTAACATTTATTTAGTGTTAATGGAATTTATTAGTGTAATTTTAATATTAAAATATCAACGCACTGCCTATAGCAGGAGGTTCATTCCCAGTGCTGGATTTGACCTGGATTGTTGATTTTTTCCCCAAATTACCCATGGGAAATCTCAAATCCACATCCAGCTCCTGGAATATCCCTCTGCTTTATGCCACTGTGTTATTCCAGGATATCTCTGATGGTCACTCCTCGGCCATAAACAGAAGCTACCTTTTTAGTTTTACTTTTTATTTTTTATTTTTACTTTTTACTTTCACTTTGCTGCTAAAAAGCAGCACAGAAGGAGCAGTAAAACACTCTCAGCTGTAAAATAAAGGATGGGGCCATCACAGCTGTTCCCAAAGAGTGGGGAGGAACTAAAGGTTCAGGGGATTGATGCTCCAGGAGCTGGGGGAAGGGGTTTTGTGGGACCCCTTGGCAGTATTTAGGTTGAGCTTGAGGGCCAAAAGGCACCTGGGAGGTTTTTTCTTGTGTTTTGTGGGTTCTTTTGTTTTAAGCTGGTAAGTATCTAGTTTTACCCATGATTTTTAATCCAGCTCTCCAGTTTTCTTTTGATTAATTATGGTGGTGGGAAAATACGTAAGCTATAAAATGCTGGGATTATCCAGCATTTATCCAGTGGTTTTTAGCTCGCTTTTGGTCCTCAAATGATAGTAAGTAGGTTTAATTTTAGTTTTCATTCAAATGATGAAACTGTTACTCAAAACTGAGGTTCCTTCTGATCAAAGTACGTTCATTGTTTGATTTCCCTTTAAGTTTTCAGAGGACAACATAAAACGCTTTCCCTTGGAATTTTTGTAATTTTCTTAGAGGAAATAAAAATGTAAAAGTAGAAACATGGAAGAAACGACCTGAGCATTGGGAATTCTGGTTCTTAAGCTATGTGTTCTGTTGTGACACAAAATAAGCTTGGGCTTCCGCAATATTTTGGTGTTTAAGGGCCCATATTTTATATTAATGCCTTCAGATTTTAATGTTTCTAACAACTCTTGTAAATACAATGCTGGAGGGCTGTTCTGAAGCTGGAAATGTGATGTTCCAAAACATTTGGGCCTGGGTCTGCAACATAATTAATGGATTATGCTGTGAGGTGGTGCTGATGAGCCCAGAGACTGAAACTGCCTTTTTCTGTGACAGAAAATCAGAAAAAAATAATTTCCTCTGTGGGCAGTCCAAGTATTTTATTCTAATTAATGAGGATCATTTTCGTGGGTGGGTTTGTTGTTATTTTATAGGGTTGCAAGTCTGTTTTCCAGTTGCAAGTCTAAACTCAGTTTTCCCTTCCGGCTGAAGGAGTTGCCCTTGTAAACTGCTGCACCTGAATTAACAGCATTAACAGCAGCTACTCCTGGGTGCTGATTAACAAACTCTGCTAATTAACAAACCTGCCTGGTGATGGGTGGGAATTCTGCACTGAGAGCTGGGGTCTGGGTGTCTGAATCTCCAAACCTCTGCTACTTGAGGGAAAATCAATGCCAAAAAGTGATAAAATGCCATTTTTCCTGCCTGAAGGTGTCTGTGGGTAGACTGTGGTGTCCAAGCCACCAAACTTCTGATACTTGAGGAAGTATCAATGATAAAAAGGGATGAAATGCCATTTTTCCTGCCTGAAGGTGTCTGTGGGAGTCAAACCACCAAACCTCTCGGATGTGAGGGAACATCAATCCTAAAAAGTGATTAAAATGCCATTTTTCTTGCCTGAAGATATCTGTGGATAGACTGTGGTGTCTCAGCCACCAAACCTGTGGTACTTGAGGAAAGATCAATGCGAAAAATGCTATTTTTTCCTGCAGGGGCAGTGGGGTGGCAGCATGGGCAGCAGCCTCAGCCAGCAGCTGTGCTGTGTGTTCTGTGAGAGGTGCTAAAAAGTGATTAAATGCCATTTTTCCTGCCTGAAGGTGCCTATGGGAGCCAAACCACCAAACCTCGAGGGCATGAGGAAACAGCAATGCTAAAAATGCCATTTTTCCTGCCTGAAGGTGTCTGTGGAAGCTAAGCCACCAAACCTCTGGTACTTGAGGAAACATCCATGCTAAAAATGCCATTTTTTCCTGCAGGTGCAGCGGGGTGGCAGCATGGGCAGCAGCCTCAGCCAGCAGCTGTGCTGTGTGCTCTGTGAGAGGTGCAGGGAGCAGCAGGCAGCAAACCCAGAGGCCAGCGAGACCAAGCCCATCCTGCAGAGCCCCAGGGACACACGGACGTTCCTGGACACACAGCCCCCCACCCCAGCCCTGAAGGTGCCCAAGCAGGGCTCCAAGGAGCTGCTCCAGGAGCAGCGGGCCTCAGCTGATGCTCTGGAGGAGAATGGAGATGCCTGCTGTGCTGCAGAAGGGTGGGTGGCTGTTTACAAATCACAAATGGGATGGGGCTGCTGTGGAACTGCCTTGAGCTGTTTTGTTTTCCAGCATCAGCCTCATTGCATGGTTATGACAATGGGAAGATGCCAGCAGCTCACATCCCAGGCAACAGACCAAGAACTTAATGTTACAACTTACTTTATAAAGTTTTGTGACCAATCACACAAAGCAAAAGCACATTGACAGTATTTATATCTGTGTAGTATATATTCTATATAGACAGCAGTTCTGTCCAACCACTATAAGCACACGTACCTTTGGTTAAAACAATGCTTGCTTATTTTGAATAAAATACCTGCTTGTGAGCCTTAAAACACAACACACATAGCTCCATTATTAAGCTTCAAACTTCCTAATATCTTGCTAGATAAACTTTCCTGTAGCTTAGAGAGTTATTCTAGACAAGCATTAATACACAGACCATTGTTCTATTTGTCCTTGCTTTTCTACAGTTTAAATAATTTTTCTGCTGACCAATCTCATGGCTGCTGCTTAGCTCTAATCACAGTTCTGCTGTCTCTGAGGCCTTTTGCAGCTTTCCCAAAACCCTCTGATTTTGTAAATTCCCACAGGTGGGAGCCAGCCTGGAATCCCATGGACTTCTTTGTGGCCCCTGCCGATGAGGAGGATGAGGGAGAAGTTGAAGGTTTGAGCCAGCAGGATGAAGTGGATGAGGCAGAAGAGGAGATGAAGGCTGCTGCCGGTGTTGCTGTGGGAGCTCTGGGGGCTGAGGAGGAGCAGGCTGGCACTGAGGGAGCCCCCTGTGCTGGGCTAACCCTGCAGGAGGGGAATATCCTCAGCCTCACGGAGCTCTCCAGTGAAGCTGGATCTGGGCCAGAACCTCCTGCAGACACCCTGGGGGCTCTGGTGGGCATGGGCCTGTCCCTGTGTGCTGTGCAGGTGGCAGGGCCTGAGCCCATGTTGGGCACAGACAGGGCTGGAGCTGCTGGGCCAAGCCCTCAGGCTGCCCAGAGGGCTGAGCTCAGCTACCTGGTGGAGGCCATGTCCCTGCTGACCCTGCAGAGCCCCTCAGGGGTCATTGCAAAGGGGGTGGCTGAGCTCTACTGCTCTTCTGCTGAGTCCTGGCAGCCCCTGTGCCCGCAGTGGGGATCTCTGGAGGCACCGAGCCAGCCACTGGAGCTCCTGAAGGAGGACATGCAGGAGGGCACTGTGCCACCTGCCCAGGCCGTGGGGAGCTGTGCAGGGCTCACAGGGCTGGGTGAGATCTTGCAGCAGCCCCAGGATGATGGAGCCCCGTGTGAGCTGGGGCAGGAGGGGAGCAGGGGCTGCACCCCAGGAGCCAAGGTAGAGCTGCAGGATGGGATCATGCAGCCAGCAGTGCAGCTTCCAGAAGAACCAGCAGCTTTTGTTCCTGTACAGCAAGAAGCTGAGCTCCCACTCGTGCCTCCCTCACTGCCTCGAGTGCTTGGGAGCAGTGGGGAAATGGAGGCTGAAAAAGTTGAAGTTTGAGGTGTTTGGTCCTCAGGGACAAGGATGAGGTTCCTGCCCTCAGGAAGGGGTTAACCCTTTAACTCTCCCACCTGTTGGACTCAGGATTTTGCAGAATGTGTCCCAGACTTCAGAAACTCTTGCCAGGCAGATCTGTGAATTTTTACAGAGCTTTCCAGATGTTCTCTTGAGTTGTTGTTCAGTCACAGATCTGTTCCTTGCTTTTCCCAGGAGCTGCTTTTCAGATTGTGCCTTGCTGATTGATTCAACCAGGACCTCACTGAGCTGATGCTGCTGCATTGCCCCAGTGAGGTTTGGTGATGGGTTGGTCTGAAGAGTCTGGGAACAGAATAGGAAACTGCTCCTCTAATTGTGTGCAGTCAGATGTTTTCTGTGAGGCCAACAGCCACTTCTGCTACCTCAGAATAATGAAATATTGAACTACCTCCCTGAATAATTCTCTTGTATTGATGCTTCCTGCTTTCTTGTGAATGTTGAACAAAATATTTTCACAGGAAGATGATTAAATCCTAATTGTGGCTTGTTCTTTGTATCTCTTGTAGTAGTGGAAGTGTTTGTGTAACCCGAGTAATTTCTGCAAAGTTAAAATGTAGTCTTGATCAGAATGCAGAAGTCAGTGTATGCAGCTGAAATCTACTGACTTTTAATGTTCCTCCCACTGTGCTACCAATAAAATACACTTTTAAAGATCATGGCAAAACCCCAAACTCAGTGTGTTTTAATTGCTGGGAATAAATGAGGACAGAGAATATGGCAAAAACAGTGGAGTGCTTTTCTTTACACTTCAAAGGAGAAATAGGGACTGACTCCTTTTAAAGGAGCTTTTTGAGCAAGGTCTGACCACACCAATTGCCCTGAGGTGTATGTGGGAAGGGGGGCGGGGGGGAGGGTGGTGGATTGCAGATTTTTATTTTAGGCATTGAGGAATGGGATGCTGATGGGAGAAGTGCAAGACAAAATATCCTGCAGGTGCCTCTTTGATATCTTGCACAGAGCTGAAGGCTGAGGAGGAAGAGCTGAGTGTGACCAGAGATGTTTGGGATGAAATTTAACACTTTGGGAAAAGGATGGGCTTTTTAACACCTTGACTTCTGTCCTTCCACCTGCCCTTAGGCTGGCAAAGCCTCCTGTGTGTAAAATTTGCAGAACAGATAATCTTCCTTCACTTACTGGGGAAAAGGGGGTGCCTGGAACACTTCAAAAGTTTTCTCTGAGCCAATAAACTCCAATTATTATCAGTGTCTGTAGTGCGATTAAACCATGGACTGCTTGGACCTGAAAGGTGGGAAGGTGTTAAATAAACACACACCAAGCTGACTGAAAGCTCACCTGTTTGTACTCAATTGTTTTACTTTTTTTCTCCCAAAAAAGGAGGGATCTGGGTCTGTTCTCTGCCACTCTTTGTCCCAAATTCAGGCAGGGAAAAGGCTTGGATCAGTAACCCTGAGGGAAATCAGCCTCAATCACATTTGTGACCATGAGCTGGCTGTCTAATTCTGCTGAGCAGCATTCTGAGCAGGAGCTGTGCTACAGAAAAAGTTCTTTAACCATTGAGAGTCCTGGGCCTGTGGCTTCTCAGATGGGACCCAGGCAGAGTTTCCAAGGTTGAGCTGGAAAAGGAAAGCTGCAGAGCTCCTGTTGTGGAAAACCATTCCTGTTCCTTGAGGAGAAGATTTTCAGCCCTGTGGCTGATGCCTTTGAAGGCTGGCCTAGAACAGAGACCAGACAGAGCTAAAGAATAAAGTAGGGATTTATTAGGAGGCTTCAAGAGATCCACCTTGGACAGCACAAGAGCTTAGCCAGGGCTAGACCATAGATGAACTCAAAAATGGTCACAAAATGGACAAGCAGTCCTCCTGTTGTGATGCCAAGTCTGTGCTGAGCCAGGGTGATCATGCCTGGGTTTGATGCCACACCAAATTAACCACCAAGAGTCCTGGGCCTGGGGATGGGAGCCAGGCACGGTTTCCAAGGTCAAGCTGGAAAACCAAAGCTGCAGAGCTCAGTGGTGGAAAACCCTTCCTGATCCTTCAGGAGAAGACTTATCAGCCCTGTGGTGTCCTCCTCCTCTGTGATAAATAAGGGCAGCCCCATGGCAGATCATCCCTGGGTTTGATGCCACACAAAATTAATCACTGAGAGCCCTGGCCCTGTGGCTCCTGAGCCTGGGGACGTGGGCCAGACAGAGTTTCCAAGGTCAAGTTGGAAAAGCAAAGCTGCAGAGCTCAGTGGCGGAAAACCCTTCCTGTTCCTTCAGGAGAAGATTTTTCAGCCCTGTGGGTCCTCCTGTTGTGATGCCAGCTCTGTGCTGAACCAGGGTGACCATCCCTGGGTTTGATGCCACACCAAACACACCGAGAGGCTTTGCCATTTGGAAGGAACAGTTCTGTAAAGAGGAAACAGCTTGAACTCTGCAATAAAAAGCCCAGACACAAAGAGTGATGCCCTGAGCTGCCTGCAGCCTGCTCCTTGTCAGCAATGATGCCAGGGAAAGGCTCTGTAATGGTGCTGGTGTGCAGCATTCCATCCTGCAGCACAATCCTGGCTGACAGCTGAGCCTGGCTCTTTGGAGGAGCTGTGATTATTTCCTTTTATTTGTCAAAAAAAGAAGTGTATGTTTTTTTTAGAACAGCCCTTTTAAATATATCAAAGTAGCAGAGATTGGAAAAGGCTTTTGGAACAAAGACTAAGCCTGGTAAAGGAAGGAGATGTGATTGCTCTGACAGGAGGATTTTCCTCCCTCCATTTGAGTGTTATGTTGCCATTTCTTGTGGTATCTCACATGCAGGAGATTTTCTGGGTTGTTTCAAATGGGTCAAAGTTGGGCTTTTTAAACAAGAGTATTTCATATATTTGTTTCATATGTTTCCATATTTCATCATGATTCAAGGGTAAGAAGTTCTTTAAATCTGTATTTTGAATTCTACACTTTGAATCTCAGAACTATCCCAATGACCCCATGATGAGATGATGGCTGAGCATCTCCCCATTGCACAGAACACTGAAATAAGCCCCTGCAACATCTGCAGGATTTGCAAATCCACTTGCCAAGCTCCCAGTGCCTGACATTCCCCCACACAATGGGGATGCAATTCCCTTCCAGCTGTGCTGTTTTGCAGAGCATCAACGTCCCCAAAGCCACCAGAGCTCTCTGCCATGTTACACTCTGCATGTGTTGTCATCCGTGTTTGTCACATGTGAAAATCATGGATTAGTTCAGAGAAGTTTCCAAAAGTCAAAGAAGTCCTGCTCTGCCTCTGAATTTCAGTTCCAATGAAGCCTAAAAAGAGGTATTAAAAAGGCTTTGAAAAGCTGTGAAAGCACACTAGACACAGTTTCCGTATTTCACCATGATTCAAGGGTAAGAAGTTCTTTAAACCTGTATTTTAAATTCTACACTTTAAATCTCAGAACTATCCCAACGACCTGCAGTGCCTGACATTCCCCACACAATGGGGATGCAGTTTCCTTCCAGTTGTGTTGTTTTGCAAAGCCTCAATGTCCCCAAAGCCACCAGAGCTCTCAGCCACTGCTGTGTGACACTCTGCACGTGCAATCTGTGGAATTTTCCATCACTCAGGGTCACCAACTGTGCTGGTGTTCACAGGGGTCCCAGGATTAGGGAAGAGATGAGAATCTTGACTCCATGTTTCAGAAGGCTGATTTATTATTTTATGGTATATATTATATTAAAAGAAAGTTATATATTAAAACTATACTAAAAGAATAGAAGAAAGGATTTCATCAGAAGGCTAGCAAGGAATAGAAAGGAGTGATAATAAAATCTTGTGACTGACCAGAGAGTCTGAGCCAGCTGACTGTCATTGGCCATTAATTAGAAACAACCCCATGAGACCAATCACAGATGCACCTGTTGCATTCCACAGCAGCAGATAATCATTGTTTACATTTTGTTCCTGAGGCTTCTCAGCTTCTCAGGAGGAAAATCCTGGCAAAGGGATTTTACAGAAAATATCATGGGTACACTATCACCTGTGAAAATCATGGATTAGTTCAGAGAAGTTGCCAAAAGTCAAAGAAATCCTGCCTCTGAGTTTCAGTTCCAATGAAGCCTAAAAAAAGAAATATTTAAAAAAAAAAAAAAGGCTTTGAAAACCTGTGAAAGCACACCAGAGTCAGAGTAAGGCCCTCTCAGGCATGGCACTGTGACACTGCAGTGCCACCAAGCCCCAGAGCCCTGCCTGTTATCGGGCACAGCAGATGCTGGAGCACATCAGGAGGCAGCAGGGCCACATTGTCCTGCTCTGCTCCCAGCTCTGGCTGCACACACGGATTTACCTCGCCAGGGGCTCCTCCTTTGCTCTCTGCTCTCAGGGAGCCACTGGAGCTCGGCAAAGCTGAGGATGCTGAACCAGATCTGGCGTCCAAAAGTGTAGATTTGAGAGGTTTTATGTAAATAAAAGAAGCCTGGAATGCATCCATTCTGATTTTTTTTTTCATTCCACAGCGCTGGTGCTGCTGGCAGTGGATGTTTAGGCTCTGCCTTCACGCTCCTGGCTGGGATTAGTTTGTTTTTAATGGATATTTGCTTCTGTGTTTTGCCCCTGTGACCAATTCCACGTTCGAGCTCCGTCCCAGCCAGCAAACACGAGCAGGGCTGGGGAATGTCAGTGCCAGCAGAGGCTGATCAGCTGTGCCTGAGATGCTTCAAATCATCTGCAGCCACTGTAAAACTGCTAATTGCACCACTCAGCCAGCTGAAGACAGCACACAAGTGGGAAAGGGGGGTAATTTTTCACCCCTAACTGCTCAATATCAAATAAAATGGGAGATTACAACGCCAGTGTTGTAATTTGTGAGTTACACACAAACCCAGCCTGGTTTTCTGCCACTTGGCACCACCACTTCCAACCAGAGGTCAGTTTGTCTTGTCCATGGCTGCTCTGTGTAAATCTTGAGCTTTATTTTAAACATCCAATGGCAAAGTGAAGTCCATCACCATCACCTGCACACAGGAGCACAGCCACATCCTGTTCCCAAGGGTTTGGAAATGCCTGGGGAAACAAAAATAGAGTAAGGGAACTCCAGAACCTGCTGGAACTAAGTTGGGAGTCAAGAGGGGAAGGGATTGAGTGTGACCCCCCCTCCTATTTAAGCCCAGGTGAAGTTTTGGCTCCCAGGTGAGGGATCTTCAGTGGGGTGTGGAGCTGTGCTGGTGAGCAGGGGCTGTGTGAGCTCTGTGGGTCTGGCAGCTCTTTTGCTGCTTGGTTTTTATGGGATGGGTTCCTTGCCTTAATTCATACACATTTTTACATTCTGGGCCTCTTTGAGCACAAGTAATTTTGTTGGGTTTAGCTCATTTCAATGTTTAAGGCAGACCTTGCTGCTCAGTTCTTGAATTAGTTTTGTGTCAGAAGATGTTATCTTACCTTTTACTTTGCTTGCGTCTCTTGCAGTCCTCTCCTAATGTTATTATTCAGGAATAAACCCTGCTCTGTCCTGTGAATTTCAAATTTATCTGCAATTTTTTCCTGCCTGCCTTGCTTCTCTTCCCTCCTGCTCCCTTCTATTACTGGAAGTCTAAACATTTCCTTGAGTGGAGTGGAGGGTGGTTCCTGAGACCTGCCACTGTTTTTCAGAGTGCTCTGCTTTGACAAATTGTCTCTTTTTCCCCTCTTTTCAAACTGTTATTTCTTAAAAGGTCTCTGTGTCTCCCTTGGTGCAATTCCACCTGTTCTGGGTGGTAATTGGGTGATTAACTGACCCTAATGAGTGTGGGCTAATAAATACCCATTTCCACAGGTGTGAAGCCCCTTCCTCCTCTGGAACTAGAGCTCCCAGCTCCTCCTCAGTCCCTTGGATTTTCTGTGTCCCCTGCAGCCATGGGAGGTGTTTTTGGGAAGAACAGGAGGCCCTGTGTGTTCCCCAGGGTGGTTTTCAGGGCCAGGGCCAGGAGGGCTGCCCGGGTGTGCTGTGATGCAGCCACCTGGACCGGCGAGAGCCATTTCTGCTCTGCGCGCATCCGCACGCGGGTGAGACGCCCCGAGCCCCCCGCTGCCACAATGGTGCTGGAAACTTCTGGAAGCGAATTCGGAGAGGAGGAAGGAGACTCAGCCTCCCCTCCAAGGGCACAGCACAGCGAGGCCTCAGCCCCTGTGGCTGCCAGAGACACGCAAGGGGCTGAGCTGTCGCAGCAGCCCGAAGGTGATCCTCACCCAGAGCTGCTGGAGCCCCAGGAACTCCCAGGAGAGGCACAAGGACCCCAAAATCCCCAGGAGAGCAGCGAGGCTGAGGCTGCTCAGTGTCCCCCTGGCAGCTCTTTGTCCCCTGAGCCCCGCTGTGGGGAGCAGGGGGTGACGCCTCTCACTCGGACCACGGTGGAGGTTGATGTCCACGTGTCTGCTGAGCAAGGCCAGGGTGAGGCTGGCGCAGGATCTGAGCTGCTGAGGGATGCAGGGCACGAGGCTGAGGGTGCTGGTGCTGCAGAGGACACCTGTGTTGGGAAGGTTCCTTGGGAAGTGCCCATGCAGAAGGGAGGTGACACCACGGCTGCTTCGTGTCCCCTGCAGGAGCCAGAAGCAGGAGAGGACATGGCAGATGGGCAGGGAGCTGCACAAGAGCAGGGGGGACAAGAAACTGAAGCCCCACCTGATCTCCAGCAGGATCCGGGTGAGACTGGGGCTCCTGAAGGTGTGGAAGGAGCTGTTGGTGGGGCAGGGCAGGATGAAGAGAAGGCAGAGGAGAGCCCAGCCTGCCTGCCAGAAACCCAGCAGCAGGAGGAGAAAATCCAAATTAGCAGCGAGGGAGAGCCACAGGAGCACTGAAGGAGCACGTGGGACCTGGAGCAGCACCCACAGAGCACCTTCATCAGCCAGAGCTGAACCTGCTGCCTCCACCCTGCCAAATGGGGCTTGTGCCCCAAAGGACCCAGAATCGGCGTGGTGGTAGCAGAACCTCCTTTGAAAAACTGAAAATTCAGGTGCTAAACTGAAAATTTGTGTGCTCTGCAAGTGGCGCTGCCCTCCTGTCTCTGCTGGGGCGGTTCCACAGTACAGAAAGTGTATTTATGTATTTATTAATGTATTTATACCCTGCCTAGGGCTGTGCACTTCATGGGTATCTCCCTGTCTGTGTGTGGCTGCACAGGGTTAAGTGATGTCTAATTTATTAATTACACTTGTCCTCTCACCCCACTGGCTTGTCACCACTACTGGAAATGCATTGTGTGATGTCTGTTGCAGTTGGAATCAATAAATGTTAAATCATTTTAACACTGGCTGTTATGAAATGTTGGGTTAAGAATGCTCTGATAATTCATTTCTGATATTTGCATTGACTCTAGTGACAGGACTGATGGTTTTACCCTTTGTAAAGTGTTTGGTAAAATGCTGAATATTGATACCAGTGGCCTCAGAGAATGAAAGCTGCTCTTCCCCTGATGATTTCCTTGCAAATCTTGGAACACCAATAGGCTTGTTGTGCTTAGACCCAATAAAATGAAAGATGAAAGGCTGAACTTCCAAATGTGACTCATTTACAGCATTTGCTTTGAAGAACTTGGCATTGTCTTTATGGTTTGTGCTGGCTGGGTGGAGGTCAAGGAGCTGTAAACAACAAAAAAAGCTGCTTGTGGTCATTTTGCTGCAAATAATCAATAAATTTCTGGCACCTGCATATCCAATGCTAATCTCTAATTACACGGTGCTCAACAGAAGGGAGTTTTCCCATCAAACCTGACTGGTGGCACAGCTCTCACTGAATTTAGGAATTATGTGGTGCTGCAGGGAATCAGGAAAACAACACAGCCTCATTTCTTTCAAGCAAAAGGTTTTTACACCACATTATTCTGCTAGAACTCATGGGGATTCAAAAAAATATATAACAAGAGGGAAATAATTATTTGTATTAGCTGGAAAACTTTCCGTCAGTATCCTTTCTGTATTCTTTAGTACGGTTTAGTTTAGCATTCTTTAATACAGTATCATAAAATAGTAAATTATTTCTGAGAACATGGAGTCAGATTCCTCATTCCTTCCCTCATCTGGGGGACCCAGCAAATGCAACACAACCCTGCTCCACCCAGCAGGGCACACCCCTGGCTGCTCCACACTCTGTCACTGATGGGTGAAGGCAAATTCCACCTCTGACTGCTCTGTCCTTTCAGGCAAGTCCTGATGGGAGGGTTTCTGAGAATGCAGTGGTGTGGCTGTAACCCAGTGCATTCTCAGGCTCCAGGCTGCCCTCTTAGGATGATGAGCAGCAAATTCCCTGCTAAAATCCACCATGGATCACTGCAGATGGGGCTGAAGCAGCATCACCCAGTCAGACAACTGCCTTGGAGTGCAATCTCATTTTTTGGTGTTTGGGAAATCTTAGCTCCTGTCACTAAGGATCCTTGCTTTGAACTTTTATAATTAAATTTCCTGTCATTCAGCAGGAAACCTTAAAAAAAAAAAAAGAATTGGTTACACTTGAGAAAGTAAAACCTCAGGGGTGTTTAGGAGCTGCTGGAGCTGTTAGGAACTCCAGAGTTTCTCTTCCTTTTGAAGCACCTTTATAAATAATCACCCTCCTCATCACAGTAAATCTGTTTCTTTACTGAACTCTTACACAACAAATAAAAAGTTCTGAAAACAGCTGGTCAAAAACCAAACACTTCCCTTATCCAGAGGTCAGTTTCTTGTTCAATACAAAACAATTTTGCATTGCTTTGGTTGTTGGATGCCTGCCTGGCTTTCTGGAACACAAGAATTTATTTCCGTCCTTCCTCACACTCTGCTCTCTGCACAACATCCAAGGAGCCCAGATGAAAAATCCCAAAATCTCCAGTGATCTGACAATCAAACCCAACCACGTGAAAGTTAAAGAAGTTCTGAAACAAAAACCACTCAAAACATCCCTCCAGAGAGAGAAAGAGAGAAAAGATGATCACAAACCTCCCCCAGCTCTGCCTCCTTTGCTGCCAAGTGCCTGCAGCACCTCCCCGGAGATGAAAAGCACCCAGAGCTGTTCCTGGGGATGTTCTGTGCCTGCAGCACCTCAGCTGCAAGGGAATTCCCTCAGTTCTATCCTGCAGCTGCTGCTCTGCAGCATCCCAGGGTGTTCTGGGTTTAAAAGGACCTTAAAAATCATCTCTCCACTACTCTAGGGTGCTCCAAGCCCTGTCCAATCTGGCCTTGGGCAATTCCAGGGATGGGGCAGCCACAGCTGCTCTGTGCCAGGGCCTCACCATCCTCACAGGGGAGGATTTCTTCCTAAATCCTCCCTCTAAACCATTCTCTGTCAGTTTGGAGCCATTCCCCTTTGTCCCCTTCTTGCCAGAAGTCTCTCCAACCTGTCACTGTGCAGAGAGAGACATTTCCCACAGCATTTCCCTTCCATTTTGTGTAAATACCTAAATAGAGACCCCACAACATTTCCCTTCCATTTTGTGTAAATACCCAAAGAGACACCCCAAAACATTTTCCTTGAGCTCTGTGTAAATACCAAAAGAGACCCCACAATATTTCCCTTCAGCTTTGTGTAAATACCTAAAGAGAGACCTCACAGCATTTCCTTTCAATTTTGTGGAAATACCTAAAGAGACTCCACATTTCACTTCCCTTTTGTCTAAATACCTAAAGAGAGACCCCACAACATTTCCTTTCACTTTTCTGTAAATACCTAAAGAGAGATCCCACATTTCCCTTCAATTTTTTGTAAATACCTAAAGAGAGGCCACATAACATTTCCCTTTAATTTTTTGTAAATACCTAAAGAGACCCCACAATATTTCCCTTCAACTCTCTGTAAATACCTACAGAGACCCCACAACATTTCCCTTCAGCTTTGTGTAAATATTTAAAGAGAGACCCCATAGCATTTCCCTTAAATTTTGTGTAAATACCCAAAGAGAGAGCACACAACATTTCCCCTCAATTTTGTGTAAAATACTTAAGGAGACCCCACAGCATTTCCCTTCATCTCTCTATAAATATCCAAAGAGAGACCCACAACATTTCCCTTCAATTTTGTGTAAATAATTAAAGAGAGACCCCACAACATTTCTCTTCAACTCTGTGTAAATACCTAAAGGGAGACCCCACAACATTTCCCTTCACTTTTGTGTAAATACTTTAGGGACAAAAAGGAAAATAATATCTAAATACACAGAACCCTCTGGTGTGAAACTTCATGTGATGTTCCACAAACACGGAGCAAGAACAGCTCCCAGTCCTTCAGGCAGCTGGAAGGGATCAGTAATTAATTAAATCATTAGGTTTGGGTGAAACCAATTCAGTGTTGCTGCCCTGCCCTATTTAAGGTCCAGGTGCTCCTTCCCAAGCTCTGCTGGGAACTTCTTGGAGAAATTTCCTTTGCAAGTGAGTGTGGGCACTGCATGGCACAAATTTGGGGGTTTTTGGGAAGGAATTACTTCATTTTTGTGGGTTTTGTTTGGTTTCTCTAGTGAGGGAGAGCTCTGCCTTTAGGGTTTCAGCAGAACTGTAATTATGTTGTCTTGTGTCTTTGGCTTTGAACTAAATTCTGCTGATGGGGCTAAAAATGAAACATTCACAGCATGAAATGGTCAAATGAGGAACAGGAAATAATTTCCCTGCATGTGAAAATGAACTGGTATCTTCAGGTAATAAATATCTATATTTTTATAAATTAACCCTCTTTGGAGACAGCACAGTAGAATCTGTCTTTTGTCATGTTTTGAGCTCCTTTTGCAGTGATGACAAATAAACAGAAGTGTAACAGAAAATAAGTTATTATTTCCTTTTCCTCTCCTGGCATTTTACTGCCCTATCAAAATGCCATGAAACATTTCCTGGCTACATTCATTTACACAAAATCCTTGCTGCTGATGCAGCAATTGCTTACAAACCATTCATTTATTTGTTACCTGTCCTCTTTGCAGCTTTGATATCAAAGAGCATCTCTCTTATTTTATTTTGGTTTTTCTCCCTCAGTAGGAGTGGATGGGTTCATTTTTCTTGCTTTTCCTTTCTTGCAACTCTGTAGTTTTAAGTGATTAAGTTCATGCAGTTTTATAAGTGAGTGCCTAACCACCATGGAATCACAAATTTTTACAGATTCTACCCATAAAAGCAGCTCAAACAGTGCAGCAAAACTGCTCTGGATCCATTAGCTCCACTTTAAAAACTGTAATTCCTAAATTATAGATCTGCTTTTCTGCCGTTCCTCTCACTCTGCTGGGCTGGCTGAGCTCTCTGCAGCACCAGCTGCAACCAGATCATGTTGTGTGGCACTTGTGCCCCATTTTAAATATTTAAGGATAAAAATTGGCCCAGGGTTTTGGAGTGGGACAGGCTGGGAGGGTGTGGGGAAATGGGTTGTAGTTGCAGCCATGCTTAGGAGCAGAATTTATCACCCTGAGCCAGGACTAAAGGTGCTGCAGATCAATGGTTTAAGTCGAGTTTGCTTTGTGGTTTCCCTACCAGTAACAAGGCACTTAAATCCTGCTAAATTGAGTTTTTAGCTTGTTTGCCTCTTTCCAGCAATGGCAGATGCCAAAGGGATTTATTAGGGCTGTGTGCGAGTCCCTCTGTCCCTTTCCCACCCAGCTTCCTCCTGCTCCTTCCCTCAAAGTGCTGATCTGGTTCCTGACAGTTGTAAAAGTTCCTTTGCAAACATAACCTGAGGGAAATGTTTCTCTGCATTCAGAATGTGCTGCCCCTTTTTAATGTCTGAGTTTCAAGCTGTGCTTTCTGAAAAGTGAATTAATGACTGGGAAAATAATGACCCAAGGGCTGAAAGCCAAGTATTTCTCTCCTTTCAATAAGGAGATATTTTTATTTTTCTTTCCTTTCTGGTCTCCTCCATATTTTACCAGGCTTAAATGTGAACTACTTTGTAGAATTAATAAGTGGTTTAGGAAACAACAGAAGCTCTAAATAGTGTTTATTTTGGGAATATAAACTAATAATTGTGCAGTGCAGTGTGGGCTGAGAGTCCAGAGGAGGGAGTGACTTCCTAAATGCTCTCAGTGACATCCAAAGGCTAAGAGTGACTTAAAAACAATAAAACCTGCAGCTCTGAAATGAAATGGGAATTTGATTTTACTGGGGCACTTACTGCTCTGACACAGGGCCAAGAAATTAAATAAAATTTTTATTTTAGAGGGTCACTTTCTGCTCTTCATTTCCAAGGGGCATTTTCTGCTCTGGCACACTTCTAAGGAGTGGGTTCTGTTGGATTTCTCCCCTTGCAGGTGTGGTGTGAGGCTAGAATGAGGATCTGTGTGTACTCCTGAAGGCTCTGTTGGTGCCCAAGCCCCTTGCACTCTCCCTGGAGAAGGATTTTTGTGAGAAGGATTTTTGTGAGCAGCATTTTGCATTTGCTCTGCACACCTTGGCCATGGGGAATGAGCTCAGTCACAGGAGGTACTGCAGGAGGTTCAGGAGGTTTGAGAGGCTGCCAGCTGAGGAGGAAACAGCTGTCCCTGATGTCCCCACGGCCCAGCCAGCCCAGGGTGAAGGGTTTGGGGGCAGTGGGAGCCCCCCTGAGAAGGAGGAACCCCAGGGTGCTGCTATGGGGCACGGAAGGAAAAGAGCAATGGCCTTGTGCTCCTCACATGAGGCCCATGGAATTCTGAGGGCCTCAGAGCTGCAGGAGGCTGGGGATGACCCCCCTGCCATAAACCCAGATGGAAAAACTCCTGCTCCGAGCCAAGGAAGAGCTGAAGCAGCTGGAGGGCACCCAGAGGTGACAACAGGGGACCTCCCTGTGCAGCCTGCAGCGGGGATGGGACAGCAGGACACCAAGCAGGGCACGGTGAGAGGCGGCTCGGGGACACACAGGAGAGCCAGCAGCAGGCAGTGCAGGGCCAGCCCTCTCTGCAGGTGGCTGAGGAACCTCAGGAGCCCAGCAGAGAAACCCAAAGCCAAGCCTGGAGCAGCCTCCAGCCAAGAGTGAGGCTCCTGTGGGCTGGTAAAGGATCAAGGGCCCAGTGTGATACCTGCAAAAAGGAAGAAAAGACTGGTGAATATACATCTATGCAATAAGAGGAGGTTATTTTTGTCGTCTTTGAGCTGCTTTTCTGCTGGATATTCCTGCCTTACACCTACATGGAGCACAGAAGCATTCCCTCAGGAAGGTGGAGCAGGGAAATGGACTGGCTCTGTTCCCTCAGCCAGCAGCTTGTGAGGATTGTCTGGCTCTGCTCTCACTGGGACTGCTCTGTAAAACTCCTTTTGAAACCCTCAAAGGTGCAGCTTTGGCTCTTCCTGGTGCTTCTATCATTATTTGATTTCCTTTCTCCTGTTTGCAGCAACTCTGCTTAGTGGCCCAGAGAAGGATGAGCAGCATCAGTGGTATCACCTGAATTAATTGATTATAAAATGTACCTGCTTACAAATGCACAATGGTGGTGGTGGGTGCTGTGGGGGAGGCTTGGGGAACCAGGGGTTCCAGTTTTGCTGCTGGAAGTGTTTGCTTTGTGTGCTGTTGGATCTAGAAGTCAATAAAAGCCACTTTCACTGCCTCCGATGAAGCCTTGGCTGCAGCTGGAGTGGGGTAAGGGAGGGAAGGAGGGGATGGGCTGGCCCTGCCTGCCCACAGATGTGGGGAGTGGGCACTGGGAGGGCTCCCTGTGCTGCTCTGGCTCTGCTGGGGCTGCTCCTGCACAAACTGGCTCAGGTAAAATCTTTAATTTGGTTGCTGCCATGTGGGCCCTCCAGGTGTCTCAGAGCTGATCTAAGAATGCTGAACCTTGTTCTGCTAAAGATTCCAGCTGGGGCCAAAAATCCTTCTGAGATTCTTCTCCAGAAATCCCTTTCTGGAGAGAGGAGAGGCAGAAAGAGGAGCTGGCAGAGCCAAGGAGGGGCTGCAGGGCTGTGCTGGAGCTGCCCAGCTCATTGGGGATGCCAGCCTGGCCTGGGGCAGCAGGGAGGGGGAGAAATGGGAAGATGATGAGCAGCAGCCCGAGCTCCTGAATGGCCTCCTGCCCTGCCTGAGGTACCTGAGCAGCTCCTGGAGCAACTCCTGAACCTTCCTGAGGTACCTGAGCAGTTCCTGCCCTGGCTGCTGCTCAGTCACTGCCCTGAGGCACTGATGGAGCTTTGATCCCATTCCTGCCTGGACCACAGGTAGGAAACTCCTCATTCTTCTTCTTCTCCTTCAGCTCTTTCCTTCTCGGAAGCTCCAGTTTAATTTCCTCCCTCGATGTCCCCTTTTTAGTGATGCCTTAGGATTTTAACTTTTCTATTTTCCATCTATTTGCAACCCTGCAGTTCTTTAGTGTAGAGCTCCAAACTCCACACACAGTGGGAGCTGCTGCTTCCCCATTCGGGGCAGACACAACAATTCCTCTCCAGGCCTGGCAATCAAGGACACCTCACTGCCTCAGGCCCCAGAGATGGAAACAAAAGGGAGTTGGGGGCAGCAAACTTGGGGTCAATGACTTCATCAGCTGAAGCTGGAATTGGCAGATTCACCCCCAAAATGCAAATGGACCAAACTTATAAAAGTGCAAAACCCATGACCCATTGTCCATTTTTGGGTGGGTTTTGTCTGCCCTAGATGTAACTGAAGGCCCTTCAAGAAATAGAACTGCTTTTTATTCTCTTTTTTGTTCTAATTTTGTGTGTCCTCTGTTTTTAGGTAGCCCAAAAGGCACAGTAGGTCCTGAGGTGACCAGGGACAGCCAAGTACCTTCATCTCATTGATCACTGCATCAATGTCCCTGCTAAAATCCCCTTAACGAGCTTAGAGCACACCTTGGAGCTCTTTTGAACAGAATTAGGACAAAAATATCGCTTCAGCACATCCCCTTCCACACCTCTACCTCCATCCAAAGCTGTTGGCTGTGCCAGCCAAGAAATAAATAAGCAGGGAAGCAGCTGCTCTCCACCTTGTGCTCACCAGCACCATCTGCTCTGCTGCCTCTGCCCGTGCAAAAAAAGAAAAAAGAATTCCTTGGGTGCTCATGACCTCTGAGGAGAACATTTGCCTCCTGCCATGCCCAGGTTCCTCAAATAAAAGTCCCAGAAGTTTTCAAAAGCAGAAATGGACCCCTAAAAGACTGGAATGTTCACTTTTACAGGCAGCAAAACTTATTTTTGCTGTTCCTAAAGTCAGTGAGGTGTCCAAGTGCCACCCTTTATTCACTCAGTCTTTTTTATTTAAGGCAGGAAGGTCTTTGTTTGTTTCAAATATTGACTCTTTGAATGTATTTGTTTAGGTTTTCAGGTTGGTTTAGAGTTTGTGTGGGTTTTTTTGTTGTTGTTTTTTGGGGTCTTTCTTGAGGTAAAGTTGTTCTGTGGGGTCTTTTTTGAGGCAAAGCTGTTCTGTGGTTTTTTTTAATCCAGATTCCATATCTTGATGGAGAGGAGGCCCTGACAAAGAGAGCTCTGGAACTTGAGGAAATAATGCAGCTCAGGTTTCCTTTATTGACTCAGGTTTTTTATGGGTTTTTTTGTTTTGTTTTTCTTTTTAAGGCAGGAAGGTCTTTGTTTCAAATATTGACTCTTTAAATGTGTTTAGGTTTTATGGTTGGTTGGTTTGTTTGTGTTCTTTTTTCTTTTTTGTTTTTGGGTTGTTTTTTGAGGCAGAGATGTTCTGTGATTTTTGTTTTGTTTTTAATCCAGATTTCATATCTTGATGGAGATGAGGCAGTGAAGAAGAGAGCTCTGAATGATAAATTGGAATCTTGGGGAAATAAAGCAGCTCAGGTTTCCTTTATTGACTCAGTCCTTTTTTTTTAAAGCAGGAAGGTCTTTGTTTGTTTGTTTGTTTGTTTCAAATATTGACTCTTTGATTTTATTTGTGTTGGTTTGTTTGTTTGGGTTATTTTTGTTTTTGGAGTTTTTTTTCCTGCAGAGATGTTCTGTGGGGTCTTTTTTGAGGCAGAGATGTTCTGTGTTTGTTGGGGTTTTTTTAAATCCAGATTTCATATCTTGATGGAGAGGAGGCCCTGAAGAAAAGAGCTCTGAAACTTGGAGAAAGAAAGCAGCTCAGGTTTCCTTTATTGACTCAGTCTCTTTTTTTTTTTTTTTTTTTTTTTTTAAGTAGGAAGGTCTTTGTTTGTTTAAAATATTGATTTTTTGAATTTATTTGTTTAGGTTTTATGTTTGCTTTGGAGTTTGTTTGTTTGGGTTTTTGCTTTGTTTTGGAGTCTTTTTTGAGGCAGAGATCTTCTGTGATTTGTTGATTTTTTTTATTTTTTTTTAATCCAGATTTCATATCTTGATGGAGAGGAAGCCCTGAAGAAGAGAGCTCTGAATCACAAATTTGAAACTTGGGGAAAAAAGCAGCTCAGCTTTCCTTTATTGACTTCTTTCTTTTCTTTTTAAGGCAGGAAGGTCTTTGTTTGTTTGCTTCAAATATTGTCTCTATAAATGTGTTTAGGTTTTATGGTTGGTTTGTTTGGTTGGTTTTTTTGTTTGTTTGTTTTTGGGGTATTTTTTGAGGCAGAGATCTTCTGTGTTTTTGTTTTTTAAATCCGGATTTGATATCTTGATGGAGAGGAGGCCCTAAAGAAGAGAACTCTGAATCATAAGAAATTGGCATCTTGTGGAAATAAAGCAGCTCAGGTTTCCTGAGTGTGGAAAATGGATGGTTTGAAGTGTTGAGAGCATTTTTGAGGTGGATTCTGTCCTTGGAGAGGAGCTCAGCTGATTCCTTTGGTTCCTTCCAGGCCATTTCTCCTTCTGCCCTTGTTCCCAGAGCTCAGCTGACAATGCTTTGTCCATCCATTACAGCTCATTAAAAATTCAGGATGAATCTGCTTTTCATGGTGCAGCTTCAAAATTCACCACACATCTGAGAAAAATTATCAAAAAATGTGGTTTTCTCCATTGTGAGGTAAAGAACTTGGTTTAAATTTGCTGTGAATTTGCTTAGATTTGCTCTTTTGTGGGTTTGGTTTGTTTGTTTTGAGTTTTTGGTTTTTTTTTTATTTTGTTTTTGCTTTTTGTTTGTTTTGGGGGCTTTGCTGGGTTTTTTTTTTTTTTTGTGGTTTTGGGGTTTTTATTTTCTATTTGGTTGTTTTGTTTTGTTTTTTGCTGGGATTTTGGAGGGTTTTTCGGGGTTTTTTTTTTTTGGTGTTTGGGGTTTGTTTTTCCCTAGAAGAGCTTGAAGTTAGAAAGCTTTTTACACAGAATTTAGGAGTCTTGCTCATCTTTCCCTGTCTGCTGCTGGAAAATGTTATTTCCTTCTATTCCTCTATTGTGAAAGGAAATTTCCTGCAGTTATTGGTTATTTTGTCAATTCCTCAAATAGAGGTATTTTAGTTTTAATTTTATTTATTTTATATTTATATTTATAGTTATGTTTCCATTTATATTATTTTGTTGGTTTATTTTGCTTTTTTAAACATTTTATTGTGGTGTTTTTATTTTTATTTATCTACATTTTGTAGGTATTTTTATTTTAAGTGAACCCAGGTATTTGTTGCAGTGCTTCCTGCAGAAATCCATTTGGAGCACTGGGTTTATAAATAGGGGCACTCTGGTTTATAAAGGTTGGAAATCATTTTTGACAATGCAAAAAGGAGCAGCACTGGGGATGGAACCTCACAGCCAGAGCTCCACTGCAGGGGGAAAAAACTTTGAATTCAGAATTAAATTTGAGGTTTGGTGACCTGGTTTGCAATCCCTTCTCTTGTACCTGTTTCAGGTGATGGAAAATCAGTTTTATTGCTTCTTTAAGGGGAAAATCTGAGCACATCAGCTCTGATCAATTAACTAAGGGCTAACCTGGGTCAAATGCAGGTCTGAGGTAAATGTTTCAGCCTCTTACTGCAGGGGAAATAATCTAACACAGATTTGTTCTGGGTGGTTTGACCCCTCCAGTGACCTGAAGAATAATGCGAATTTTCTTAGATTTGAACGTCTTGCATTCACTGGACAAGAAAAAATCCATTTTACAGTCTTAGCTATAATTCACATGAAAATACACCCCAAACTACTGATTTTTCTTTTAATTTATTTTATTTCAATATTTTTAATCCAAAATAACAGCAGCTATAGAAGTTTTGTGGCACATTAACCCCAAACTGTTGGAAATTGAGGAGCTGCTCCTAGGAGGACTCACTCCTGTGAACAGGCACCACCCCTCACGCTTTCATTAATAAATAAATAAATAATAAATTTCCAGCAATCTCAGGAGCTGGCGCTCTTTTGTCCTGCCTAACAGCTGAAGCAAGATTTTAAACATATTTTTGTCAAATTCTTTTACCTGAATGCACGGAAATATCCCAACAGAGGACAAACCCAGCACGGTGCCTTTCTTCTGTCAGAGCTTTTAGCCCCAGATCCTCATCTTGTCGCTTTGTGAACACAATCCCTGAGGGAATAAAAAAAAAAAAAGGTGGAAAAAAAAATAAATTATTGATGCTTCTTGCTTAACCCTGATTTAGAAATGCAGGAACTCAGCGTGGAGGTGGCAGTGAGAAGCCAATAGTTTTGAACATCTTACAGCTCTTGCACAGAGTTCTGCTGTGCAGCTGCAAAGCTTTGGGAGGTTTTCCTCTCCCCTTTCAATTAGGCAGCACATGGGAACACTTCAAGGAATGAGCTCCAGGCTTTTCCTGGATTCCTTGCATCCCCTTGGAGAGAGATAATGTGTTTGTGGGGTGCCCTGATGAGAGAAGGAATGATGAATCTGACTCTATGTTCTCAAAAGGCTAATTTATTATTTTATTATACTATATTATATTAAAGAATACTAAAGAATACAGAAAAGATACTTACAAAAGGCTGAAAAATAATAGTGAAAACTCATGACTCTCTCCATGCTGAGTTTCTGCATTTCTAAATCAGTCCTGTGTTAAGCAGGAAGCATCAATAATTATTTTTAACTTATTTTATTTTTCCAGAGGTTTTTTTTTTTCCTCTTGTAGCCCAACCTCACGGCAGAAGAAGCAGAGAGATAAAATCAAACACAAAAGGCAAGAGTGAAACTTCCTTTAGGGCTGCTGGATTGCTGTGCGAGCCTCTCCAAGAGCATCCCAAAAGCATCAGGTTGAGTCTCTTAAATTGCTCCTAAAAGGTACCTGAGTAATTTAAGATGTTTTGGAGGAAATTGCACTTATTCTGGGATTATTTTGCACTGACCTGGCTCTGTTCCCTCACACAGGAACCTCTCCAAGCCGGGACTTGGCAAACCAAGCCCAAATACCCACAATTAAGTTCTAACAAAGTCTCAGGGTTTCTCTGCACCACCCACAGGAGCACTGCCAGGTGCTCAGCACTGTCACAGACACATTTTATGGAAAATCCTTTCCTTAGGATTTTTCCTCCTGAGAAGCTGCGAGACCTCAGGAACAAAATGCAAACAATGGTTATCTGCTGCTGTGGAATGCAACAGGTGCATCTGGGATTGGTCTCATGTGGTTGTTTCTAATTAATGGCCAATCACAGTCAGCTGCCTCAGACAGAGAGTCCAAGCCACAAACCTTTGTTATCATTCTTTCTTTTTCTATTCTTAGCCAGCCTTCTGAGGAAATCCTTTCTTCTATTCTTTCAGTATAGTTTTAATATAATATATTAAATATATTGGGATATACATATATATCAAATATATATGTATATCCCAATATATAGTATATATATAATATATATGTATGCATACATGTATATATAATATATATGTATATATATAAAATATATAATATCTAATATGTAATATATATAATATATATAATGTATAAAATATATATATTATATCTATAATATATATAATATATATTGTGATGGTGTTCACAGGGGTCTCAGGTTGAGGGAAGAGACAAGGATCTGACTCCATGTTTCAGAAGGTTTGATTTATTATTTTATTATATATATTACATTAAAACGACACTAAAATAATGCAAGAAAAAGTTCTCCTCAGAAGGCTGGCTAAGCTAAGAATAAAAAGGAATGAATAACAAAGGTTTGTGGCTTGGACACAGAGTCTGAGCCAGCTGACTGTGATTGGCCATTAATTAGAAACAACCCCATGAGACCAATCCCAGATGCACCTGTTGCATCCCACAGCAGCAGATAACCATTGTTTGCATTTTGTTCCTGAGGCCTCTCAGTTTCTCAGGAGGAAAAATCCTAAGGAAAGGATTTTTAATGAAAATATGTCTGTGACAAAATATTATATATGTTATATAATATATATTGTATAATATTTAAATATTTTATATATTATATCATAATAAATCAAGCCTTTTGAAACATGGAGTCAGATCCTCATCTCTTCCCTCATCCTAAGACCCCTGTGGACACAGCACTTCCTTTCAAACCCTGCCACCCATTTAAATGAAGTTTCTGCCTCCTGAAAGGCACATGGCCCAGATTTCAGCTGCAATTTCCCTCCCCTCCCCTGATCCCTCCTCTGATGGCATTTAATGTTCCCAGGCACCTCCCGAGCCCAGAATGCCACAGCTTCCCCTGATAAACTAAAAATCTCTGACCGTATCAGTGCAAGTGAACAAACACATAAACAAAGGTCATAAACTGAATTTATATGACTTCTGATAAAACTCCTCCTGACAGCTTTGTGGGGGGATTTTTTAGCTGACAATTCTCTTTGCAGCACTGAGAGTGTTCCAGGCTTGCTGCCTGTTTACTGTGCCTGTGGTGGTGCACACCTCTGACAAATACACCGCTTTCTGCCATCAGAACAGAGTGGTGAGCAGCAATTAATGGCATCTCCTATAAATCCCACCCTTTTCTCCTCCTTTCTGCTGCTAAATATGCAAAAGATTATTGGAGAAATGCTCTGACAACACCAAGAGCAAAGAGGGGTGCCCATTACTTACCCCAATAAAAACTTTACCTCATTAAAAAGGAACCTGAAAATGAAATCACTGTTTTCTGTCGCCTCATAGGTTTAGTTTACTCTGCTCCCCACAGGAAAAGTTTCCTGTTTTCCTCACATTAATCAAGTGCTGAGTTTGAGCTGATCCTTCTGCAGCTGAAGGAAGGAGCAAAACCCACCTCACGTTCCTCTCACTGCCAGCCCTTCCCCGCTCTGCCTTTGTTTTCAAAATTAACTTTCGCGTTTTCTGGGAGCTGAGAAAGCCATTACAGACAAGACCAAACCAATTTTTCTTTCCAGCATGTGTGATTGTTTTCTAATTCCCTCAAAGGTTAATGTTTAAAATGAATAATGGGTGGTGGGGGAGAGGAGAAAAAAAGGGATTTTTCCAGCTCTCCTTTCCCTCAGCTCACACAGCACGGAGGTGTTGCTGTCTCCTTGCACCAGGGATATTTTGGAAGCCTTCAGAGCTGTTTTACCTTGGGTGGTGGCCTCCAAAACCTCCTTCAGGCCCTGCTGGTGGATTTGCACAAAGGGAATCGTTTTTCCTCCTGTTTTCCTTCCCTGAACTCCTCCTGATGCTGGGAAGAATGAGGGATTTCTTTCCAAGCAAGCTGTGGGGCTGCTGGGAGATAAAACCAGCACTGGGAGAGAAAAGAAACAATGGGAAGGATCCCACTGATTGATGAATGGAAAAAGAGATTTGCTATTACAGATAAACTGTAGGTTTGCTGATAAATGAAATTGGACATTGAAAGTTGAAAGAAACAACAGGGAAAACCCCCAAAATTCAGCAAGAATTAAAAATAAAAAGGCAGGGTTATACATTAGAGGGGAATCTTTGGGATCAGGTGTTCTGGGAAGTCTGAACCTCTCAAGTACCTCAGAAATGGGGAAAGAGAGAAGGGAAATGCGGCTGGAAATTGGGATAAGAAGGAGGTTGCATCCTCCAAAATTGGAGAGATCCCAGGGAATGCTCCATGGCCTCTGCCTTGATTGGAATAAAGTTCCAGGACTGCTCTGTCTCCTTTTTGGACATCAACCTCTGGTGTTTGTGGATGGATTTTCTCAGCTTAGAGAGCCCCTGAGAGTGGAATGGTTGGCCCAGATTTCAGGAGAGCACCCTGAAATCACCCCTCAGGTGCAGGTGACAGGGAAGGGAAGGGGAATTGAGTTCTCCTGGCTCCCCAAAATCCCTCTGAGCTGGCACAGCCCCGAGCTCACAGTGGGGTCCCATTGTTAGGAAAATCAATCCACAAACACCAGAGGCTGATGTCCAAAAGGAGACAGAGCAGTCCTGGAACTTTATTCCAATCAAGGCAGAGGCCATGGGGCATCCCCTGGGATCTCTCAAATTTTTGGAGGATGCAGCCTCCTTTTTATCCCAATTTCCAGCCACATTTCCCTTCTCTCTTTCCCCATTTCAGAGGTACTTGAGAGGTTCAGACTTCCCAGAACACCTGATCCCAAAGATTCCCCTCTCATGTATAACCCTGCCTTTTAATTTTTGATTCTTATGGAATTTAGGGCTTTCCCCCATTGTTTCTTTTATCTCTCAGTGCTGGCTTTATCCACGAGCAGACCCCCAGCTTGTTTCTAAAGACAAATCTGTCATTGCTCTCAGCAGGGCAGCGAACATCCCAGCCCCGTGGAAATGCTGTGCTCCCATTTGGAAAAGCTGCTGGATTATCCTGGAATAAATCCACACTGTTAGCCCTTATTAAATTAAAACCTGCTGGCTTGGAGGAACAAAATTAGTAATGCTGTGAACTCTCCCGTGGGCTGGAAATGTAAAGGAGCTTGGCATTGCAGAGAGCTGCTGCAGAACAGAACTCTTTGCAGGAGGGAAGAAAGTAAGGAAATCTATGAAGTCATTGACTAGTTTAGTTCAAAAACACATGGCTCAAAATCGCAATATAATTATCCCAGTGCCCACAGTTCCTGTTAGAGATGTTATACTGCTGGGTCAATGTATATATATATATTTTTTTTTTTTTTTTGAGCTGAGTTAACACATACATCATGTTTCAGGATGCTGCTGAATGCAGTGAATTTCATTTCACAGGGTGAGCAGCTAAACTTAGGTAGTCTGCTCGGGGTGACCGCTGAAGTTTGTGCCAGAAGTGAGAATTTGGGAGCCAGCAGAGCTCACAGATAGCTGTGATGTCATGTCACAGACATCTTTTATGAAAATCCTTTGCTTAGGATTTTTCCTCCTGAGAAGCTGGGAGGCCTCAGGAACAAAATGTAAACAATGGTTATCTGCTGCTATGGAATGCAACAGGTGCATCTGGGATTGGTCTCATGGGGTTGTTTGTAATTAATGGCCAATCACAGTCAGCTGGCTTAGACTCTCTATCCGAGCCACAACCCTTTGTTATTCATTTCTTTTTATTCTTAGCTTAGCCAACCTTCTGAGGAGAACTTTTTCTTCTATTCTTTTAGTATAGTTTTAATGTAATATATATCATAAAATAACAAATCAAGCCTTCTGAAACATGGAGTCAGCTCCTCGTCTCTTCCCTCATCCTCAGACCCCTGTGAACACGGTCACAATGTCCTTCTGGAGCAGCCTGGTTATCCACCAGAGCTCACAGATAGCTGTGATATCCCTTTAGAGCAGCCTGGTTATCCACCAGAGCTCACAGATTGCTCTGATGTCCTTCTGGACCAGCCTGGTTATCCCCCAGAGCTCAGCAGTGCAGGCTGCTGGTGCCACAAAACCAAGCCCTGTCATTGCACATTCCCACCTCATCCTTCTCCTTCCCTTTCCTCCCCTTGGAGCTCCAGCTCGCTGGTAAAACTCCCCCAGAAAGGGCTGCAAACCCCAGATTTCTCAGTTTTGTTGCAAACTCAGCTTCCCCTGAGGCTGTGCCCCAACCCCATCACAGTTTTGCACAGCTCTGGGACCTCAGAGCTGAACTTTCTACACCTCTCCCCTTCCCTCTGTGTGTGCAGAACTGTGCCCTCTCCTGAGGGATGGAGGAATTCCTGGAATTTGTGGAAATTATCTGCCGTGCTGGCTGCTAATTGTAAGGCAAACCTGTAAATAAAGGTATTCAGACTTCTGTAAATGCCCCTGTCAGAATCCTAAATTGGAAGAAAACCTTTTCTTTATAGAGAAATCGCCCCTCAGGTGAGGGTGACCTGGGACAAAGTGTGGGGACCCAAAATTGGAGCTGGTGTCACAGGCAGAGCACAGCCAAGGGTGCATTAAACTTTGATGGCTCTGCTCATGCATTAGCCATGTGCCAGTCAGCAAAGCTGCCCTGCTGGTAATTTTCCAAGGGAATCAGCTAATAATGGAGCAGCACAAATTATTCCTGCCTCTTTTTTTTTTTTTGCTGTTTCTCTTTTGCTTATTAGCACAAAAAAAAATCCAAATCGTATTGTGGAGGCTCCACACAATGGAGGGGATTTGGGGGGCAGATTGATGGAGATGCACTTTTCCTTTAATTTTCTAAACGCCTGAGACCTACAATCCTCAGGAAAACCCCACAAATGATGCATGAGGCAGAGTTTTACAGAGCCTGTGCTCCTTCACAGGCCACAGGTGTCCAGCACCACGCTGGCATCCAGCAGAAAACAGCCTCAGAAATGCCCTGGCAGCAGAGAAACCAGCTGGTATTTCTGTCCTTCTCTCCTTTGAAGCAGAACTCCAGCTGATTACATGGTTGGAATATGGAGGGGGAAAAAAATAAATAAAAGAAGAGATGGTGTGAGGTTTGTCCTGAATGGAGCATTGAGGCTGAGGAAAGCAGTGCTGCCCAGGGAAAGGCAGGAGGAGGGAGGAATGGGAAATCTCAGAGAAATTCCAGATTTTTATGCTATTGAGAGAAAAGTTTTAGACAAAGCATGAATTAGTTGTGCTCTGGCACAATCTGAGTGCTCCAGTGGTTCATGTGGCACTGGAGAGCAGCAGGAGAGGAAAAGCACCTCAAAAACCTCATCCCAGCAGGGAAAAGGCATCACTGCCTCTGCCATTCCTGGAAAAACCCTACACCTCCAAAAACCTCCCAGGCTCTGAGGAAAATTGTTTCTGCAACAAGCAAAGGAATGATTTATTACCCTCCCTAGCCAAAATCTGCAAATCTCAGAGATCAGGGACACCAACACACTCTGAGCCACAATCTGGAGCCGTGCTTTCGTCTGAAATCAGGGATTTCTGAGGTTGGAAAAGCATGGCAAGCAATAAAATGGTCCCATAAGTAAACAGGTATTTCTGAGGTTGGAAAAGCATGGCAAGCAATAGAATGGTCCCATTTTATTTTTAGTGGGTGTAAATGTGCTGCGAGAGGACGACAGGAGTGACAGAAAAGTGCTGGCACACACTTCTTGTTCTCTTTCTGCCCAGTTACCGGCACAGCAGCACAGTGCTAAACTTCCTTTGAATATTACCATAAAAAGTAATAAAAACAGCAGAAAGAGCAAGGGGAACCTGGAGCTGGAGTGAGATTTATCCCAGATTATAACCCAGCAGGATTATGCTCCCCTTCCCACAGTGGAGGCTGGAACTGGAGCAGCCTGTGACTTGTGCCAGGCTCTGTTAAACCCCAAAAAATTTAAAAAACCTTTCAGTACTCTTGCATTAAGAGAGTCGCACCCTGAATTTTGGTGATGTTGAATTTTCTGCATGCTTCTGAACCTCAGCCCTGATTTTGTGCAGTTTGTGGGATGAATTTCTGCTGAAATGATGAATTATTCTCACTGCAGGGTCTGGTTTGTTCACCATTCACAGTTTAGCCCTTGCAGACCTTCCCCTGAGGTTTGGTTATTCCACTTTCACAGCTTTCTGGGCTTTTTTTTTTTAAATTCTGAGCTGGTTTATTTGGAGAATCCCCTTGCACAGCAGGGCTGAGCAGCACAAAGGGGAGAGAAAAGTGTGGCAGTGTCCACAGGGTCTGAGGATGAGGGAAGAGACGAGGATCTGACTCCATGTTTCAGAAGGCTGATTTATTATTTTATGATATATATTACATTAAAACTATACTAAAAGAATAGAAGAAAAGGTTTCATCAGTAGGCTGGTTAAGAATAGAAAAAGAAAGAATGATAACAAAGGTTTGTGGCTCGGATAGAGGGTCTGAGCCAGCTGACTGTGATTGGCCATTAATTAGAAACAACCACATGAGACCAATCCCAGATGCACCTGTTGCATTCCACAGCAGCAGATAACCATTGTTTGCATTTTGTTCCTGAGGCCTCCCAGCTTCTCAGGAGGGAAAATCCCAAGGAAAGGATTTTCCATAAAAGATCTCTGTGACACACGAGAATGCTGATCCCCCTGGGTGCTGTCTCAGACCCACCACGAGCTCTCCTTGAATTGAAATTCCACCAACAGTGTCAGAAACATAAAGAGCAAACCCTGGAATTGCCTGTGCTGTACAGACCCCTCCTGACGGCAGCTTATCAGCCTGCACAATGTGTTGTTATTCCAGTAAATGCTGTGTGCTGGTTTATTATTTAATGAAATGCAGCTCTAACAACCCATAAGATACAGAAGGGCTGCTCAGGCTTCTTGCAGGGACTGGATAATTCAATGTGCTGTGGTTAACAGGAGAAAAATGTGGGAAAGATAAGATTATTAGTGCAAGAAAAGCAAACTGGAGGGAACTTCATGACCACGGGGAACTTTTTTATGACTTTCTGACATTCAGGTCTCAATTATCAGAGCCATGGCTCAGATCATAAACAGAATTTATCTCTGGCAGAAGTAGGCTGCTTTATTACAGCCTTCAGAGCAGTGAATGTTTTGATAATGAAGTTAAAGGAAAAGCAGAAGTTCCCAATTTGAGAGGAGCCTTTGCTGCTTGTGACGCTGGTGCTGGGCTGGGTCAGAACTAAATCAATAATTCTGCCCTCAGGAGGGCTCTGCTCGTGAAAAATCCCCCAAATTGATGCTTAAGTGCCACTGACAAAGAATTATATTTTCTTTAGGGGGCCTAAATCTCTGGAGAGCCGAAGTGTTTGTATGGAAGTTGTGAAAAGCACCAATCACTTGTTTTTAGACTTTTAAAAGTTTAATAGTAATAAAATGGCTATAAAAATAGTAATGTAATTAGAGTAATAAAAATGTGGACAATTTGAATTAGGACAATATGAGACAATAAAAACAAAGAGTTACAGACAGTCTGGGTACCTCTTTCTGGGCAAAATAAGCCTGAAAAAGGACCCACGTTAACAGAGGATTAACCCTTAAAAACAACAGCCTGTTGCATATTCATACACCTCATCCATGATGCATAAATTCCATTCAAACACAGGATTCTGTCTGGGCAGTGTCAGCTTCTTCCTCTGAATCCTGAGCAAGGCATGAAGGAGTTAATTTCTTCTGATAATGGAGCAATAAATTCTCTTTCTCTGAAAGATTTGTTCATAAACCTCTGGTGTTTGTGGATGAGTTTTCCTGACACCTGCCTGCCCTTCCAAATCTTCCAAAAACACCTGCCTGTGTTCTCCTGTTCCCATGGGGGACAGAAGTGTTATCCCAGCGAGGAGACAGGGAAAAAACACCCGAACAAAGCTGGAACAGCAGCTCCTTCCCAACACATGCTGTAAATGCCAGCCCAGAGAAAGCAGAGCAGGGAGCAGATATCCAGGACATGTTCCTGCAGCACTATCAGGAGTTAACACCCTGAACTATCAGCTTGCTGTGTTAGGTCTCTTTAATAGCTCAGATGCAACAACCTTTTGCTTTTCATGCCTGGCTGCTCCCAAAATAGTATTTTTTTTATTTTTTTTTTCCCCCCTTCTGTATGTACAGAATTAGAACATCAAAGCTTGGACTGACAGCCCTCTAAAAATGTGACTGTGGTTATTCTTGGCTAGGTCTGGGGAGGAGAAGTGATCCCATTAGCCAGTTCTTGTGATTAAACACAGAATGCACCAGGCAGAGCACGGAGATGTTGAGGGCTCCTCTTCCTGGCCACAGAAATATTCACTGGACCATCTCATTCCCAGCCCTGTGTGATCCTCAGGACTCCAACAGGGCCCTCCAAGGATGGGATTTCAGGACAAAGGGAGCCCTGGCCATTTATTTTGGGCATCTGGGAGGCACCCAGGGAGTTCTTTGCACAGCACAGCCTGTGAGATGCCCAGAAATAATTTTCCATGTTCTGGAAAAAGGAACATTCTGTGCAGAAGGGAACAGGAGGGACAGGAAGGGCTGTTTCAAGAGACGTTGTGGAGGTTTCAGTGGGCATTGATGTCACGGAAATATTTTATGAAAAATCCCTTTGCCAGGATTTTTCTCCTGAGAAGCTGCGAAGCCTCAGAGGAAAAGAAAAACAATAATTATCTGCTGCTGTGGAATGCAACAGGTGCATCTGTGATTGTCCACGTTGATTGTTTTTAATTAATGGCCAATCACAGTCAGTTGGCTTGGACTCTCTGAGAGTCACAAGATTTTATCATCATTCCATTCCTTTCTATTCCTTGATAGCCTTCTGATGAAATCCTTTATTCTATGATTTTAGTATAGTTTTAATATATCATTTTTAATATATATCATAAAATAACAAATCAGCCTTCTGAAACATGGAGTCAAGATTCTCATCTCTTCCCTCGTCCTGGGATCCCTGTGAACGTCACCACACACTGATCTGTTTTAAAGAATAAAACAGATATATAATAATAATAGATTATTATATATTATGGTGAATATAATAATTATTATTGATAATTAATCATTATTAATAATTAATAATTATTAGATATTATTATATTTAATATAATAAATAAATGGGGAAGACAAAGTGTTTGAAATTCCAGCAAGCATCTGCAGATCCCAGTTTCAGGGAAGGGAATGACAATTTACCTGTGAAAGTGTCCCTGAGCACATGGAACAGAGCAAATATTGTCACTTCATTATCAATTCCATTATCTTAATTGCTGTAGAGTCAGGATAAAACTTTTTTTTTCCCCTGAAGTTGTATTAAAATAAAGTTTTAGAACAGGCAGTAAAAGCTGGTGTAAATGGACTCTTCTGCCTCCAGCTCTATTGGAAATATGCAGATTTTTAACCCTGTTCCCCATGAAAACAACACTCAGGCTTTCACAGTGGTTTCACCTCTTAATCTGCATCTTCTGCTCTCCAAATAAATCCGAGACAACTTGGTCAAACACGACACAGAGGCAGGAGACAAACACAGCACAATCCCCAGGGAATTCCCTTAAAAAGGGAAATTTAAGCCAAGGCGTGCAGCAAGGCTCCTGACAGAAGGAGGACGACAGCTTTTCATTAGGAAATCAAAGCCACCAAAGCCCGGGGCTTTTCTGAGGACAAATTTCATCAGCTCTGTGATCTCTTGGGTGCTGAAGCCAATTAACCACGAGGATTAATCCAGAGCAACTCACGACTCAACTCTCCTGGTGTTTTCTGCCTTAAAGGTCAAAGAAAGGGGCATGAAACCTGTCTAGGAACCTTGCGGGGGAAGTAAATAATTTTTAAAAATGAACTAAAAAGAGCAAAAGTTCTGCTGGAACACCATTCATCACCATCTAAGCACACTGTAATTATCCAACAATTACAGTACACAATGCATTTGTTTGAGCCTATTTGAAACCAGCACAATTTATGTAACTGGAAATGCACCAAGCAAGTAGGAATAATTACACCATAAATATGATGTAGTTAAATATCTGGAGTTTAGAAGCATTTCATTAAGAAAAATATCCAAGGCTGTTATGCTGTCATGAAATTAACCTTCTAGTCATAAGGATAAGTGGTATTTACGAATTTGAAAACAAAATGGGATGTAATTCCACTGCCATTACATCCAGGGAACTGGCAAATTATGACAGCCTCTATTGTAAAAGTGACTTTATACCCTGCTTTAGCCATTCACACCATCAAACCTCAGGGAGCTGACAAGAGAAATATTGGCCCTCTTATTTCCACAGTTCTGCCATTTTTCAGTCAGCTCAAGTTTCCATTTCCCCTGGCATTCTCCCCTTAAGGTTTAAACTGAGACCTCAATAATCTGAGTTTAGTGTGGAGCCAGAATTTCTGGAGCTGAGTTTCCTTTGCATGTTCTGGGCACATGGATGGTGCAGAATAAACTTTGCCACGGGAAACTTTTCCATCTTGGCCGCTGCATCAAGCACAGCCCAACAGTGAAACACCTCGAGCTGCCAGGTGAAAGAAATGCAGCTCAAAAACTCCCAGGATTTCACAGAAATTTAATTATATCTGCTACTTCAGCAAAATCCTTCAGGTGGTGCAGCTGGGGTGAACTCTGAGGTCTGGGAATCAACTCAAATTTAACCTATCTCCAATTACTTGCACTGATGAACAGAAATCACATAATTTCCTTCCATTTCTGATAGGAGGAGATTCCTCTGTCAGATTAAGACAGCCAGCATTCCACATGTGTGGCACACCCACCATTTCCACCTTTGGGAAACCTGGGCACGTTTAAATTTTATCAAATTTTAGCGTTTTTAAGACACAAAAGAATATTTAAATCCAACTCGCTCTCCTACAGGTCTGTCTGAAGAGGATTAAAGTTTTTCTGAGATGCTGGAGATTTAACAAAGCAAATTTCCCCCAAATCCTCCTCGCCCTTTTTTCTGCTCTGAGTTGGTCACAAATGAAGGCAGAGCCACCATGATGGCACTGGAGATAAGAAACTTGTCAAGGCACAAAAAAAATAAAAGGGGGAGAGTTGAGTTCAGAGGGAAGAAACAGAGAGGCAGGGCCTGATAATCACAAAAATAAATCAAAAAAATAAAAGGGGGAGAGTTGAGTTCAGGGGGAAGCAACAGAGAGGCAGGGCCTGATAATCACAAAAATAAATCAAAAAAAATAAAAGGGGGAAAGTTGAGTTCAGGAGGAAGAAACAGAGAGGCAGGGCCTGATAATCACAACGTTGCTCATTGGCTCGATACAAAGGTTGTAATTCAATTTCAGAGTTCTGCTCCAGTGCCTCTCTTAGGGCGTCAGCAGAGAATCCCTCAGTTGAATTCAGTGATTGCATCAATCAGCAGACCCTGTTTTATATTTTATTGAGAGAAAAAGGCAGCTCCTCCACCAGTGTCTGCACCGTGCTCCCGTTTAATTACTTCCAATTTTAAGGTAGTGGGATGTGAAACGCTAATTGAAAATTTTGGGCGCTTCCGTCGCGAAGTCGGAGCAGAATTTGTGTGCCCATCTGGATAATGGGAAAGGGATTTTATTTTCTAGATCATTGATTTATCATCATTAAGGGCCCAGATACAGCGTGCTGGAAGGCAGCCTCAGGAATGTGCTTTTTCCATTACGTTTACATGGCCTCAAATTGCCTCTGGCACTGTGAATGTTAAAATTGGCTGGGTTCAATTCAGTGAGATCTCCTCCTTTCTCTGTCAGGCTTATTTAGCTCATCTAGCTTTTGCAAACAAAGTTTTTTTGGGGTTGGTTGTGGGGGTTTTTGGTTTGGGCGTTTTTTTGTAGGGTGTTGAGGGAGTTTGTTTGAATTTGCTTTGTCTTTTGAGGTGGCATGGGTATTTTTTTATTGGGTTTTTTGTTTTATTTGTGGTTTTTTATAATATTTTTCTTTAAATAATCATTATTTTTAAATAAATAAAATTAAAAATAAATAATTTTTGAAATAATCATTCTTTTGTTTACCATTCTTAAAAACTCAGCCCCATACCCCGTTTATTCTGAACAGTAGCAAAGCCCATCTGTACAAACACATCCCTCTTGCCAAGCAGAACCTCAGCAATCAGAAATGAGTCTGTTGTTTATTTATTATTATAGAAACAACAAATTTAGCAACTAGAATTCCTGACCCACCCAGGCTACTTCTGAAATGGGAATTAAGACCAAATTTTTCCCTTTTTTATCAGCTTTACCTCCCCTGCAGGAGTGCTATAAAGGAGAAGGGAGAGTGCCCTGAAGGATCAAACCTTTAGAAAAAACAGGAATAACATTAATGCTGATTTTGGAAGTTGTTGATTTTTTTTTGTGCAGATGGAGGAAACAATTAAGAAAAAGTTTTAAATTCTCATAGCAGCTTATTCCTAGATCTTAATTCCTCATTCATCCTCCCAAAGAAGACCTTGATGAGAGAAACTCCTTGGAGTTACCTCAGCAGATTCCAAACCTGCTGTAGCTGTACCAACATCACCTTGAAGTAATTACATTAAAGAATTAAACGGAATTAAAGAATTCCAGTTCCATTTCTGAGTTTTCAAGATACGGATATCACTGGAATATTGAGAGTATTTTAGAAAATATGAGATTTTATTTGGCTTTCAGTTCCAGGAGTGCCAGCTGAGGATGTTGTTTTGGTGTTGATTGATACACGAGAAAACAGGGACCAGCAGAGGAGGGAAAACAACCGGGGTAGGTTACAGCTGACACAAAAAATAGATGAATAATTCAGCAATTACACACACTATTGCCACAAAAGTACATCAGGAGCATGGTCTTCCAGTGAAGCATCTGCCCAGTCCCAGGACAGATGGGTAAAATGATGTATTTTCATGTAGGAGTGCAAAAAGAGGCATCATGTTTAATTTTCCAGGGCCTTGAACCCACATCTGCCACACTTTCTGTGTGCTGCTCATTGCAACACATCGGTCAGTGAGAGTTTTTTTATATAAATATACATGGGGATATGAAACAATGCTGTTAGCAATAGCCAGAGAAATATATAAATATAAATATATTTATAAATATAGAAAAATACTAAAGATAAATACATAAATATGTGTATTTATAATAAATATAGAAATAAATACATATAAATATATATATTTATAAATAAATACAAATAAATCAAGTGAGAGGCACTTATTGCAACACATCAGTCAGTGAGAACTATTTTATATAAATATATGTGTATGTAAACACATATGTAAATATTATATATAATATAGACAAATGTATATATATTTATAGTGGTAATAGTCCTAGAAATATATAAATAAATGTGTGTATAAATATGTATTTATAAATATAGAAATAAACCAAGTGAGAGGTGCTTATGGCAACACATCAGTCAGTGAGAACTATTTTATATAAATAGATATGTGTGTATATAATAATAGTGTTAACAACAGAGAAATATGGAAATATATATAAATACTATATATATAAATAAATATATAAATATATATAAATATAAAAATAAATGGCAGCCTATCAAGCGGGAGGGGCTGGGGAAGCACTTGGAGCACTCCCAATAATTTATTTATTCAGCAGCTCCTCCAGGAACAGCAATCCATTCACCCTCTGCCCTTGAAGTACTTCATTATTTTTTTCTCTTTATTTTCTTTTCCTTCTCTTTGTTTTCCCTCACTGAACTCCTTTTACCCAATACACAGCTTTTGATTGAAGTTTTTTCAGGGTTGCAATCTCAGGATAAAGAGCATAAAGATCTGCAGTCAAAACCTTCATTTTCACTAAAATGCAGCTCTCACCTGCTCTAATCTTTCTCTTGCTAAAAGATACTGAGTTTCCCCTTCCTTTTATATGAGAGGATTTGGAGAAAATAATTATTCTGCTGGGCCACTGGGCATCTTTCCCCTGAAAAATTAATCTCAGGTAAAAAGAGTTGAGACTAAAAAGACTAAAAAGATTTCTTGTTAGTCTAAAGTAGAAATCTCTTGCACTAAGGATGCTTCCCTCAGGTGTGGCTGGGAAACTTTCACTTCAGCAGCACTCCAAAATCAGCTGGCAGCCCTTGCACAAGGCTAAAATTGAATTAAATTCCTCCCTGGAATAAATAATTAAAGTCCTTCCTGGGGCCATGGGCAGGGCTGCTGGGAGAAGATTCCCTGCAGGTCAAGGGCATCAGAAATTTCACTCTCAATAAGGAGGATTTGCCTTTCTGGGAGCCAGGGAATTCCCTGTCCACAGCAATGGATGTGTCCTGCTCTTCCAAAACGCTCCAAAAACAACGTGGGACCTCCCAAACTCCTGTTTGCCTGTGGCATTCACATTCTCTGAAAAAGCCCTGCTCCCAGGATTTTTCTCCTGGGAAGCTGAGAAGCCTCAGAGAAAAGGAAAACAAATCTTATCTCATTTGCTTCTCCTGTGTTGTGCTCATGTGGAATGTGGTTGGAGATTTTTTACCCACAGGTGATTGTTTCATTGGATTCTGCTATGAGTTTTGACTCTTTGGCCAATTACAACCAGCTGTGTCAGGACTCTGGAAAGAGTCACGAGTTTTCATTATTATCTTTTTGACCTTCTGTCTGTATCCTTTCTGTATTCTTTAGTATAGTATAGTTTAGTATTCTTTAATATAATATAGTACCATAAAATAATAAATTAGCCTTCTGATGTAGTCATGGAGTCAGATTCATCATTCCTTCCTTTGTCTGGGGGTAACGCAAATACAATATCAAATATGTTAAAAAATGACTTTATCCATTACAAAATCCTGATTTTCAGCCTGGATTTAATGAGTTTGGGTGTCCATATGCTTGAGAACCTGCTGGAGCTCCTGCAGGGCCTGGCCCCAGCGCTGTTGCACACTCCTGCACAGCTGGGATGTGTTTGGAGATTGTTTATCCAACCCGTGATTGTTCCATTGGCTTCATGTCAATTGTTTTCACTCTTTGGCCAATTACAGCCAAGCTGTGTCAGGACTCTGGAAAGACTCACAAGTTTTCATTATTATCTTTTTAGCGCTCAGTAAGTATCCTTTCTGTACTCTTTAGTATAGTTTAGTATTTTTTAATATAATATATTATCATAAAATAATACATTAGCCTTCTGAAAACATGGAGTCAGATTCATCATTCCTGCCTTGGTTGGGGCATTCCCAGCAAATAAAAAAGGCAGCAGATTCCAGGAGGAGAAGGACATGAGGAATTTGGCAGATAACACCAGTTCTGCAGGCTGAGAGTGGCCATGAGGACACTGCCAGCCTGATCACCAAAAGGTGAGCCTGAAACCCTTCTCAACTCTTCCCCTTTCTCAAGTCAATTTAAAAAAAATCAATAAAGTTTTGGTTAGAATTTTCTCTCTGGGCAGAACTAGCTCGTCTCTGTCCTGGGGAAGGCTGACACACTGATTTTACAAATTCTGGCCTGTTTTTTCCCATTATCTCCCCCAGGCAGCAGACAGAACCTCCCCTCTCCATCAGAGCCCCCCAGGTTTGATGAGGGTACTCAGAGCAGATAGCAGATTTTTCCTGTTTTTTTTAGGAACAGGCATTTTTAGAAATGCATTTAGGAGAACAACAGTTTGTTCCTGCTGAGTCTTTCTCCCATGCTCTCATCTCCTCCCAGCTACACCTGCAGGGACATCCTCACCTGCCCTCCAGCCACCACAAACCTGCAGGAATTGCCTTTTTTGATTTGATTTCCCCCAGCAGGAGCCCCGTGGAAGCTCAGATTGGCTTCCTGGAGAGAACACCAGTCTATAAACACCAGGCTGGTGGAAATCAAATTTTCTCTTATGGTTCTTAAAACAGAGATTTTTTTTTTTTTTGTTACTCCTCTAGCATTAGCTCCTGTTCAGGTTTATCCTCCCAGCTGGGCTTACAGCACTGAGATGTGATTGCTGAACACCTCCCAGTGAGCAGAGATCAGAATCCAGACATTCCCAGGCCTCCAAACCGATCTGTGCAAAGACAGGGACAAGATGCTCTCACATTTACAGCTGAGCTATTAAATGCTGCTCCTTGCTGGCTGCAGCTCCCCAGCCCCAGGCACACATCCCTGCACTGCCAGGGCTACAAGGGAGAACCCAAGCTCAAAAATGAGGCTGAAATGTCCTTATTTATTTTTATTCCCCAGCTATACTCAAGATTTCACAGGGACGTCCTGGTTTTTCTGATATTCATTTGTAACTTCTGAAAATAACCATGTTTGCAAATCTCCCTGGAAAATGCTATAATGAAAAATAAAAAAACAAAACAGTTTTTTTTTTTTTTTTTAATGTATCATAAAATACATAGAAAATATAACCAGGTGGAAAACCAGCTCATGATCCACCTGCAAAGATCCCTCAAGAATCTCAGACTCTACACCCACCCCAAAAATAAAAACAAATTTCTGCAAATGTTCACCTATGGATCTCAGCTTGCAATTAAATCACTGAGTTCAGACTTGCAAGAAATTCTGTTCCCAGTTCTGCTCATGACCTCAGGCAAGTCATTTAATTTTCCTGTGCCTTAAATGAAGGAGTAACAGCTGCTTTTAACAGGAGGGATTGTGAGGGGGAACAAAAGCCAAACTAAATCAGATGCTACTTAGGCTGGGCTCAAATGTGCTGTTGGAAATTACAGAGGCACCACTGGATCCATCCCCAAATGCCTGAGGGGGAAAAATGCCACATTTAAATCAGTAAATGCTCACCAGAGCACTTGAACAGCACAGAAGTTCCTGCTTGCAGGAAACCACTTCAATTTTAATTTTTTTGTGTGTACAGATAGTGAATAAAGAGGGAAAAAAAATCCAAAGAATGAGAGCAGGACAATCCTCTTAATAAACTTTCCAACTTGAGCTATAAAAATAGGAAATCCTCATAAGCATCACCCCAAAAAATTCCAAGTTTTGCAGTCTTTGAGGCTGTGCCCTGAGCCCTGTTGTGATGTGGAATAATAAAGCAATCAGCCTCCCCACCAGGGGAGAGGCAGAGTTTTGTGATGATTGCTCCTCTCACCATCACATCCCCTCTGATATCTCCTTTTCTTCCACTACAAAATTAGCCTGGGCCCGAAGAGCTCGTTAACACGGGCTCCAAACTTCATCTGTAACGTGCTCACATCCCAAAATTGCACAGGAAACCTGGAGAAGGCTGCAGGGGGAGCATCTCAGGGCAGGGAAGCTCCAGGCATTAATGAGGGAAGCTTGATTGAAAAACAAACAGTCCCCAGCCAGCCATGGCCTAGGAGGGGATTGTGGGCTGGGTAGGGAGGATTTTGGGTACAGAGGATTTTGGGTACAGAAGATTTTGGGTACAGGTGATTTGGGGTACAGATGATTTAGGGTACAGAGGATTTTGGATACAGAGGATTTTTGGATCCAGAGGATTTAGGGTACAGGTGATTAAGGGTACAGATGATTTTAGATCCAGAAGATTTCGGGTACAGAGGATTTTGGGTACAGATGATTTCGGGTACAGAGGATTTCGGGTACAGAGGATTTCGGGTACAGAGGATTTTGGGTACAGAGGATTTTGGGTGCAGAAGATTTTGGGTACAGATGATTTGGGGTACAGATGATTTTAGATCCAGAAGATTTTGGGTACAGAGGATTTTGGGTACAGAAGATTTTGGGTACAGAGGATTTTGGATCCAGAGGATTTAGGGTACAGGTGATTAAGGGTACAGATGATTTTAGATCCAGAAGATTTTGGGTACAGAGGATTTTGGATACAGATGATTTGGGTAGGGTTGATTTTGGGTAGGGATGATTTTGGGAACACATGATTTCGGATACAGAGGATTTTCTGAGTCCTTTAACACCACAAACATGGTTTTAACTCAAACCAGTTTTAATAAATGAACAGTCCCCACCCAGCCATCCCCTGGGAAGAGGATGTGGGCTGGGTAGGGAGGATTTTGGGTACAGATGACTTTGGGCACAGATTATTTTGGGTACAGAAGATTTTGTGATTCTTTTAACACCACAAATATGGTTTTAATTCAAAGCAGTTTAAAAAAACAAATAGTCCCCACCCACCCATCCCATGGGAAGTAGTTGGGGTAGGGATGATTTTGGGTAGGGATGATTTTGGGTACAGGTGGTTTTGTATACAGAAGATTTTGGACACAGAGGATTTTCTGATTCCTTTAACACCACAACCATGGTTTTGGAATTTAACTCAAAGCACTTTTTAATAACCAAATAGTCCCCACCCAGCCATCCCCTGGCAAGCGGTTGTGGGTTGGGTACAGATGATTTTGGGTAGGGATGATTTTGGATACAGATGATTTTGTGATTCCTTTAACACCACAAATGTGTTTTTAACTCAAAGCCTGGTATTAATTGCCAGGGATGCAAAACCCACAGGCTCAAATAGAGTTTGAAAACTGCAGTTGGGATAATAATTCCCAATCCACAGTGAGAAACATCTGATTTCACGCCCTGTATTGTCCCTAGGAGAGGGCAGGACATTCCCTGTTCCTTCCCAGTACAATTTGCATCCAGATTCTGGGAAAAAAATCTTTTGTATTTCCAGAGATGCTTTTAAAAGGTGCCTGGGAAAGCCTGGCTTTTGTAAAGAAGCAGGGTAACGGGTGGATAATACACAAACCCATTTGCTAAACACCACTTGAAAAATCACAGGCAGCATAATTGACTTTTACAGCTCGGATAATGTAGGTCACTGCATTAGTGCAACAAGAAAATGAATGTATGTTGGAGTGAAAGACAGAAGGGAAGTAATTACAAAATATAGATTAAATAACCATCAGATAACAGGCATAATAATAAGAACAACCAGGGTGAAGATAGAGGAGAAACAATTTGTTAAATGGATTGTAGCAGTGTTTTAAGGAGCTGCTGGGCTCACTTGCTTTTCTTTTTTCTCCTTCACTGCAAACTCAACAGAATAAAGTGTTTGTCCCCCTTTTGGAGCTGATATCCTGCTCCTCCACTATCAGCTTACAGCTCGGCCCAGAGGGCTCTTCAGTCTCAACCTGATTATTTTAGCACACAATTCTTCACCCTTGCAGGAACAGGAAGCTGTGAGGTCCCCAGGTAAGAGGGATCACAGTTCAGTCCCGCACAGCTCTGAATTCTGCCAAGGCCTTACTCAAAGCTTGGCATCCTCAGTGCTCTGCACTTTAGCCCAAAGTTTAGAAGAAACATGACCAAAAGCCCTGCCCTTCCCCTAAAAAAATGAACATCCACAAGACATTCAAAATGAAGTAAAAAATTTGGAATGGGGGACTATACAAAGATTTTTTATTATTATTTCTATATATGATATATACAGAGAGATACAGACATATAGATAGATATATAGCTATATAGAATAATATATAATATATATAATTATATATAATAATGTATATGTAATTACATATAATATCATATCATATAATATATTTCTTATTATCTATAATATATTCTATATAATACTATATAAAATTATATATAATGTTATATATAATACTATACCTAATTTTAAAATTATATATAATTTTTAATTACTATTAGATATAATTGTATATATACAATTATATATAATTTTATATAGTTATATAGAACTTTTTAAATTGTCTCAATTTTTATATTATCTATAATTTTAATATATTATAAATCATTGTTATAATTTATATATCATTAAAATATATTTTATTTATTTATATATATAATTATATTATACATAATCTTATATATATATAAATATATATAAATGTATACGTATATGTGTGTGTATATATATATGTGTGTATATATGTATATATATATATGTATATATGTGTATATATATATATGTGTATATATGTGTGTATATATATATATATGTATATGTATATATGTATATGTATAATATTATATATTTTCTCCACTAAGAAAGGAAGATTTTCACCCCAGGGGCTGCTTTCCCTCTGCCAAGGCTTTGCTGCCTCGTGGCTGCCCTGCTCATCCCTGTCCTCTGCTCTCTGCTCATTAATCAATGGCTCCTCTGAATGCCAATGAGTCCTGAAAGGAGCCAGGTGAAAGCAATGGCAATTTGCTCACAGCTTGATAATTACACATTCTTCAAAATAAATTAAAGGCAGAGCTAACAGCAGCAGAGTGTTTTCAGGAGTCCTGCTTCCAGGGAGGAATTAATTGGGAAGGGCACTGATTGGAGGGGCTGCTGGGTTCCAGCTGGGAATTCATTCTCCCTTTGTTCCACAGCAGCTCCCAGACAGAATTCCTCAGCTCTGCTCAGACTGAGGGAGAAAAGGGAGCAGAAATGACCTTTATTCATCCCAAACCATCCTCCTTCACTGAATTTGGGAGGGAAAGGGACCACAGGCTTTGATGGATCTTTATTTTCTGGGTTACCCAAGGCAGCAAAGCTCTGGGATCAATTAAAGGAGCAGCTTTGCAAGAGAGACATTTCAAAAGAGCTCTTCATGCCCAGACACACAAAGCAGGGCTGAACAAGCACCATGAGCACATTGTCTGTGTTCTTTCCCTCTTCATGGAGAAATTCCACAAACAAGCAGAGGAGAGACTCCAGAATTACAAACTCTTGGATATTTGCTGTACAAAAAGATCTAAATTCCATCCAAACACTTTGGCAACTTCCCACTCAACCTGAGGGGCGGGAACGAGGGAATTTCAGAGATCCCTGGGAGAGAAAACACCACAAAGACCCAAATTTACAGGAAAATATATTTTTTTTTTAATATTTATTGGTGCCAAGTGCCAGCAAGGTCAGGGAAGCAGTAGATGACATGAGGTGGTTGTTTCCATGCAATAAATTTGTGTTGTTGGTTGTTTTCTCATGCAATAAATTTGTGTTGTTGCTTTGTTCTGTTGGTTCTTCCCTCCTCTGCCTCAGCAGCATGCACGTGCTGCAAAGGGCAGCCCTGCATAATGAATTGAGTTTGTGTAATGAAATATTTCAGGAGATGAGATTAGTTTTAATTTGTTGTTCTCACAAAGCCTCCCCCAATCTTCGCGAAATTGCGCCCAGCACAGCAGGAGTTTATCTAAGCCAGGGCCTCCCAGATAAATTCTGGCTTGCTCAGGCAATTATTGCAAATAAGTTAAAGATGGAATCCACAAGAGAATTACACCTACTTGGATCCTCTCCATAACAGTTGTTTCACTGCACAAAAAAAAAAAAAGAAGGTGGCAAGGAGGTAATTGCTGCTTTCTTCCTAAAATCCAGGCACTGGAGAGCTCAGAAAAAAAAACCCAAGGAAATGTTCCTATTTAAACAGTTTGTTTAAACAGATCCACCTTCAGCAACCCCGAGGAGCAGGGGTTTAGAGTGAGCTTGTGCTGTGACATCTGAACCCAAAGATTAAACCCTGATCTGGTTCTTAGATTTACCCAAATTTGTTTATATGGAACCTGGTTTGCCCCATGAGGAAACTGTGAGCAGTTTCCATGGAGCCTGTGTGTGACTGCACCTGAGGATTCTGATTTATCCCCTTTGTATCTATCTTTAGATCCCATCTTTCCACACATCATCACAGTGTCTGAGCATTTGCAAAAAAACACCATAAAGATCACAGTCAGAGCAGGCACCCTTCCCTTTCTTCTCTGCCAGGAAAAAAATGGATTATGCACTGTTCCAGCTGAAATTGCTTCTCTTGGCTAAGCTGGGAGACATTTGTATGAATTATTCCTGAGCCCAGGAATCAGAGCTCACTCCTGACACTTTGTGATCCATGTTCAGGGATGAGGGCCCTGCACCGGCAGGAGAGGAGCAGCTGCAGCCCATCCTCATTGCTGGGCCAAGACATCTTCATCTGAAACTTCAAACACAGCAAGCCCAGCCATCAGCCAGGAGGAAAAACCACCTGGATTAACCCTTCCCAGAACATATTTATCTAAAACTTCAAACACAGTAAGCCCAGCCATCAGCCAGGAGGAAAAGTCAAATTCTGAAGCACCACCTGCATTAACTCTACCAGGAATATATTCATATAAAGTTTAAAATTAAACAAACTCAGGCATCAGCCAGAAGGAAAATCGACATCCTCAAGAATCACCTGGATTAACCCTCCCCAGAACATCTTCATCTAAAACTTCAAATAAAATAAACCCAGCCATCAGCCAGAAGGAAAAGCCACATTCTGAAGCATCACCTGCATTAACTCTTCCTAGAATATATTCATATAAAGTTTATTTTAAACTCAGCCATCAGCCAGAAGGAAAAGCCACATCCTCAAGTATCACCTGGATTAACCCTTCCCAGAACATCTTTGTATAAAATTTCAAATAAAGTAAGCCAAGACATCAGCCAGAAGGAAAAACCACATTCTCAAGCACCACCTGCATTAACTCTTCATAAAATGTATTAATATAAAGTTTAAAATAAACTCAGACATCAGCCAGAAAAAAAAAAAAGCCACATCCCCAAGCATCACCTGGATTAACCCTTCCTAGAACATCTTCATAGAAAATTCAAAATAAAACAAGCCCAGCCATCAGGCAAAAGCAGAATCCACATCCTGAAGCACCACCTGGATTAACCCTTCCTAAAAAGTTTTCTATATGAATAAAGTGATTTACCACCAGAATTGTCTCACCCAGTTCTCTCAGGCCAGGCTGATTTTTTTGGCCAGTTTTACACCTTTCCCTCAGCTGTGAGATCCTGCTGTGTGCTCCAGGGATAAGAGCTGCAGGGAATAATGCAGGAATAACCAAGGGGAGGTTCGGGGAGCGTTTGTAGCCCCTCAGTGAGCCCTGCACTTCAGATAAAGCACATTTCTGAGCACCCACGCTGGGTGTCAGCACACAGCTCACCCACAGCAGTGATTCACAGCCAGCCTGAGGCAGTCAGCAGAGAAACCCCTGCCAGAGGGGGATTAATGCAGTGGGAGCTGCAGCTCTGAGCTCCCTGCTGCACACACTGCCTCAGTTCCTGATACCCCAGACCCTCAATCCCTGACAGCACAATCCCTGAATTCCTGACAGAACAGTCCCGAAATCCCTGAATTCCTGACAGCCTAGCCCCTGAATCCCTGATAGCACAATCCCTGAATTCCTGACAGAACAGTCCCGAAATCCCTGAATTCCTGACAGCCTGAACTCCTGACAGCCCAGCCCCTGAATCCCTGACAGCACAATCCCTGAATTCCTGACAGAGCAGTCCCGAAATCCCCGAATTCCTGACAGAACAGTCCCAAAATCCCTGAATTCCTCACAGCCCAATCCCTGAATTCCTGACAGATCCTGAATTCATGAATTCCTCACAACCCAATCCCTGAACTCCTGACAGCACGGCTCTGAAATCCTGAATTCCTGAATTTCTGACAGCACTGCCCCTGAATTCCTGACAGATCCTGAAATCCTGAATTTTTGACAGCTCCTGAGTCCCTGAATTTCCGATAGCCCAGCCCTTGAATTCCTGAATTCCTGACAGCCCCTGAATCTCTGAATTCCTGGCAGCCCAGTCCCTGAATTCCTGACAGCACAGCCCCTGAATTCCTGAATTTCTGAATTCCAGCCCAGTCCCTGAATTCCTGAATTTCTGACAGCCCAGCCCCTGAATTCCTGACAGCCCTGAATTCCTGGCAGCCCAGTCTCTGACAGCCTGAATTCCTGACAGTACAATCCCTAAATTCCTGAATTCCTCACAGCCCAATCCCTGAATTCCTGACACCCTGAATTCCTGACAGTACAGTGCCTTAATTCCTGAATTCCTGACAGTACAGCCTCTGAATTCCTGACAGCAGAATTCCTGACAGGACAATCCCTGAATTCCTGCATTCCTGACAGCCAGAGCCTGGTGGACAGCAGGATGTAAATCCTCTCCAGGCCCTCAGTCCCCTGACAGAGTCATTAATTCCCAATCAATTCAGCAGCTCATCAATTCTGTGCTGGCAATAAAACCTCTCCTCAGTGCAAAGGGACAGCTCCAGGGGATCACAGCCACCCCACACCTGGAATTTAGGGGGCATAAAACCCCAAAAAAAAGCCCTTGAAGAGGGGAAATCCTCCAGCATAGTGTAGACTGCATTTCAGCAGTGAATAAATCAGCCTGCAGGACTTTCAGTCCCTTCCTATCTCATTTCCATTGTGACACTTTGGGTTTTGCTGTTGAAGCCATGAAAACTCTGGGAAATGTTTCAGAAAAGCCAGAAACCTCCCCAAAAATACAAACACCTAAGTAGCACTTGCCTGTAACTTGAGGATATACTACCTTTTTATTTATGGGTCTGCAGCACGAGCCATATATCCAAAATATAGCTCCATTTTTGAAGCTGCTGAATCCTTTTCAAGGCAATTTGTAAGATTTACGCTTGCTATATTTAATAGGGCCATTAAATACCTGGACAGAGTGGACCTGGTGATTGGCAGGAATTTTCTACATCCCTCAGCCCTTTGGGTTCCCTGCAGTGGGCTGAAATTATTCCCAGAAAATGTGACTTGGGCTGATCTGGATCACCACCATGGGGATTTTGGAAATAGAAAGATGCAGAAATGCAGGCAGCATTCAAAAGCCTCCAAAATGCACCTGAGCACGGAGGTTTTAGGGATTATATGATGGAAGGAAAACCTCCAAAACTCACCTGAGCATGGAGTTTATAAGGATTATATGGTGGAAGGAAAACTTCCAAAACCCACCTGAGCATGGAGATTTTAAGGAGGATCTGATGGAAGGAAAGCTTTCAAAAAACCTACCTGAGCATGGAGTGTTTAAGGATTATATATAATGGAAGGAAAGCCTCAAAACCCACCTGAGCATGGAGTTTTTAGGGATTATATGATGGAAGGAAAAACCCCAAAACCTACCTGAGCATGGAGATTTTAAGGATTAAATGATGGAAGGAAAGCTCCAAAACCTACCTGAGCATGGAGTTTTTAGGGATTACATGATGGAAGGAAAAACCCCAAAACCCACCTGAGCATGGAGTTTTTAAGGATTAAATGATGGAAGGAAAACTCCAAAACCTACGTGAGCATGGAGTGTTTAAGGATTATATGATGGAAGAAAAGCTCCAAAACCCACCTGAGCATGGAGTGTTTAAGGATTATATGATGGAAGAAAAGCTCCAAAACCCACCTGAGCATGGAGATTTTAAGGGTTAAATGATGGGAAGAAAGCTCCAAAACCTACCTGAACATCTGGGGTTGAAGGACACTCAAAGAAAGAAAGCTTCTGAATTTCACCTGGCCCCACCCCAAGAAAACCTTGTAGAGTATGGAGCAACACCATGGACAGTTTATCCATCTCTGCCTCAGTGAGAGAGGCTAAAATAAACCCAAAAAAACCACAAAAAATTCAAAAAAACCCCACCACCACCAAACCCCCAAAGAACAGCCATCCTGTGCCACTGCTCCTTTTGGAAATCATATTGGGTTTGTTTCTTTTAACATTTCCATGGGGTATTGCTACCAACAGCCTTCCAGCTAATTAGTATTATTGTGGAAAGCTCCAGAATGCAGTGGTTTAACCCCTCCCCAGAAAGGCCAGGCCCTGCTCCCAGAGGCGGTGCCCGAGGTGATAATTATCTGCAATTAGTGCTCCTAACGAACCCGTTGTTATTTACATTATTAATATCTGCCCCTTTTCAAGGATTCACACCCACTCACACATTTATATCAGTTTGTGAGGAATGGAAGCACCTGAGGGGGAAAGGACCTGGAATTTATGAAAAAATATAGGTGAAATAAATTTCTAGATAGATAAATATAAGAAATATAGAGAACTGAGGGAACTTCTAGAGGCAAGGAAGGAGGAAAAGCCAATAAATCCTCAGCACAGGTGTCAGCCCAGTGCTCCAGCCACCAAACGGATGGAAAGGACTTTTCTTTTGAGAAGAGCTGCTCTGGAATTCCCTTAAAAAAATGGGAATATAGGAATGGAGCACAGCCACAGCAGAGGGGCCCACCCCTGGCACCACAGAGATGGGCAGAGCAGCAGCTCTGCCGAATTTTAATTTTAAGACACCTCTCTGGGAAATTCCTTTACCCAGCAAAGCTGGGTGGGACTGGGGAGGCAGCAGCCAATTAAGGAACCATCAAACTTCTCCTCCAAACCTCCCCCCAGGACTCTCCCCCTTCCTGCCTCCAGCCAACGTGGTAATTGTGTCTAATTTCTAAATTTCCATGCCGCTGCTGCATGTGCCTCCCCTTAATGAGATGTAAATGTGTTGCCAGTTTGTGGATTTGTTTAATTGCAGGGTAGCTAAACTGTGATTGGCCAGGAGGTTCATTTTTAAATTTATTTATTTAGCACACATGCGAGGCATTTTAAAAATCCTTTTCTCCAGCTCAAAGAGGGAGGGGAACATATTCTATTTTCCTGTTCTGTTCAGGGTTCTGTCACAAAGAAACCATCTGGTTTTCCATGTGTTTGCTACTGAACTTAAAAGACTTCTGCCATATTCCAAGTGTTTGAAATAACTCTGAATGCCTCCTGTTCGATTCAGGTTCCTGAGCTGGACTCTGATGCTCAGGAATCTTTGGTTCTTAGTGGACAGACACAAGAAACACCTTCCAAGCATTTTTAAATGGCTTTTCAGCACAATGATACTCATTCACTGAGCTTTTTCTCACTCACCTCCCACAAAGGCTTTTAAAAGAAAAGGATGAAAGATTCGAGTACTAAACTGGGGAAGAACAGAGCCATCATTACCTAGTCTAACTCCAAATAAAATCCACTAAAGCTTGAAGGAAATACTGACTGATTTTAGTGCCTTTAACTCACTGCCACTTCCGAGTTTGCTCAAATATAGGAAAGCAGTAAGGAGTCTCCTAAATCTCAGCAGAACCCTGGAACTGCAGATAAAAGCCAATTTTGCCCTGCAGTACCTTTGCTACCAAGGATGATGGCACAGAAGAGGCCTGGCTTGATTTGCAGGACTCAAGACATCTGGAAGGGAGAAAATCAAACAGAGCCACGGGGCCATTTCCACAAGGGCACATTTCAAAAATTCAAAAGCATTAAAAGCAGAAAGTTCTGGTTTTGCAGAACCCAGAGATAAATCCTCCCCTTCTGCTGCTCCTCAACAACAATTAGTCTGGGAGAAAGTGCAGCTCTTTCAGTGCTAAGACCACTGTATAAATAATACATTCATTTTTAGAATTTCCTTAACGTTCTGGTTTCCATCAGTTTTATGGCACCTAACGCCGCTTTTAGCGCTTGCCTCGGTGTAATGACTCACCCAGATAATTCATGGAGGCTGGCACTCATAAATCTCCCCTCAGCATCTCCGTGAGGATCCAAAGCAGCAGCATTTACCTTGGCACAGGCAGATTCATCCGCAGATTCCAGTCCCCAGGAAATCAAGGATGCCTTTCCCACCCTGATGCCTTGAAGGAATACTTGAGGGGAGTCCTTGCCCCCACAGGAATCCTGCAGGAACAGCAGAACTGGATTTACACTCAATGTGTGATGGTATTCACAGGGGTTTTCAGGTGAGGGAAGAGACGAGAATGTTGACTCCATGTTCAGAAGGCTGATTTATTATTTTATGATATATATTGCATTAAAACTATACTAAAAAGAATAGAAGGAAAAGTTTCATCTCAGAAGGCTGGCTAAGAATAGAAAGGAATGAATACTAAAGGTTTGTGTCTTGGACAGAGAGTCCAAATTAACTGGGCTGTGGTTGGACATTAATTGTAAATATCCAACATGAGACCAATCACAGATGCACCTGTTGCATTCCACAGCAGCAGATAACCATTGTTTACATTTTTTTCCTGAAGCCTCTCAGTTTCTCAGGAAGAAAAATCCTAAGGAAAGGATTTTTAATGAAAAGATGTCTGCAACACACTCAATTCTTCTTTTTGTGTTGGAAGGCCCAAATTGAGAATCTGGACCGCGAAGATCTCAGAAAAAGGTTCATTTCCTGCCAAATCCGTCAGGGAGACACCCCCAGAATCTGATTGCATCTCCATGGGAGGAGTGAATATCTGCCTGCACAAGTCACTTGTTTGCATCCCAGAAAACCAGAATGGAGGTCGATTCCAGCTCCAGCTGCCTGTTGCTCCACCACAAACAGAACCAGCGTGTCCCAGGACCAAGGGCATCCCTCCTCACAGCCACTGTCAGTAACAGGCAATAACACAAGCAGCAGAGTAAAGGGAAGTGACAGCAGGGAAATAATTCAGCTTTTAAGTGACACGTTATCCTGTTAAAAGCCATTTACCTTCTGCTGCTCCCTGTGTCATTGCTCGTTTGGGTTTGGAAGTGACATCTCCCCAGGTGACATAAACGTGCCAGTGGTGGGGGGATTTATGGAGGGAGCACCCTGGGGAGTCACAGCCCTGGTGGTTGTGGGCAGGGACAGCCCTTGGTGGGCTCTGATTGTCCCCTCAGCTCCCACCCACCCAACTCAGAGCATCCAGAAGGGATAACTCCATAATTGTCCCTTTTCCCTGCAGCACAGCCTGGACCGATGATGCTGATGCCTTTGGATTTTAGCTTTTCTATTTTCCATCTATTTGTAACCCTGCAGTTCTTTAGTGTAGAACTCCAAACTCCACACACAGTGGGAGCTGCTGTTTCCCCATTCAGGGCAGACACAACAATTCCTCTCTAGGCCTGGCACTCAAGGACACCTCACTGCCTCAGGGCCCAGAGATGGAAACAAAAGGGAGTTGGGAACAGCAAACTTGGGGTCAATGACTTCATTAGCTGAAGCTGGAATTGGCAGATTCACCCCCAAAATGCAAATGGACCAAACTTATAAAACTGTGAAACCTGTGACCCATTGTCCATTTTGGAACTTTGTCTGCTCTAAATGTACTTGAAGGCCCTTCAATAAATAGATCTGCTTTTTATTCTCTTAATTTTGTCTGGCCTCTGTTTTTAAGTAGTCCCAACAAGGCATCAAAGCATCTCAGCAGCAAATATTGGAAGGTGTTCCATCCCATGGAAGTGTCCCATCCCATTGAATGTTCCATCCATGGAAGGAGTTCCTGCCCATGGAAGGAGCTCCATCCCATGGAAGGAGTTCCATCCCGTGGAAGCTGTTCCATCCCATGGAAGGTGTTCTATCCTATGGAAGGAATTCCGTCCCATGAAAGGAGTTCCTGCCCATGGAAGGAGCTCCGTCCCATGGAAGGAGTTCCATCCCATGGAAGCTGTTCCATCCCGTGGAAGCTGCTCCTGCCCACAGTAGAGGCTGCAATTCCATGGCCTTTAAGGTCCCTTCCGGCCCACAGCAGTGTGGGAGAGGGGCAAACAGCCCCTGATTGAATTCAGAGCAGCCCTTTGCTGGGATCCATCGGGATGACAGATGAATTTCCATTAGTTTAATGTGAATCACCACAGATAATGGCAAACAATACTTATGCTAATGAGGGAGCTGAGAGAAAGCTTTGCAAATGAGGTGCCATTTGCTGCCAGCCGGGGTGCAGCTGATTAGAAACAGCCTGATTGATGGCTCCATCCTCCCCCAGCCTTGGGTGCCACCTCCCTGGGCATCCCCATGGCACCCCAGAACTGCAGTCCTGCAGGGAGAGGTGCCCTGAGCCAGGAGAAGCAATTCTGGGGAAAAACATGAGGGATGTGGGGTGGAAATGGGAAAGGGAGTGTTGGTGAGGAAGCTGAGGGGAGAATGTTTGTGGGTTTGCTGCTCATCCAGAGGGGCAGCTCCAAACTTTGCTCCCTGTGATGGGGACAGGGCCCAGGAATGGCTGGAGCTGTGCCAGGCTGGATTTCAGGGGAAGGTGCTTCCCCCAGAGGGTGCTGGCACTGCCCAGGGAATGGGCACAGCCCCAGAGCTCCAGGAGCTTTGGGACACCACTCCAGGGATGCCCAGGTGGGATTTGTGGTGTCTGTGCAGGGCCAGGCGTTGGACTGGATGATCCTGGTGGGTCCCAGAGCTGCAGGAGTGTTTGGACACCACTCCAGGGATGCTCAGAGTGGGGTTTGGGGTGTCTGTGAGGGCCAGGGGCTGGACTGGATGATCCTGGTGGGTCCCTCCCAGCTCAGGTATCTGAACTAAAATGTGGAGCAGGGTTGGTCTCTTGTGGGTTCTTTTCCACAAGAGAAGATCCTGTGGGCAAGGTGAGCTTCTGTGGTGAGGATTGTCCTGCTTGCAGGGGTCAGGGTGTGGGGTTTGAGGAGCATCTGATGGAAGGAAAGCCTCCAAAACCTCCCTGAGCATGGAGTTCATGTAGGTGACGGTGTTCACAGGGGTTTTTGGATGAGGGAAGAGATGAGGATCTGACTCCATGCTTCAGAAGGCTTGATTTATTATTTTATGATATATATTATATTAAAACTATACTAAAAGAATAGAAGAAAGGATTTCATCAGAAGGCTGGCTAAGAATAGAAAAAGAAAGAATGATAACAAAGGTTTGTGGCTCAGCTCTCTGTCCGAGCCAGCTGACTGTAATTGGCCATTAATTAGAAACGACCACATCAGACCAATCCCAGATGCACCTGTTGCATTCCACAGCAGCAGATAACCATTGTTTGCATTTTGTTCCTGAGGCCTCACAGCTTCTCAGGAGGAGAAATCCTAAGGAAAGGATTTTTCATAAAAGATGTCTGTCCACATGTAGTTTTTAAGGATTATATGATGGAAGGAACGCCTCCAAACCTCCCTGAGCACGCGGGGTTGAAGGACACTCGAATAAGGAAAACCTCACAAATTCACCTGGATCCACCCCAAGAAAACCTTGTGGCAGCACTGCTTGGCATCCACTGGATTGTTTTTGATGTTTTGTGCTAGAATGGACCTGAGGGAGCCAGGGGAGAGGCACTGAGAGCAATTCCAGCAGCAAGGTGAGAGGGAACGGGCCCACAAAGCCACTGTGGGCAGGCAGAGCCCTGCGAGCGCCTCAGAGCCAGGAGATAAATCAGAGGACGTGGGCAAAGCTTTGTGGAACAGGAGGTGATTCAGAGGCGCCGTCAGAGCTGCACGGGGATTTATAACATTCCATTCTGCTGCACCAGAATCGTGCTGGATTGTCTGAGAGCAGCCCTGTGCTGGCAATGTGTTGGCTCCTTAATTTTCACACCCACTAAGGAAGATTTAAAATACTTATGTTTTTAGGAAGGGGATAAAGAAGCAGGCTGGTAATGGCGTTCCTGGCTTGGCTGGCTGTACCCAGCACTGTGCTTTCATCATTTCTTGCAGTTATTACCTTTGGCTTTTAATATCTTATTATATAAATATTTGTCAAATGCAGAAGCACAGTGATTCAGAGCAATAAAAAGCAGCATCTCCTGCAGGCCTGGAGGCAGGGTGCCACATTACCTCAGGATTTCCTTGAATATTTGCATTAAATTCCTGGAATTTCTAAATAGCTCCAGACACAGGGTGCTACAGGAGCAGAATCTGTTCCTCTGCTGGTTGTTTTTCCAGCAGGGCAAAGTTCTGGGTAAATGAGCACTTGAGAAACGTCTGAATTAAGGAGAATTTCCCCACTGAGAGGTGCTGACCCACGCTTTTCAGTGATGTAGCTGCACATTTCTGAGGGCAGAGGGGAGGAGGGCTCAGCAGGGGAGGGAGATGCTGCTGGGAAGATTTGTTCTGTTTTGCACCTTTCCTTTTTCCTTTCCTTTTTCCTTTCCTTTTTCCTTTCCTTTCCCCTTTCCTTTCCCTTTCCCTTTCCCTTTCCCTTTCCCTTTCCCTTTCCCTTTCCCTTTCCCTTTCCTTTCCCTTTCCTTTCCCTTTCCTTTTTACTTTCCTTTCTTTCCCCTTCCTTTGTGGTTAAATCACCCTCCCGGCCGTGTTTTGGCAGGGGCAGCAGTTTTAGGGCAGTGGAGCTTGTGAGAGTGGCTCAGACCAGAGGATGAGGATTTGCAGAGCCCCTTGTAAAATAAAAAATAATTAATACTAAAATAAAAGTATTAATTCTAGGGTGCCTTGGAGTGGCTGCCTAGAACAGAGGCTGGACAAGGTTAAGAGAATAAAGTGGGAATTTATGAAAGGCCTTTAACAGACACACCTTGGGCACTCAGAGCCTTCCAGAGGCTACACCCAGGATGGACAGTTGTCATGAGTTTTTCACACAATTTCATATCAGGGCTTGATTCTCCAATTACACCTTCAGCTAATGAAGTATTGCCCCGGTTTGCTCCTCCCCAATTCAATTTTGTTCGTACTTTTTGGGCCTGAGACAGTGAGGTGTCCTCGAGTTAGAGCCCTGGATTGTTTTGTGTGAATAAATGGAAGAGCAGTGGCTGACACTCTGTATGGAGTTTAGAGTTATACCCTAAATCAGTTCAGGATTTGAAAAATAGAAAAGCTGAAATCCCAAGGCATCACTTCCCTCAGGGCTCCCCCAGCATCCCAGGGCTGGCCCTTGGAGCTGAGCAGCTCTGAGGAGATCCCACACCCAGGAGCCACCTCCACAAACCCCTGCACAGAATCCAGGTTAGAAATGCTCCATTCCAGCACAGGAACCACTGACTGCACCCCAGCCTGGACCATCACGAGAACTTGTGTTATTTCACTCCCTGAATCCAAACCCTGAGCAGGAGCTGCTCCAGAGCCTCAGTGCCATGTTCCCTCCTGGCACATCCTCTCAGCAGCTGGACCCTTTTACCCTTTCATCCTCTGAGGAAAGGTTACACCAGTATGGAATTTGCATTAATCTGAACAGGCAGTGCCTGGGACTCTCCTGGGACCTTGCTCTCTGCTGAACCCATTTGTATTCATCCATCAAAAAGTATTAATTCTCCTTTTTGCATCGCTCTCTGCCTGGGTTTTTTTTGGGTTTTTTTTTTTTTTTTCTTTTTCTTTTTCTTTTTCTTTTTTTCATTATCTTTTAAAGCACTGAAGAACCCCATCCCCTTCTGCTCAAGCCACAAGATGATAAAGTTGTTTTTCCCTGCAGCTCTTTTCAATGCATCATTTAGCAGCCCTCCTCTAACATGTTCTGAAAAGCCTCTCTTATCCCAGGTGGAGGGCGGGGAAGGAGGATCTGGTGGGACTGTGGAATTGAAATCCATCTAGGTTTAAATAGCTCAAGGTCAGTTCGGGATGGGAGCACAACAGCAGATTTCTGGAGACTTCATTCAATGAATTGTTGATTGGAAAAGCTCTTTGAGATCCCCGTGGAGCAGAATCTGGAAGGAAATGTGTTTTCCAAAAGGAGGACAGCAGGTTGGTTGTTAATGATTTCAATAAAGGAAGAGAAGGCACATTAGGAGGTTGGGTCGTGAGGGTAAAAAAGGGAGGCTGGTGTATTGCTCATTAGTGGTTTGCCAAAATTAACTCAATTTCTGTGTTTGCTTTCATGGCAAACCTTCCAGGTAATTGCAATTACCCTGAGCAGGGGACAGGGGCCCTGCTCCAGGCACCCCAAGGGTCAGGACAGAGCCCAGGGCTGGCTCAGGGGCTGCACCAGGGCACAGCTGGGCCTGGCTTTGCTGTGCCCATTCCCTGGGAGGAAAGCAGGGATTTACCCTCCAGAGGTGTCCTGTGGGTTATTTCACAAGGATGGGCAGAAATCAGAGCAAAGAGCAGAGAACCTGACCCAGGAGGTGGTGAAATCACTGCCAGCTGTGCCATTGCTTTCTCTTTGGGTTGAGCCCAAACCTCTACAAATTCAGTTTCTCAGAGAGGTTTTTTTTACCTCTTTCCCTCTCTGTATTCTCCCATTTCCTTTGCTGTTCCTTTCCTCCTTCACAAGCTATTGATTCTCATCTTGTCTTTTATTTACTGCCAGCTCGCTCATTATGTCAGGAATCCTCTCCTGAAATGCCATTCTGTTTTCTGCCTTCACAACCTTTAAATAAAGGACAGGTTTTGCAGCATCCTGCCTGCCAAGGTGCCTGCCAGCTGGCTGCCCACTTTTGGGGTTTTTCCTGCAGGAGGAAAAGAGGGAATGGCTGGAATGTTCCTCCAGCACGGGGAAGTGCTCTGATTTCATCACACAGACATCCTGCCTGTTCAGAGAATGGTGACAGGGACAGTTTGGGCTGAAATCCCAGGGTTTATCAGGCAGGTTAGAGGATTTCAGGAGCCAACCCACAGTGGGATGATGCTGTGTGAAGGCTGGCCTAGAGCAGAGACTGGACAGAGCTAAAAAATAAAGTTGAGATTTATTAAAAGGCCTCAACGGATGCACCTTGGGCAGCATAAGAGCTCAGCCTGGGCTGTGCCCAACATGAACCAAAATGGCACCAAAATGAACCCAAGACGAACAAAAATGGTCCCAAAATGAACCCAAGGTGAACCAAAATGGCCCCAAAATGAACCCAAGGTGAACCAAAACGGTCCCAAAATGAGCCCAAGATGACCCAAAATGGTCCCAAAATGAACCCAAGGTGAACCAAAATGGCCCCAAAATGAACCCAAGGTGAACCAAAACGGTCCCAAAATGAGCCCAAGATGACCCAAAATGGTCTCAAAATGAACCCAAGATGACCCAAAATGGCACCAAAATGAACCCAAGATGAACCAAAATGGTACCAAAATGAACCCAAGGTGAACCAAAATGGTCCCAAGATGAACCAAAATGGTCCCAAAATTAACCCAAAGATGACCCAAAATGGCCCCAAAATGCACGAGCGCTCCCGGGGTCTCTCCCTGGGATCAGTTCTGCTCCATTTGCACCTTGCAGTTCATTGTCCCATTCCAGCTTTAGCCCAGGCAGTCCCACCCTGCTTGTTTTTCTCTCTCCAGCCCACGGGGTTTGTGCTCCTGGGCTGAGATTTGGATCATTTGTCCAAAGGATCATTTGTCTGTAAGGCAGGCTCCTGCCTTCCTTACAGACACCTGGCTGTTCAAACCAGCACAGAAGGGAGGGCTGGAAGCATCAGGGTGAATGGAAGGAGAGGAAAGGAGCAGGAGGTGCTGACACTTTGATGGAGGCAGCTCAGCCTTTAACTCAGGGCTGGTCTCTCTGGGCTCCTCAGGCTCAGTTGCAGCTCCAGCCCATGCTGGGTTTGGCCCTGGCAGCTGCAGCAGATGCTCTCTGAAGGCATTTAGCTGCTGCAATAAAACCCTGAGCGTCTGGGAGCTGCACTAACTCAGCCATGTGGGTTTTATTTCTGTGCTTTGGTCACTGACCCCAGGATGGCACTGAAAAATGGGAGTGGATTGTGTTCAGGCAGGAAATGGAGGGTGGCTGTCAAGAAAATAAATAAAACAAAGTGGCTGAGCCCATTTTAATTAAAGCTCAGGATGAAGTGGTTGGCTCATTCTCTGCTTCTCACTCCTATGCCATTGTTTGGTGGTGCAGGCAAAGTTAATTCCTGGAAAGATCCTGTGGGATCAGCAGGACTGGCTGCCAGGAATTGTGATGCTGCTCCCTCCAGCCAGGGCTCAGAAATACAACAGGAATTGTGGAATTTGGATTACCTGGCTGCACAGGGAGAGGGGAGAGCATTGAAGAGCTCTTCCAGAGCTCAGGAGAGGCACTGATCAAAAAGTGAAGAAAAACTGAGGAATGGGGCAGGAGGGAATGACCAAAAGTGAGTCTTTGCTCAGATAGAGGTGGAAAAATCAGAGTAAAATGTTGGTTTTGGCTCAAACCTATTCAAACCAGACACCAACTTTTGATGGTGAAAGCTCAGCTTAGGCTGTACCCCAAAAATGCTGAGTATTTTCTCCCTTTTCCCTGCAAATCAGCTCCGAAACTCAATATTTTTTGGTTTTTGTTTTTGGGGTGTGTTTTTGTTTTTGTTTTTGTTTTTGTTTTTGTTTTTCGTTTTGGTTTTTGTTTTTGTTTTGGTTTTTTGTTTTTGTGGTTTTCTTTGGTTTGATTTGGTTTGGGTTTTTTTTGTTGTTGTTTTTTGGGTTTTTGGGGTTTTTTTGTTTTGTTTCTTGTTTGTTTGTTTGGGGGTTTCTTGGGGTTTTTTTTTTGTTTGTTTTTTGGGGGGGTTTTGCATTTTTTGTTTGTTTTTTTGTGGGTTTGTTTTGTTTTGTTTTGGATTTTTTGTTGTTGTTGTTCTCGTTTTTTGTTTTTTTGGTGGTTTTTTTTTGTCTTTTGTGGGTTTTTTTGGTTTTTTTTTTTGTTTGTTTTTGGTTTTTGTTGTTGCTGTTTTTTGGGGGTTTTTTTTTAGTTTTTTTTTTGTCTGTGGGAGAGGCACAGCCCAGGAACCTGCAGCTGGATGGGGACACGGAGCTGCCACTCCAGAGCAGCTCTGCAGCTCCTTCCCAACCTCACAACAGGTCTTGCATTGATTTCCCTCCGAAAAATAAATCAAAAACATAATAAATGGAGCTGTATGAATAACCAGCATTTACAGGCAGCAACGTGCTGAAAAGCAGAAAGCACACTTTGGGGGAAAGAAGCATTTTTTACCTTCCCAGAGGTGGAGGGAAAACAAAGGAGGAAATATTTGTTTCAGGTTGAATGAAACATTGATTTGTTTTGGAGGAGGCAGGGGAGAGGGTGATCCATTCTCTTACAATTTGGCATATTTAGAAAATAAAAGATCTGGCTGATGGAAAAGAGAAGGGATTAGTGTGGGAAAAAAGAAAAACGTGAGGAATATGGTCCATTTTTTTCCTAATACGTTTTCTTTGCTTGAAAGAACTCAGAAATTTGTCGCATCTCCGTGTCCCTCTGCACATGTCTGTCAATAAAATCTTTTCCAGCACCACCTCCCTTGCCTATTAAGACCATTTTCTCCCAGGAGCAGCAGTTAGTTAGTGCCAGAAGAGGTTATTTAGTTAATTTTTCTGTGCATACAAGGAGAGAGGCTCGGATATTTCAGAGCTCAGGCTCAGACCCAGCCAGAATCCGAAGACATCAACAATTTGTGTCCCCACCCGAGCATCCCTGGGGCTGCAGGAGCTGGCAATGGATCATTATTCATGCTGAGGGGGACTCTGTCCTCTTGTCATGCAGCTCCAGATACCACTTATTTTTTTTTTGTGCTTTCTGGATGCTGTTCTTGAAGGACAAGCAGCTTTTGAAGCAGACCAAGGTTAGATCCGATCACCTTTATTGTTATTTTTCCCTTGTTTTATTTTTTCCTTGATTTTTTTTCCCTTGATTCTTTTCTCCTCCCTTATTTATTTTTTTTTTTTTTTTTTTTACTTTTTCACAACGAACAGAGGAAATTGCTGGGTAATTCTTTCTCAGGTGCAGAGGGATAAGCAAAAGGCTCCCACGTGTCAGGAGGCAGAGATTGGCTATGAGACACCATTGATTAGCTGAGACATTCGGAATTGTTTCCAGCAGCACTCAGAGAGCAGGGGAATAAAAAACAAGTCCGGGTTTAAGTGAGGATCCTTGCAGGTAATAAAGCTCCAGGGAGCTGTGTCTGAGGTAAAGGAGCTGTTCAGTCCTGTGGTCAGTGAGTTTTGGAAATCAGCTGCTCCCAGTTCAGCAGCATCGCCGTGCCTGGTTATTCCCATGGATGGAAACAGGAACAAGGTGTGCTCACGTTTAGGGCAGAAAAAGTCTTTTTTTTTTTTTGGCAAAAAGGGTGGAGGAATCCTGGAATCCCAGCCTGGTTTGGGTTGGAAGGGGCCTTAAAGCTCATCTCATTCCATGATCCAAGCTGGTGTTCTAAACTGTGAACCCAACCCAAGCCAGCTGGGGGAAAGGAAGGACTCAGGGCCAAGTTTGTAATTTGGAGAGCGAATCTACAACTGAGATGTGTGAGGAGGGTTTGGAGTGACTCTTTAACAAGGCCTGAGAGTCTGGGCCTCAGCCTGAAGCCCTTCAGACCTGCAGCCAAAATTAAAGTTGCCCCAGATGGAAAGGAGTCAGGAGGTGATGCTCAAATCCCCCAGAAGATGAGTTCTGCCAGCTGTGGTGCTTTCTGGGGGTTCATTTATCCTCTTCATTAACCCCCTCTATTAATGAACCCCTCCAGGTGTTAATTTATGCCAGGGGTTAATTATGAGTCTGCATCACCCTGTGACCACTGCAAGGACAGAATGGGGTTGAGAAGGCTCTGAAAAGTCAAGAGCTGCTCTGGGCAGGTCCTGGAATTAAAAAGAAAAAAGTTTCCCCAGATGGAAAGGAGTCAGGAGGTGGTGCTTACATCTCCCATAATACGAGTTCTGCCAGCTGTGGTGCTTTCCAGGGGTTTATTGTTTTCTCTTTATTAACCCCCTCTATTAATTAACTCCTTCCAGAATTTAACTTATTCCAGAGGTCGATTATCAGTCTGTGTCACCCTGTGACTGCTGCAAGGACAGAATGGGGTCAGGAAGGCTCTGAAAAGCCAAGAGCTGCTCTGGCAGCTGGAATTAAAAAAAAAAAAGTCTCTGAGAATCAATCCTGGCATTTCCCATCTTTAAATATTTAAACTCATTTTTTGTGGGTGAGCCTTTAGAAGGGTGAGAAGGGAGGAGAGAACACCTGGGCAGCAGCACAGGAACTCATCCAAGCCCTCTGGTCCTGAGCAGCTTTGATGTGCTCCTGGAACCAGCTGGGGCTCCGAAGGCAGGCATTGCTGCAGCCCTGCAAACTGCTGCTCCCTGCAGAAAATTAACAAAGAGGCCTCAGATTCCAGCCTGCATCTGACCTGAGCAGCTAAATAGGTTACACTGAGTTTTAAGGATCGCCCCAGTTTTCTCTCTAATAGGCAATTTTTCTGCTTAATTTGCAGAACAAGCAAAAAGCCATTATGTAAAATTTATCAGCAGCAATTGACTCTCATTAGACATTGGGAGCAGCAGACTTTGTTCAAAGGGGGGAAGGAGCCTCCAAATTTTCCTTTACCAGCCTGAGCTTCCTGGTGTTTGTGCCGACCCCTGCCCTGAACAAATTCAGCCACCGAGCCACCAGAATGAAAGCAATGAGGGATTTGTCTTTGCTAATAAACTGTGGGGCTGCTGGGAGATAAAACCAGCACTGGGAGGGAAAAGAAACGATGGGAAGGATGAATGGAAAAAGAGATTTGCTTTTACAAATAAACTGTAGGTTTGCTGATCAATGAAATTGGACATTGAAAGATGAAAGAAGCAATGGTGGAAAATCCCTAAATTCCATAAGAATTAAAAATTGAAAGGCAGGGTTGTACATTAGAGGGGAATCTTTGGGATCAGGTGTTCTGGGAAGTCTGAACCTCTCAAGTCCCTCAGAAATGGGGAAAGAGAGAAGGCAAATGTGGCTGGAAATTGGGATTAAAAGGAGGCTGCGTCCTCCAAAAATTGGAGAGACCCCAGGGGATGCCCCATGGCCTCTGCCTTGATTGGAATAAAGTTCCAGGACTGCTCTGTCTCCTTTTTGGACATCAACCTCTGGTGTTTGCGGATGGATTCTCCTAACAAGAATTTCTCTGCTCTTCTCCCAGGAGCTGCTCCCAGCTGGGCTGGGGGTGCTGGACCAGGCAGAGCTCTGGGCTGGGCTGCAGGAAGGGCCTGAAAATCACAGTGCTGTTATTATTGCAGTGCTTGAATGCTGAGTTCTGCCACGGAGAGAGCTCAGCTCCAGTGGGAATGTTGTGTTCAGGGTGCTGGAGAGCAGCTCTGTGCCGGGAGAACGAGCTGGATTGTGCCTGTGGGATGGAGGAGAGTTTGGATTTTAAACCTCATGGGATGGAGGCAAATTTGGACTTTAAAGGCCACAGAATAAAGGCAAATTTGGATTTCAAACCCCATGGGACAGAGGAAAATTTGGACCTTAAAGCCCAATGGATAGACACAAATTTGGATTTTAAACCCCATGGGACAGAGGCAAATTTGGACTTTAAAGGTCACAGGATAGAGGCAAATTTAAATTTTAAAGCCCAATGAATAGAGGAAAATTTGGACTTTAAAGCCCATGGGATAGAGGCAAATTTGGATTTTAAAGCCCAATGGATAAAAGCAAATTTTGACTTTAAAGGCCATAGGATAGGGGCAAATTTCAATTTTAAAGCCCAGTGGATAGAGGCAAATTTGGATTTTAAAGCCCAGTGGAGAGAGGCAAATTTTGACTTTAAAGGCCACAGGATAGAGGCAAATTTGGATTTTAAAGCCCAATGGATAGAGCAAATTTGGATTTTAAACCCCATGGGACAAAGGCAAATTTGGACTTTAAAGGCCAATGGATAGAAGCAAATTTTGACTTTAAAGCCCATGGGATAGAGGCAAATTTAAATTTTAAAGCCCAACCCCACGGGATAGAGGCAAATTTGGATTTTAAAGCCCATGGGACAGATGCAACATTTAAGGCCGCAGGATGGAGGCAAATTTAGACTTTAAAGCCCCATGGATGCCCCAGCATGGCTCTGCACTCTCCTACTTGAGTTTAACCCCTTTAATCAGTGCTGCATTTACTGCTGCCCTCCATTCTCGCCACAATTCTCTCCCAAATGTGGCCAAGAGCTGCTGGCCAGGGTTCCTAAGCCTGGTGTGGGATCTCAGCGCCTCAGTCCTGATGTGCAGAGTCACCAAGACCACCCTTGGGGGGGCTCGGAGCTCCTGGAATGTTGCCAGAAGTGTCTGGTGGCTGGACTTTGATCCTGCACGGGAGACGACACCTGTATGAGGATGGGAGGATCTCACTGGGATAAATGGTGAAGGGATGGGTTAATTAGAGTGTAAAACACAGGGTTTGGAATTTCTGTACAGGGGGGTCTGGAGAAGCAAGATGGAGGAATTGGGGCGTGTCCTGTTCTTCTTCTTCTTCTTCTTGGCCTCCATCTTCTGTGGTGGTGGTAGCACTTTGGGATTGGTTCTTACTAAAAGTGCACTGGTCAATAAGGGTGAAAGGTATTGGGGAAAATAGGTAAATATCTTATACGTAGTTTTGGGTATAAAGATAAGTGACCGCCCCGGGGGCTCTCAGTGTGCTCATGGCTGGCTGCTGTGCAGACCTCTGTCGGGCCAAGAGAAAATCTTGTAGATAAAAAACCAATAAACACTGAAGACTGAGAAAACACCTGAAGACTCTTTTCGTCCTTTGGAGTGCGGGCTGTCCAAGGCCACCCTGGGCCTTTCCAGGTCATTAAAACAGCTCAGACAGCGACAGCCTGGAGCTGGGGAGCTGCTCCTGTTCCCTCCTGCTGCAGCAGCATCCTCTGGCTCCAGCTGGAAGCAGCTGTGCCTTGCCCTGTGTAGGGGGACAGGTAAACCATAATTTTTCCTTCCTGGGAGAGACATTAGGGACGTGGAAATTACTGCTGAAAGGCTCAGATGGGGATTTCTCCTTCATTTTTCCCCCCACAATAAATGTTAATTATACATGAAGGTTGGCTGCAGCAGAAGGGATTATAATTAATTTATATTTGAACTATTATAGGTTTCACTGCAAAATGCATTTCATTGCAACAAAGTGTGTTATGGGTGTTGTTTGCTGCCAGCAATTGACAGAAACTGGCCACAAAGCTTTGCTGCCATGAATTCAGCACCAAGGACAGCAGCAGGTTGGGTAAACCGGGGGAAAAAGTAAAATAATTCTGTTTAACTTGTGAGCAGAGACCTTGTTGCAGAGCTCAGCCCAACCTGAGGAATGCAGAGAGGCCCGCATGAATTGGGAAGGGAAAATTGGGATCCAATTCTGCCTGGAAATGAGGATTTGTCTGTCTCTTCTTCTGGATTGTGCCTATGGGATGGAGGATAGTTTGGATTTTAAAGCCCATGGGATAGAGGAAAATTTGGACTTTAAAGTTCACAAGACAGAGGCAAATTTCAATATTAAAGCCCAATAGATCGAGGCATGGATAGAGTCTCTGTTTTAAACTCCCAAAAAGTTAAAATCTGGAAGCAGAATTTTTTTGTTATTCTTGGTGCCCAGAGCAGAAGGAAGGCAGCGTGGCCATGGGGACAGGCAGACAGGATTTATTCCTGACCTGAGGGCAAATCCTGACTTTTCCGAGTCTCTCTCCTTCCCCATCACCACCTACACACTGTTCTGGGATGAGAGGTTCTCCAAGACAGGGGTTGTGTTTATCCAGGTAGGCTGGAGACCCCCAGAAGTGTCAAACCAGACCTACCAGGCAGGATATTAAAAGCATAAATGCCAAGTTGATAACTTTTAATTGGCATTTCCTAAGTTCTACATGAACCTCTCAAACCTCCTTCCTTACCATTTTTTTGAGGTATCAAGATTTTCAATCTCTGTTCAGTGGTTTCTTTGCCATCCCTGACACCTGCCAGGCTCTGCTGATGCTCTCCATGTCCCCTCTGCCTGGGGAGAGAATGAAAAACCCTTTTAGTGCAGCCAGGTTTAGCCTGCAGGAAAGTGTGGGAACCCAGGACATCCCTCTGGCTGTCCAAGACCCTGCCAGGGGGCTCAGAGACCCTGGCACAGAGCCCAGAACACCTGGATTATGACCCGTGGAGCAAATTACCAACCTTAGATGAAGATCAGCAAGCCACAACAGTTTAGGTAGAATGAAAGTGAAGTTATCATGGGAGGGGAAAGTAGATTTTGGGGTTTTTGGTATGGGGGTTCAAGAGGCAGATGGAGGGATCTGGGCGTGTCCCACCTTTCTCCTCCTTGTTCTTGGCCTCCATCTTCTGCTGTGATGGTGGCACTTTTGGATTGGTTTAGAGTAGAAGCTCAGTGTCTAACATAGGTGATAGGTATTGGAAAGTAATTGTAAACATTGTACATGTAGTTTTTAGTATAAAGACATAACACCGCCCTGGGGGCAGGCAGAGTGCCTGGAACTGTCCTGCTGGATGGACCTTGGCAGGGCAGGAGAAAGAATTTTATAGATAAGGAACAATAAACAACCTTGAGAATGAGAAATGAAGAGCCCTGACTCTTTCTTCAAGTGCCGGGCTGGGAAAAGAGACTTTCTAACATAACTGGGGATCATGGCAACCAGCAAAAGATCCTGAGAGAAAAGGGCAGCTCTGTCCTGCCAGGGATCCACAAACAGCTCCAGAGTTGCTGGGAACAGCTGGGAGGGAAGGTCAGAGCCAGGGCAGAGCCAGCCCCACTGGGCCCCCTCTCCTGCTCCACCAAGGGGTGCCCAGGCACCCTGAGCTGCAGCAAGGGCAGGAGAGCAACACAAATAATAATGGCAGTTCGCCCAAGGAAGGAGAAAATTTGGGGTTTGGAGTTTGGATTTTGGGTTTTGCATTTTGGATTTTTGGTTTTGGATTTGGGGTTTTGGGTTTTGGATTTTGGGTTTTGGATTTGGGGTTTTGGGTTTTGGATTTTGGGGTTTGGGGTTTTGGATTTTGCATTTTAGATTTTGGGTTTTGGATTTGGGGTTTTGCATTTTGGGTTTTGCATTTTGGGTTTTGCATTTTGGATTTTGCATTTTGGGTTTTGGGTTTTGTGTTTTGCATTTTGGATTTTGTGTTTTGGGTTTTGGGGTTTGGGTTTGGTTTGAGGCTGTGTCTCCAAGCAGTGAAAACCTTCCGCAGAAAGGATCCAGGTCACTGATTGTCCCTTTGTCGTTTATTTCCATGAGTGCCTTGGGATTCTTTGGGTTGTTAAAGCAGGATTCCCACTTTTTCCTGCCTCTTTTGGAGGCGCCACAGAAGAACTTTGCCTGGGGAGCACAGCACATCCTGGCCATCTCCCTGGGCCAGGCCCTCCATCCTTTGGGAAGCGCAGGGAACGAGGATCCCCTGTGGGTGCCATTGCTGTGCCCCTGTCCCAGCAGTGTGGGGGTGACCAAACCCAGCTCTGGAGCCTGGCAGGAGCCAGCAGCAGGCTCAGGAGGTGCCAGCTCCCCTCAGCTCGAGGGGCTCAGCTGACTGAGGGAGTTTGATTCAGCACTTCCTCCCAGGGCTATTAAAAGCTGTGCTGATGCTGCAGCTGGGGCTGTCTGTGGCACATCTGGATGCACTCGAGCTATCTTTGTGCTGCAGAGCTGGGGCACCAAAAACCAGCAGAGCTGCAGAGAACAGCCCCCAGAGCTGTCAGCAGGACCTGCCTGAGCCCCTGGAAAAGGAGCTGCCAGCTCAGGTGCTGTGCCCTCAGCTCCTGTCCCCTTCAGCCCACCTGGGTGAAGCCACCTGTGTCCCTGTCACCCCGAGGCAGTGCAGAAGTTCTCTCTCTGCTGCAGCATTCCCTGCTCAATCTGCATGTCCTTGCCTTCCTGGCTATTTCAAGACTGTGCTGAAGGCACTCAGGGCCACTTGAGTGAACCCTGGTTTGCTTCCAAGAGCTTTCTTACACAATTCAAGCTGTAAAATTAACAGACTGTTTTATCACGCAGGAGGAGCCATCCAAAGGGTGGGAGGAGCTTTAATCCCACCAGAATGGCACCTGGGCAGTGAAATCCTAGGGATTGTGTTGTTTGAGGTGTTTGCTGAGAAGGAGAAGCCCTGAGCAGGCTGTCCCAGCTCTGCTGGACATGAGGTATGGGATGGGGTGATAGGACATGAAATAAAATGACAGAGATTCACTGCTCTTTCCAAGGTAAGAAAGGACTTTTTATTTTCTGACTCCAACATTTATAGACTTCCAAAAGTGGAAGTGGATTGGAGGGTGACAGTGCCACCTCTCCAACGACCCTGCACAAACCAACAGTCCATCAAATTTCTCCTTCTCCAGAAAAGAATGCAAAACAATAAAGTGTGTAAAAAAGCTCGTTACAGGAATGTAAACATCAGAAGGCCTAAAAAACCTTTAAAAATCAAAGCGAGAGGAGTGTCCTGATTTGGGAGCAGCAATGAGGAGATCCCTTCCCCGGGATTTGCTGTGGGCAATGGGGCTCTGGGGGCAGCTCTGCAGTGCTGGTGAATCCAGGAGCTGTCTCTCAGGGAGCGTGGTGACACTGCATTTATCAAAGCCTGGCACTGCTCCCTCCCTGCACACCCCACAGTGTGACTCAGCCGGGCGAAAATACCCCCAGAACCCACCTGTGCTGCGCTGCCTGAATCCCTGCCTGGCCCCAGGGCTGGAATGGGGAGGTGGGGGGTCAGAAATCCCTGCTGCGAGCCAGCAGTGAGAGCCCCACAGGAGCAGGAGGATGGGGGGAGGCATCTGCCCCCTTCCTCGCCTCTGAGTCAGCCTCTGAGATAAAAAACCTTTTCCAGAAAGCACTGGGGTGAAAATATTTCAGTTTGCTGCAGCTTTGCCGTTGCCAGCCTCACTAATTTCTGCTCTGATGTCACCAGCAGTGGCCCCATTACTGTTATTTATAGTGTTTGTGCCGTGGGCTTTGGTTGTGCTCAAGGCTCTGTCACTGAAGGAAGGCAAGAGCTGCTCCAACACTCCCAGGGATGCATCTCCCAGCCTGGAGTGTATTCCAGGTTCTTCCCATCACACCTGGGCTGGGAGCATCTCCCCCACGCTCCAGTCTGTGCTCCAGCAAGCTGAGCCTTCCTGAGGCTTATTTGGGTTATTTAGAAGTTGCTCTAACAAAAGCAGTAAGTCACAGAGCAAGCAAATCCGCTCAGGGCAAGGCAGCCTGCAAAGCCAGATGCAAATGCAGCCAACCAGAAACCAAAAATATATTAGTACTGAGAGAGCAGGCAATTATTCCCCCATCAGAAAGGCAGAATTTTCAGTGTGAGACTTCAGAGCTGCTTCAGGACAGGCAGGCTCTGGTTTTGGGTGGAAATGAGGAGAGCCAAGGTGTTCTCAAAGCCCAAGTTTTGTTTTTCATGGGCTGCAAATAATGGATGCATCCAAGGTTGTTTCAAAACCCAAATCTTGCTCTCTATGGGCTTCCATTAATGGATGCATCCAAGGTTGTTTCAAAGCCCAAGTCTTGCTCTTCATGGGCTGCAATTAATATACTAGTACTGAGAGAGCAGGCAATTATTCCCCCATCAGAAAGGCAGAATTTTCAGTGTGTGAGATTCCAGAGCTGCTTCAGGACAGCCAGGCTCTGGTTTTGGGTGGAAATGAGGAGAGCCAAGGTAGTCTCAAAGCCCAAGTTTTGTTTTTCATGGGCTGCAAATAATGGATGCATCCAAGGTTGTTTCAAAGCCCAAGTCTTGCTCTTCATGGGCTGCAATTAAGAATATATTAGTACTGAGAGAGCAGGCAATTATTCCCCCATCAGAAAGGCAGAATTTTCAGTGTGTGAGATTCCAGAGCTGCTTCAGGACAGCCAGGCTCCGGTTTTGGGTGGAAATGAAGAGAGACAAGGTTGTTTCATAGCCCAAGTTTTGCTCTTCATGGGCTGCAATTAATGGATGCATTTAACGAGCACACGTGGCAAAATGTGAGAAGGACTTTGCTTCTGTGAACCTGAAGTGTTGAAAAATCATGAGTCAGGCTTTTCATCTGATCACATTGATACTAAAATTAACAACAAAATAAAAAAAAAGGTGGTGAAGAGGCAGCCATGGTTTCAGTGCTTTCCTGCAGAGCTTTAAGTCTCTGGGGGTTGTGCCTGCAAGCTCTGCTGCCTGAGAGCTGAACTTCCCAGGAGATCTAATGGCTCTGGGAATGAAGGCTTTTTAGAAAAAGCACCAAATATTGCCAGAGACAGTACATCTGTAAGCACTGGAAACTCTGCAGCCCAAAATCTGTCCCAGAGGAGCCATTTCAGCACTTGGGCTGATCTCCAGCCTGAAGTGTGCACTGGCAGTGAACAGGAGGGAGGATTGGGCAGGTAACGTGTCAGAGCACAGGCCCTGGGGTCTTTAGGGTATCCCACAAAACCTCATGGCCTGGAACCAGTCCCTGGCTGAAACATTCTTTACCGTGAACCTGTGCCCTGGTCCTTACACATTTCCCATTTTTCTGCAGTATTTTGGAAAAGAAGAAGCCCCTCAAAGTGTTCATGATCAGGAATAACCCTCCAGAAGGCCCTCGATGTGTTGATTATCAGGAATAACCCTCCAGAAGCCCCTCGATGTGTTGATTATCAGGAATAACTCTCCAGAGGCCCCTCAAAGTGTTGATGATCAGTATTAACCCTCCCTCTCTTTGCCACCAATGCCTTCTGTGGGTTTAAAGACAGCATTTCCTCCCAAAGCAAGAAAATCCCATTTTGAGTGACTGGTCACAACCTTAAAAGGTTAAAACCCTAACACAGAGTTTGTTGTGACATCTGATTCATTTTTAGTTCTTCAAAAGATCAGCACTGCAAAGCACAACCCTGGGCTGGATCTGGGAATCTCAGAGTGGGGTTTTGTTAAGTGCTGTGGACAGAGTGACCCCCTCAAGGCATTAATTAATCCCTGGGACACTGAACACAGCTCCCTGGGCTGGTTCTGCAGCTCTGTGTCTCAGAGCTGAGTCTTTGGGCCTCTGCTGTTCTCTCCCTGTGGCCCAGAGAGTCCCTCAGCTGAATAAAACATTTAATAATGCTGAAGTGCCTCTGAAGATGAGGTGCTTGATGAATGAGTTCTTACTGCTGTTTATTTTTCCCTTTTGAGATGTGTTTGGATGCCAAGTGCAATTTTAGTGCAGAGTGGTATCGATCACCCCCTGCATGTGTAACACAGTCAGTTGTTATTCATTTCCTCATTGTTTCTCTCCTCTGAGATGATCCTTGTTGGGTACCTCGGGGGGCAGCTTAATAAAACTCTGCCTGTTTCTATTAAATACTGAGGGAAGCATTATCCTTGTACAGCTCCGCTCCCTTTGGCACAGAGCTCTGAGGCAGTGCTCCAGCACTTCTCCTGATGGCAGCCTGGGCTTCTGCCGTGAAATATGCTCCTTTTCCTTTTATTTCTGCTGAGTTTTGTGACCTGGCATTGCCACCTGTCACCGAGGCTGCTTTTTCCCTGAGTAATGTCACAGCACTTATTTTTACGGCTGTGCTGGAAACAATGATCCCTCCTCGGAATGGGAGATAAGGCTGAGACAAAGACAGAGCTGCTGCCTTTGAAGTGACATGAGAGGCTCCAGATCCTCCTGTGATGAGGCCCCTCTGTGAGGACAGGGACTGATAACAGAGGGAGACACGTGGCAGCTCTGATAGGGGCAGTGACCTCCTCAGCACTGAGAACATTGCAGGGAAAGGCTGCAGAGCCAGAGCTGAACTCAGCATTTGAGCCTTGAAATACCTTGGTGGGTATGGACAAAAATGCCTTCCTAAATTGGGATTAACATGAGTGAGAAAATGAAGTGTTAGAGCAGCTTTGGCTGTGGCTGTGCTTCTCCCTTCCCCTGGATGATGCTTTAGTTTATTTTAGTTAATTTTATAGTTTCCATCTATTTGTAACCCTGCAGTTCTTCAGTTCTTCTCCAAACTCCACACACAGTGAGAGCTGCTGCTTCCCCATTTTGGGCAGACACAACAATTCCTCTCCAGGATTTCAGCTTTTCTATTTTCCATCTATTTGAAAGAGATTATATTATATTTAATACAAATACTAATGCTAATACTACTACTACTAACAAGAATAATAAATTATATTTAATAATAGTATATTATTATATTTTTCATCTATTTGTAACCCTGCAGTTCTTTAGTGCAGAACTCCAAACTCCACACACAGTGGGAGCTGCTGCTTCCCCATTCTGGGCAGACACAACAATTCCTCTCCAGGCCTGGCAATCAAGGACACCTCACTGCCTCAGGGCCCAGAGATGGAAACAAAAGGGAGTTGGGGGCAGCAAACTTGGGGTCAATGACTTCATTAGCTGAAACTGGAATTGGCAGATTCACCCCCAAAATGCAAAAGGACCAAACTTATAAAAGTGTGAAACCCAAGACCAGTTCTTCATTTTTGGGTTTTGTCTGCCCTAAATGTACCTGAAAGCCCTTCAATAAATAGAAGGAGAGTGGGCACAGGGGACACTGCTGAGTGCCCATAAAGCCCAGCTTGCACAGAGAGACTGTCACTGTCACATTTTCTGGAAAAATCCCTTCCCCTGGATTTTCCCCTGGGAAGATGAGAAGCCTCAGGAAAAAAATGAAAACAATAATTATCTCATTTGCTTCTCCTGTGTTTTGCTGCTTTGGAATGTGGTTGGAGATTGTTTATCCAACATGTGAATTGCTTAACTTAATGACCAATCATGGTCAGGCTGTGTCAGACTCTGGAGAGAGTCACGAGTTTTCATTATTATCTTTTAGCTTTCTGTCTGTATCCTTTCTCTATTCTTTAGCATAGTTTTAGTATAGCATTCTTTAATATAATATAATATAAAATAATAAATTAGCCTTCTGAGAACATGGAGTCAGATTCATCAATTCCTCTCTTCATCCAGGAGACACTAAAAATACCACAAGAGACCATTAATATGGATTTTCAGAGTTTTTTACCCTCTTTCCTTTTGTTCCCAGAATTTCCTGGTTCCTTTCTCCTGTAAGAGCAAAGTTGGCAGAGCCAGGACAACCCTTCCCTGCTCACTGAACCTCAGGTCAGCGCCTGAATTCTGGGGGGAAAAACCAGCAGGACAATTCCACCAGCCCTTCACCCACCTTAGGCCCCTTAGTTTGGCCTTGTTTTGTGACTTTGCCACCCTTTCCCCTCACAGACAGGGAGAAACATTCTCATGTAATATTAATCTCCCCTCCGTGGATTCAGGCTGCCTCTGACAGCGTATCAATAATTTAAACTTATTTTTTAAAAAAATAAATTCCAGGATTAAAGAGATTCGTTTCTTGTTGATTTAGGTAATTCCTCCTGCTTTGGCAGCTCTGAGGCTGGGTGAAATAGAGCTTCTGGGTTGCTGTTTGCTCAGAGTTCACCCTGGCCAGGGGCAGGAGGGAAATTCTGTTTCCATTTCTAATTGCCAGCTTCATGTCTGAGTTTGGGTGCCAGCAGAGCAATCAGAACCCTTTTTGGTGGCACTCTTGGGCGGGGAATCCGTTGTACCTCTGATGGCATGGTTGGCATCTGTCTGCAGAATTTCAGCTTATAAAAGTATATTTGAAACAAATATTTTAAGTTTTGCTCTGTGATGCTGAAATAGCTCCATGAATTGCCCAGTCCCTCCCACACCTGAAGTGGCTCCAGTGATGGATTGAAGACTCTCAGGTGCTGCTGTCACCATTTAAACCATGGCCAAAGCTGCCCTGGTGTCCCCTGCACGTGAGGGTGACAGCTCACCTGCCTCTCAACCCCAAATCAGGGCTGCAGCTGACACTGAAGAACGTCTAGAAAAAGGAATAAAAAGAATAATCAAAGAGCTCTGCACATCAAAAAAGCAAACAGGTCTATGAAATATACATGAAAACAGCTGAAGCCTCAATCCCAGCGTTGTCTGTCTCCCACCCTATCGCTAATTCTGTTGTGCAATCAGGGAGTGTGAACTCCTTAAGCAGGGTTTGAGGCTGGTGTTCCCTCTGCTGAGGCAGCCTGGGCAGTCCAGCTCATCCCTCCAACAGCAGGGAATGCTTCTGTGACATCCCACCAAGGCCCCTTTGCCTTAATTAACTGCTCAGACATCCCTCCTTAACGAAGGCTTTATGGCATTCACACCTAAAATCGAGCTTCTATAATTACGAATTAATCAGGGAAAATCCTCTGCAAGCTTTTCTTACTAAATATTCGCTGCTGGAAGGAATCAGAGGGCCCATTACTCTCCTGCCCAGCTGTTTCATGCTGCATGAGAGACTTTATCCATCAGCCCCAGAAAGCAATCTTCCCCTGGTGCCCAGCACAGCCCCCATCAATCACCAGCACCAGCGATGGTGCCAGAGCCCCATTAGAGCCTTCCCTGCTCTGCAGAGAGCTGGGAATGCTCATTGCAGGGTGGCCCAGGGTGATGTTATCATGCTTGTATCCCCAGTCATTGTTATGTTTATGCCGGATATCATGTTCTGTGCCTTCAAGACTGGCTCTGAAGAGTGAAAGTTTTGTTTTGTTTTGTTAGCAGCCGGGACACAGAGACAGGGCAATACATAGTGCTGCTTTTGCTTTTTGCTTTGCTCTTGCTTTTTGCTTCTGCTCATTAGCTAGTTTAGCTAAGCAGTCCAAATTTTCCCTGGACTGTTTCTCCTTTGCCTTTTTAGAACCACTCAAACCTGCTCTGGGTCGGGACCTGGGAAACACCGAGAGTTTGCCCCTTGTGGTTGCAGCAGCTGTTCCCAGCTATTCCCATCAGAGCCTTCCCTGCTCTGCAGAGAGCTGGGAATGCTCATTGCAGAGTATCCTAGAGTGATGCTATCATGCCTGTGTCCCCATTTGTGTGTTCTGTTCATGCTGGATATCATGTTCTGTGCCTTCAAGACTGGCTCTGAAAAGTGAAGTTTTGTTTGGCTCCTCGCTCACCCTGGCAAGGCACAGAGTGATCAGCCGCTCCTTCCCTGCTTTTGTGTCCCTGCTTGGCGTAGTGTTGTGTGAAATTATTTTCTCTGCAGAGCCCTGGCTCCTGTAATTCCCCTGGAATAATCCCTGGCTGTGTGCTGGGGCAGGGGAGCAGAGGCATCTGCACAAACACACAGACCCACACTGCCCTCGGTGTGGGGAGCTCAGCCACCTCACAGAACACAAATTGCAAATCTCCCTTTTTTTCCCCTCTGTGAAGGCTCAGGGAGCAGCCAGGCAGGGATGAGCAGGAACAGAGGGGCAGGGAAGCATCTCAGGGCACACCCAAGTGCATCCTGGCAGGCAAACCATGGGTGAGTGGGTGGTGCTTGCTGGAGAGGAGGGGTTGGGTTTTTCATGCTTGGTATTCACTCATCACACTCAGAATAGAAACCTTTATGTCAATGTTGAGTCATGAACAACATAGACTCCAAAAAGAAAGCTAAAATGACTTTATTAAGAAATCCATTCATTTTATACCATAGTTCACTACAGGTACACTTGATCGGTCCTTTAATTAAACCACCATCCCCATTGGCTAATTAAGAAACCACTCTTGGGTAAGCAAATCTCCATAACACATTCCATGTGTTCACAACACCAGGTGCAGCAAGGGAAGATAAGAATGGTTTACAATTCTTCTCTCTGAGCTTCTCACTGTCCCCCTGTGTGCCAGGGCGGTGTCCCAGCCCCATCCCATGGGGGCTCAGCCCTCCTGCAGTGCCAGCTGTGGCTCTGCTGCAGCAGGGATCCTGCACAAGGGGGGAGTTTTCCTCTGCAGCTCCAGGGCTGCTGCAGATGGGCCTGGGCTCCCTCTGGCCATGCAGGGCAGCACAAAGCTGCTCCTCTGGCAATGCAGGGGGCAAAGGCTGCTGGGGTGTCCCAAAGCTCAGATTGTACCCAGGGAGGAATGCTTGGCTCCTCCCCTGGGCAGAGCATCTCCCCATGGGACGCTGGGATTGGATCAGCCATGCAGGGACACTCCCTGGCCATGGACAGAAGAGAATTAGTAATTAATGGCCCATGAACAGAAGATAATTAATAATTAATGGCCCATTAATTATTAACCGCAGATATCCCCTGGAGCGAGGATTGGGTGTGGGAAAGATGAAGAAAACTGCCCAATGAACAGCAGAGAACTGCACCATCCAATAGGAATAGAAAACACACCCATTTCCAACCTGAGACATCCCCTTATCAGTGCTGTGCCTCAAGTTATCAGCCAGCACCCAAACGTGAGGAAGATGCTTATCCCCTGCTCTGATAATTCAGCAATTTCCTGCTCTTTTTCTCCCATGTTTGCTTGTGTATCCAGGGGAAGATGTGGCTGATATCCCTGCTCCAGGGTGCCCAATTCCTGACCCGCCTGCGACCTGGGACGTGCTGAACTTTAATGAAATCTGATGGAAATGTTCTGTGCCTGCACCACGCAGAGCAGATCTGAACCTGAAATCAATTTGGAGGCATCCCTTTGACACAGTTCTAAGACAGGAGGAACCCAGGAGCAGGCAGAGAGCAATTGCCATGTAATTATGGGGTCTGTCACTTAACACTTGTGTGTGATGGGTGTCCTAAAGCCAGGTTTGCATCATGGATATGCTAATTTGTCATGCTGATAGACAACAGAATCCCAGCTCACACAGCCACGGTAGCTAATTGAACAGACAAACCAATCAACAGATGTGGCAGATGAGGAATTTTAATGGGAAGAATTAACTATATAGAGTGACCTTGCGGTGGTGCTTAGGATAATTTTATTTAATACTAGAGTCTGAGCAGGAAATCACTTCAAAAGCACATAAAGCATGACAAGTAATGACAATTTTGCCAAGGTTCCGTGGCAGCTTTTTTTCTTTCCAGAGCATTTTATCAGCTCTCTAGATTCACTTCAAGAAAATGGGAATGTGGGAAAATTTAACCAAGGTACATGACCAGTGCTTGCCCTCTGCTGAGGTCACTTCAGGCACTGAAAATTAACTCTTCCTTTGTCCATCCCTCTTCTTGGTCTTGTCCTTGTTCATCAAATTGTGCTGGGCTTAAAACAAGACAAGAAAAATCTTTTGAACCGCCCTGAACTGTAATTTCTGTTTTACTGCTTTGTTTCCAAAAGGTACAACTCCTGCTCAGGAATTAGCACCAGGATTTGCTTCTCAGCTTTATTTCTTTAAATGTGGTGAGCTGGGCAATCCATCCCCTGTCCTTCTCCTTCCCAGAGCCATCTGGGCACATCAGCTGTGATGGATCATTTCAATATTGCGCCTTCTGTCCCACAAATGGAGCTTTCCCTCCCCTTTTTTAGCTAAAAGCTGCTAATATTTGAGTTCCCATCCCAGTCAAGCAGGCCATCAGCCAGAAGGCTTCCAGGGCCATGTGACACTGCTCCTTGCTTGGCTGGCTCAGACAATAAATATTGTGGAGCCAGAGCGAGGGGGATTTACAGCCTGTGGCATCATCTGGCTCCTGGGCCGGGTTCATCCCTGGGTTACTGCTCTGCAATCCCCAGGAATTATCCCAAGCAGTGAATCTGCTCCAATGGCAGGCAAGAGTGGAGTTTCAGCTCTGTTTTAACTCACTGCTGCCCAAAATACACCTAAAGGACGGGCACAGTGCTGGAGGTTTAAGCTGAGCTTGGGTGATCCAGAGGATGGGGGGAATTGTGAGGCAGGGATTGGGTTTTAGCTCAGGTGATGTTGAGCTGCTAAATCTTCTTCAGGTAACAGAGCATGGGAACATTGCCAAGGCTGACAGGAAAATCACTTACAGAGGGAGACTCAGGAAAGGTCCCCAGCAAAGCTTGGAGAGTGGCAGGTTATTTTTTTTTGGTTAAGAAATTGATGGCAAATTACTTTAAAAAGTTACTCTGCTTGCAAAACTCTTTGAAATTTAACCTTTTAAGCTCAGTCTGTTATTAGATATTTCAGAATGCTCTTAGAGCTGTCGGCCAGCCAATATTCCCAATCCTTATGGCACAGAATAGGAAATGGTCTTGGCAATGTTCCTATGCTCCCTCAACACTGAACCTCCTCTGGCTGTGGAATAGTGAACCTGGAAGGGGTTAAATGTTCAAATTTCTACTCAGCCAAGGCTTCAGGACAAATAGTTTGATGTGTGATCCACTCTCCTTTCGTTTCAGTTCTTTAAAACCTTGCGTGCTCATAAAAAAGCAGTGCAAGCACTGAAGGCCCTGAGTGTTTCTGTCCAGGATGAAAGGTCAGCTCCCAGTGGAGCCCCTGCAGGGAATTCACCCCTCAGCTTCCGTTTGGAAGAGCCCCCATTCCTATGGAAATTATGGAATTTATCAAGCCAGTTTTGCTTATTCAGAAAAAAAAGTGAAGCCTTGTGATGTTTGCAGTGCCTGAAAATTTGGGCATTTACCACCTTCTAGCAGCAAACACCTAAAAATGAAAAAGGGCCTGGAATCAGGATTGTAATTGCCACTGGAGGTGTGTGGAACAGGCAGTGAGCAGGAAATAACAGCTCTCAGATCTGTCTGAGCACCTCTGTGGCCTCTGAGCCTCTGAGCTCTTCCAAATCACCAATTTTGGCTGCACAACCCATCCAGGGTGGAAACAGCTCCATTACTTCGAATTTCTTCTTCCTATGGAGAGTTAAACGGAGAGGAGGGCAGGGAGAGAGGTGTGGAGAGCCCAAATAAATCAGCACCATTTACAAAAAGGGCTGAAAATTAAAAGAGAGGGAGGGAGAAGAGGTGAGTGCCAAACCGTAAAACGAAAAATGAGGAAGTGCCATGATAAAAATGATGCAGTGTCCAGGCAGCTCAGTGCTCAGCCTTGAAAACCTCACCAGGAAAACATTTCTCAGTGAAGATGAATTCCTTCAGTTAACCTTGTTCACAGCAGCATCTTTGCAGGTCAGAAAATTATTCCTCTCTCGCTTCCCAGCTCTCCAGTGGGCTCCTTTGCATATGGATGGGGAGGTTGGATTGGCTTGGGCTGAGCTGAATTGGCAGAGAGATTCCCTAAATGTGGGAATATTGCGCAGCATAATTCTTTTTTGATAAGAATATAACGAGGGAGAAAATCCTCCCTGAAGCAAACAAAGGGCCCACAGTATGCTGCCACCAGGATGTTTTTCAGCTGGTGACCAGGCTGGAATCTCTGCACTGCAGCACAAGTGCCTGGAAAAATTACGATGATTTTCAGCAACACTCTGAAAGCCACAGGAGCAAAGTTTCTTGTGAGTTCCTGCTCCATTCCCATCTGTGAGGGGTCAGGAGATTGGAGCCCTTCCAGCTCCACACTGCAGCGGTGGAATTGTCCCTTCCCTCGCCCGCTTCTCCTTGGCCATTGAGATATTTTAAATATTTAAATTACTTTTCCTTGGCCATTGAGTTATTTTAAATATTCAAATTACTTTTCCTTGGCCATTGAGATATTTTAACTGTGAGGTTGATCTTCGGTTGGGAAGTGTTCTCCATGGCAGCTTTTGCGCCCTAAAAGAGATTTCAGAGATTTATTGATTTTCCTGGCACTGTTAGCATTCAGAAACACATAATCACAAAAATTATTATATTTTAGGTGCTTTTATTGAAGAGCTCTGGGTGTCAGGGGTACAAACCCAAATCTGACTCTGCCATGGGTTCGGGATGAACATGTTTTTATATTCTATCTTTATATAACTTTCATGTTAATTATTAAACTTATATTGTTCTATTTAAAGTGCAGACCTTGCAGGCCGCAGATCCTGACATTTCTCTGAACTCCTTCTAAAAGGGGATCAGGTCTACAAGAATTTGATGGTTCCTTGCCACAGGAAAACAAAAAAATACAAGTAAAAATCTGCTCTGCCACCAGTCCAGGACAAAAATTGTCAAGCAAAGCCTGTGTGAAGTGACAAGAAGCATGAGAAATTCTCTCTGATCCTTCCAGGATCAGATTTTGCAGCTGATGGACATGGTAATAGATTGCAGAACTGTATCAGAGCTCTGCAAAAAATAAAATAAAATAAAATAAAATAAAATAAAATAAAATAAAATAAAATAAAATAAAATAAAATAAAATAAAATAAAATAAAATAAAAATAAGAAAGAAAAGCTAGATAGAGAAGCAGAAACACGTGGTAATGAAAAAAGCAGCCTTGAGAAATGGAAAATAGAACTATTCTGGCTTTAATAATGTGTCAGCCTTTGTATGAACTGGCCCAGAGCCCAAAGAAATGGACTGTTGCTTCCATTTACAAGAAGACCAGGTCTGGCCTTCTGATGGCTCTATAAATAAATGCTCCATTATCTCTTACAAGTGGATTTGTAATATGTTATCTGACCCCAGGTTTATTCATTCACAAATTTGGTCATCTTTTACAGCAGAAGCAAGTCTCTCCCTTTCACCCAGGAATTTCAAAGTCCTGCTCCCGTACTGGTGATTTCAGCTTGTTAAATGTTACTGAAAGGAAGCTGAGGCATGGAGAAAATGGAACAAATTCATCCAAATTCATGCCAGGAGGTGGGAACAGAGCCAGGAATATGCTGGTAGTGAATAAACCAGGAATGATGAAAGGTCAGGATAAAAACCAGCACCCACTGCTTGGTTGGAGATGTTTCCTCACAAGGTAAATGTTTCTTTAACCCCTCACCAGAGCAGATTCTCTGTGTATGAAGAAAAGCTGATCGAATGCACATTCTGATGTTGCTTACACTCTTCTTTGGTTACATTTTCCTTATTTTAACCTATATTTCCCCTGATTCCCTGCTCTATGTTTTCTCCCCCCCCCTAGAAGAAGGGGTGTAGCACCCACCGATAAGAATTTGTGGGGACCCTCATGGCAGGAAGGAATGATGAATTTGACTCCACGTTCTCAGAAGGCTAATTTATTATTTTATAATACTATATTATATTAAAGAATGCCATAATAAACTGTACTAAAGAATACAGAAAAGATACTTACACAATGCTAAAACGATAACAATAAAAACTTGTGATTCTCTCCAGAGTCTCAACACAGCTTGGCCCTGACTGGGGGCCAAAACAACTCACACCAGAAATCCAATGGAACAATCACCTGTGGGTAAACAATCTCCAAACACATTCCAAAGGAGCAAAACACAGGAGAAGCAAATGCGATAAGAATTGTTTTCCTTTTTCTCTGAGGCTTCTCAGCTTCCCAGGAGAAAAATCCTGGGCAAAATGAGAATGCCACACACACTGATGTTGTCTCTCCCCCCAGCAGAAGATGTGCAGCACCCACTGATAAGAATTTCCCTGGCAGCTCTGAGACACTGTTTGAATTTTACCCTTCCCAGATCTGTCCTGCAGTGAAGGACTCACTTGGTCCTTTTGGCTTTATTTTTCTTGCTGATCTTCATCTCATGAGGAAATATGTCACATAAAAGACTCACTGCTTGATGCAATTTGTGTTAGTTCATTAAGCACAAGATATGATTAATGTGAGCACTTCTTTAATCAGCCAAAGAAGCTGCTGCAGACACTTGAAAGCTCCATGCACTTTGAGCTTCTCTTCTCTTCTCTTCTCTTCTCTTCTCTTCTCTTCTCTTCTCTTCTCTTCTCTTCTCTTCTCTTCTCTTCTCTTCTCTTCTCTTCTCTTCTCTTCTCTTCTCTTCTCTTCTCTTCTCTTCTCTTCTCTTCTCTTCTCTTCTCTTCTCTTCTCTTCTCTTCTCTTCTCTTCTCTTCTTTTCCTTCTTCTTCTTTTCCTTCTTCTTCTTTTCCTTCTTCTCCTCCTCCTCCTCCTCCAGCCAGGTTCATGGGAGGGCAAACAGTTCGCAGCCTCTGCACAGGAGAATTCTGAGCTCTTTCAGCACTGCATCAGAGAAACTGGAACAAAAATTTGCTTTTTTCCTGGAAGTAATTCCCTAACTTTTGCACTTACAGCAGATCTGGGCTGTTGGGCACCAGGAAGGAATTATTCCATCAGCTGAGGTGGATGTGGGAGGTCAGATTGGCAAATCACCCAGCAAACCCCTACAATAATCAGATTAACCCTGTGAAAAAAGTGTTTATCACAGAATCACAGGCTGGATCATCCTCTTCTTTCATGGATGTCTTGGTTTGAACAGACAGGTGTCTGCTGAGGAAGGCAGGAGCCTCCCCTGACATGGAAAATGTGAACCCCCTCCCTCTGAATTATTATAATTTTGAAATTAAAAGGCTCCTTCAGCTTTCAAGTCAGTTTGACACAACAGTTGCTGTTTCCATCATTAGCTCCAGAGAGATACAAAGAAAATGGTCTTTTCTTGCATATTAATTACATTTCAGTACCTGTCTTGTTATTTAAACAAAGAGTGTCCATTTCCTCTCTGTTTTATTCTTATTTTCCTGGGCTTCAAGTGAGGGCAGCTGTTGCAACCCTAGTTTAAACTTTCTATACTAACAGGAACTAACCCCCAAAAAACCACAACATTTAACCTCAAACTCTAAAGAAAACTTCCAAAATTAAATAATAAAACCAAAATTATAAGTATATAGTTTAAATAGAAGTGTGTAATATCACATAGTAAAAACCCGAAGCTTAAAGTTTTAAAATATAGCAATATATATATATATAAAACAAGATAAATTTTTAAGACAAAAGGTAATCCTTCTTCTTCATAAATTTAAGTAGTATTGTGTAATTAGATAAATTTGCAGACCATAAGTAGTAAGTTATTAAATTAAAAATAAAAATAATTTAAGTATCATTTCTTAATTAAACAGTTTATCCTTAAAAAGCATTGTAGAAAGAGAAATACAACTGAAATACAACTCCATTTTTAGTTTGTTAAAGTACTATAAAATTCACAATGTGTGAGACTGTAATATAAATAAGAACTGATAAACATCCAAGTCCAAACAAAAATTTAATTTAAAACTCACACATTTAATCCCAACCCTAACAAAAAAAAAAGTTTAAACTCAACAGGGTTGAGTTTAGAGAGATGAGTTTTAACTCATCCACCCCTGGCTGCAGTGGCTCTGGGAGATTTTTGGCCTTTCTGTGCCCACTTTGGTGGCAGAAATAAAGAGTCCTGGCCCTGCTTAGGATTCACTGTGGCCACTCTGCCTCTCCCCTGCAGCCCTGCTCATTAGCAATACAGATAAGAGGCTATCAGCAGCTCAGTAGCCTTATCCTGGCGAGATAAAACCGATCTGTGTGCTCAGATCAGCAGCCGTGTCCTCCCTAAGCTCACCTTGGGAAGCTCAGTAATTGCAGAAACACGGGGAGGAGGGAGGTGGGGATCCAGGGGATGCATCCCGCTGGTTTCACTCCCTGATTCCACCTTGTGATTCCACCCTGATTCCACCCTCTGATTCCATCCTGATTCCACTTCCTGATCCCACCCTGATTCCACCCCAATTCCACCCTCTGATTCTACTCTGATTCCACCTTGATTCCACCCTTATTCCACTCCCTGATCCCACCCTGACTCCACCCTGATCCCACCTTGATTCTACCTCAATTCCACCCGGTTTCCATCCTGATTCTACCTCAATTCCACCTAGATTCCCCCCTGATTCCCCCCTGATTCCACCCTGATTCCACCCTTATCCCACCATGATTCCACCCCATGATTTCACCTTGATTCCATCCTGATTCCACCATGATTCCACCCCAATTCCACCCCAATTCCACCCTCTGATTCCACCCTGATTCCACCCTCTGATTCCACCCTGATTCCACCTTGATTCTACCTCAATTCCATTCTGTTTCCATCCTGATTCCACCTCAATTCCACCTAGATTCCCTCCTGATTCCCCCCTGATTCCACCCTTACCCCACCATGATTCCACCCCATGATATCACCTTGATTCCATCCTGATTCCACTCCCTAATTCCACCCTGATTCCACTCCCTGATTCCACCCTGATCTACTCTGATTCCACCCTTATCCCACCCTGATTCCACCCTAATTCCACCCTTTGATTCCACCCTGATTCTACCCTGTTTCCATCCCCTGATTCCACCTTGATTCCACCCTGATTCCATCCTGATTTTACTCTCTGATTCCC